>NC_092398.1:4299914-4653664 GCF_030028105.1 Mobula birostris
TTTCTTACATCCTTGGCATACATGAGGAGTAAAAATCTTTACGTTATGTCTCTGTATAGATATATAACTATACATGTAACTATATAGATAGTTTGATTAAGCATTCTTGTTCATTTAATTAATCAATTATGGGTTAAATGTAAAAATCTCCAATGGGACCACAACCTTGTCACGGTTTGGAGGCTTGCGTCTCTCAATGACTCGGAGAGCTACGTTGGCTGGAGTCAGGGCTTTCTGCTTTGGCTCCTGGTAGGGTCACCCATGTCAAACAGGTCAAAGGGTAGAAGCTAGACTAAGGGTGGCCCACCAGTCCTCCAAGTTTGGGGGTTCAGCCCTGACTGATCAAAACAAAAAATTGTTTTGTATACAGAAATGAAGAATTCTTGAAGATGGCTAAGGACAGACAGAGATGGAGGATCCTTGTTGCCGCCCTTAAACACCAACAGCGTAGCAGGCAGGATCTATATGTAAAAGTACGTGAATTGCATGCATCATCACGCTACCACGTGATAAGTGCACACTTCGCTTAAAGTAAGCACGAAGTTAGACTTGCATTTCCAGACTTCCACGTCTTCCATTGAATTAGCTTAATGCTTTGAAGTTACAAAACAAAATGACAAAAGGTTCTGCAGATGCTGGAAATCTTGGACATCATGCACAAGATGCTGGAGGAACTCAGCAGATCGGGCAGTTCCTGTGGAGAGGGGGCTGAAGCCAGAATAAGAAGGTGGGGGGAGGGGAAGGACTAAGTACAAGCTGGGCGGCGATGGGCAAATTTCTACAGGTGTACCAATGAGAGCATCCTTGCATCTTCCCCTTTCTTCCTTTCTTCTCAGTAGTGAAGAAGGGTCTCGGCCCAAAACGTCGACTGTTTATTCATCTCCATAGATGCTGCCTGACCTCCTGAGATCCCCCAGCATCTTGTGTGTGCTTTTACAGGGAGAGGTTGGCAGACTAATACTCTATTCCTTGGAGTGTCGGAGACTGAGAAGTGACCATCTGGAGATGTATAAAATCATCTGGGGTATTTCAATAGAATGAATCCACACCGTCCTTTTCCCAGGGAAAGTGAGTCCCTTTCCGCCATATCCTGGCTTCTTCCTTCTTCTTTTCCAGTCCTGACGAAGTGTCTCAGTCCAAAACTTTTTCTTTTTGCTCTTGGGAGGGGTGGGGTTAATGTTCTTGTTGCCATTTGCACAATTTTTATGTGTGTGTGTGTGTGTGTGTGTGTGTGTGTGTGAGACACGCATGTGGCGGGGGGTTGATATTATCCTTGCCATTCGCGCGATTTTTTTTTGCGTGGGGAGTTTGATGTTCTTGTTGCTGTTAGCGCAACTTGTTTATTTTTTGCGCGTTGGGGGTTTGATGTTCCATGGTGTTTCTTTGTTTCGTGGCTGTCTGCGGGAAGATGAATCTCTGGGTTGTACTCTGCACACATACCTCGATAATAAATGTACTTTGAGAACGTCGACCATTTATTCCCCTCCATAGATGCTGCCTGACCTGATGTGTAGCTCCAGATTTCCAGCATCTGCAGAATTGCATCTGCTTAGATAAAATACAAACTTAGCAAATGAAGAAATAGCATCGAGTATAAGAAAGCCCAAACCAGTCCCTACTGAGAGAAAGAGATAGGTGGTGAAATCTAACCTGCATTGCAGGTGAATTATAAGGAAACAAGGGTTCCCAAGAAAATTTCAGCCAGTGAGGCACTTTGAGCTCCAGTCATTGCTGTCGTGTCAGCCCTGCACAGCGGTGTTTTGCACACAGCAGTTTGATAATTACCTGTTGCATTGGAAATAATTGGGTCAGCATGCTCCTCTTGTTTTTTTTTGCCAAATAACCTCATCAGGCTTTGGTTCACCGGAAAAAGCAAATTAATCTCCCAAAAAACAGACCTAGGAAGAAAGCTCCCAGAAAACTCATTTGTGAGTCAAATGAGCTTTTGTAGAGGTCTGATAGTTTCACAGCCATTGTTACAGCCTCGACCTTTGTATCCCAGATTGCTTTAGTTATGGAATTTGAACTGTGTCTGGATCAATGCAGCAAGCCTCTGGGTTGTCAGGTTATAGAGGGACTCTCCACACCTCTAATTATACAGAACCACTCTGTGTCGGTATATAAACATCAGTGAATGAATGGTGTATTGTCTGAGAAAATGCAGAGTAATTCATTCTGCACCAGAGGCATTAATAATGATTGCCTGGTGAAACAGCTGTAATTAGAAACAGCGTCCTGTTTACACATGTGAGGGAAGAACTGCCGAGCCAGATTTCAAAGCCTCAGCACGGCTCAAACCTGTAATTTACTTGGTGCCGCCGTCCACAGTTGTAAGGCAAAGTTGTGCTGAACCTTTCTATTGTAAAGCCTTGGGGGTCGACCTTGCGCTTGTCTAGACCAAAGGAAATTGAAAGCTTGCAAACAGCATGGCAGATATCTGCAATGTGCACAGAATGATGGAAGAACTCAGCAGGTCAGGCAGCGTCCATGGAAAGAAATGCAATGTCAGAATCAGGTTTAATATCACCGGCATGTGTCGTGAAGTTCATTGTCTTTGCGGCATGAGTACAATGTAATACATAATAATAGTGTAGCCCCCTCAATGGGCTCATATGTTAGCCAGCCGTACTAACAGCCACGGTACCCAGCGGTGAGAAGGCCAGCTTTCATAAACAATAGGCGTCTAGGGTGGGTATGACTTGGGGTTAACCACACAGGAACGCCGATTAAAGAAACCTCCATTTGAGTGAATGATGCGTAAATGCTGCCCGTACACGGTAATCGGTCGGCAAGAGATAACAAATTGTACACCAGATAAAATTATAAAGAAAGTATATTTACAAATGTCTGCTTTATCGAACCGTTAGTAGGAAAAAGGAAAGAAAAAAAAAAATAAAAGAGCTCATTACAGTTAACCCAGTCCAAATGGATACATCAAGTTGGAGCTTATCCTGAAGTTGTCTTTTTACTCACGTACTGGACTCATGCTGTGTGAAAGCACACACCACATTCCAAACGTCACTCCAAATGCACCTCGAATAAATGGGCACTCATCGGGAGTATTGGCCCTGCCTCCTTGGAGCCATTCATCTGCACAAAGCGCCTTGTGCGACAGAGGCACTCCTTCCCATGGCATCCTCAGCTATCTTCCCTCCCGTCCTCTCCACAGTTCCCCCTCAAAATGACCCATGAACCACACTGTCCGTCACAGATCTCGCTCTGCCCAGTACTCTCAAGAACCTTCTCCAAACTCCACCACCCTGATTGGCCGACACAACATTCCTAAGTTGAACATCATACCCCCTTATCTTTCAGCCGAAACCAAGGTATTCTAAAAGCAGAACTCACTGCTTTTACAGAACTGCTAAAATGAAATGCCTACAGCACAGCAGTAAGAATCTGAAACAGGGCATTACAATAAGAACAAAATGTGAATTACAGTAAGTATATACATTAAACAGTTAAATTAAATAAGTAATGTAAAAATAAAAAAAGTGGTGAGGTAGTGTTCCTGGGTTCATTCAGAAATCGGATGGCAGAGGGGAAGAATCTGTTCCTGAATCACTGAGTGTGTGTCTTCAGGCTCCTGTACCTCCTTCCTGATGGTAGCAATGAGAAGAGGGCATGTCCTGGGTGATGGGGGTCCTTAATGATGGATGCTGCCTTTTTGAGGCATCCATTATTAAGCATCATTAATGGTTGCTACACTTCAACCATTAGGCTCTTGAACCAGAGTGAAGAACTTCACTCACCACGACATAGAACTGATGCCACAACCTACAAGGCTTCTGCAACTCATGCTCTCAGTATTATTTATTAAATTTTTAAAATTTATTTTTGGCACTATTTGTGCTCTTTTGCACATTGGACGTTTGCCAGTCTTTGTTATGTATAGTTTTTCATAAATTCCGTGGTATTTCTTCATTTTCCTTTCAATGCTTGCAAGAAAATGCATCTGGTATATTGTGACATATATGTACTTTGATAATAAATTTACTTTGAAGTTGAAGCAATCTGACTGATGCAGCATTGCTGGGCTTTGTGTTGTCTGAGAATTCCTCCACCCGCAATTGACTCCAGGACTAGCTCTGCCAGCCTGGGTAACAGCTTCTGCCCTCAGGCTGTGAGACTGATGAATACCCTGCCATTACCGAGGTCTCGTCACTAGTTCAAGTCCAAGTTTATTGCCATTTATACAACCAAATGAAACAACGTTCCTCTGGACCACAGTGCTCCCACAAAATATATATCACACACAGCGCATAAAAGAAAATATTACCTCAAGTTGATAAAATAGCATTTAAAATGCGTGCAGTGCACAACACAGGGGAACAGCATACAGCTCGCTGTCACAGTGACAGGACCTCGGTGCTGGCAGGCTGTTTATTAGTCTTACAGCCTGAGGGAAGAAGCTGTTACCCAGTCTGGCAGTCCTAATCCTGAAGTTAGTTGAGTGTGGAGGAACTCTCAGACACCACAAAGCCTACTAATCCTGCACAAAGCACTTAAGCAGTGACAGAGCTGATGGTTATGGTCTGAGGTGGTGGTTGTCCATTATGTCCAACGATGACAGGAAATCTCCGCAGGAGAGTTTTTAAAGTGGAAAAGTCAGTTCCACTCCTTCAACCTCAGGTCCAAGTCCAGTGGTACGAACAAGCATCACAAACTGGGGTCTTCCTTGGTTGCAGTGGCTGACTGTGATGCCTTCTGTACCTTGTCATGCCCTTCGCCCCTTCGTGGAGCGTTGCAGAACCACCTTCCTGGCCGTTGGATCTCACTGTAGATCTCATCACCCAGTCTGCCAGAGCTGACTTCACATTCTGGGACAGGCATGACCCTATGTCACCGGGGTATGAGGCCCAACTGGTTTAGCTTGGCTGTCAAAGCGGTGTACCGGGGTGTGGCCACTATTGCACGCAAACAGCTACCTGGAGCCGCAGGTGAGAGCTGAGTGTCCGGTGGGGACCAAAGGTGAGTGAGCTGCCCCAGAATGGACGCAACAAGCCCCTTCACCAGAGGTGCTGCCCCTCCCTGGACACCCCATACACCCCAGTCTGAGGAACTGTGCGATGATAATACTTAAGTATACTCAGTGACTGCTTTATTAGGTAAACCTGTACTCCTTGTTAATGCAAATATCTAATCAGCCAATCATGTGAAAGCAGCTCAATGCATAAAAGCATGCAGACATGGTCACGAGGTTCAGTTGTTGTTCAGACCAAACATCAGAATGGGGACAAAATGTGATCCAAGTGACTTTGACTGTGGAATGATTGTTGGTGCCAGATGGAGTGGTTTGAGTATCTCAAAAACTGCCGATTTCTTGGGATTTTCATGCACACCAGTCTCTAGAGTTTAGAGAGAATGATGCAAAAAAATAAAAAAAACATCTTGTGAGATGCAGTTCTGTGGGCAAAAATACCTTGTTAGTGAGAAAGATCAGAGGAGAATGGCCAGACTGGTTCAGGCTGACAGGAAGGCGGCAGTAACTCAAATAACCACACGTTACAACGGTGGTGTGCAGAAGAGCATCTCTGAAAACAAACACATCAAACCTTGAAGTGCAAACAACAGGAATTCTGCAGACTCTGGAAATTCAAGCAACACACATCAAAATTGCTGGTGAACGCAGCAGGCCAGGCAGCATCTCTAGGAAGAGGTACAGTCGACATTTCAGGCCGAGACCCTTCATCAGGACCAACTGAAGGAAGAGCTAGTAAGGGATGGGCTACAGCAACAGAAGACCACACTGGGTTCCATTCCTATACCTAATAAAGTGACCTCTGAGTGTGATCCGATCAATACCCCGCTCCATTGAGTAACTGGGCACATGACTCCCCGTGCCACTGGACAAGCCTGCAAGGAGTGACGTGCTCCCACACAGATCCCAGTTTTCTGCCTCACTGCACAGTTGGTAAGCCATTTAACTGAATGTTTTTTTCAGTGTTTTATGCAACTGAAGGTTATTTTTATCCCCCTCTGGAATGAAACGTCACACTGACCATTCTCAGTCCTGTTGCAACATTGTAGGGGGAGCTGGACTGTGTCGTCGTGGAAACGCATATCATATAGTTACACAACAGGCCATTCAGTCCAACTCTTCCATGCCAACCAAGTTGGACACCTGATCTCTTCCTTTTTGTTTGTTCATCTCTCTAAAAAGCCGAGGCTTTAAAAGGCATTGGTCAGACCATATTTGGAGTATTGTGACCAGTTCTGGGTCCCTTATCTAAATGGGTGGTGGGGTGGAGGTACGTTTTTACCAAAGGAGGTGGAAGGTGTTCCTTCCCTCCACTAGCCTGCAGGTTATCCTTGGGCAAAGTGTAGCACCTGTTTAGCCAACCCTCCCCCCCCACCCCACCCGCGATCAGTGTCACAGTTATTTTTTGACCTGTCAGGGTGGTTAGCCCTGAGCTGAAAATCCATCCCTGGAGGACCGGTGGGCTACTCTTAGTCTGGCCACTACCTTTGAATCTGTTTGGCATGAGTGATCCTACCAAGAGCCAAAGCATAAAGCCCTGACCCATAAGACCATAAGATATAGGAGCAGAAGTAGGCCATTCGGCCCATTGAGTCTGCTCTACCATTCAATCATGGCTGATCCAATTCTTCCAGTCATCCCCACTCCCCTGCCTTCTCCCCGTGCCCTTTGATGCCCTGGCTAATCAAGAACCTATCTATCACTGTCTTAAATTCATCCATTGACTTGGCCTCCACAGTTGCTCCTGGCAATAAATTCCACAGAATTACCACCATCTGACTAAAGTAATTTCTCCGCATCTCTGTTCTAAATGGACGTCCTTCAATCCTGAAGTCGTGTCCTCTTATCCTAGACTCCCCTACCATGGGAAACAACTTTGCCATATCTAATCTGTTCAGGCCTTTTAACATTCAGAATGTTTCTATGAGATCCCCCCTCATTCTCCTGAACTCCAGGGAACACAGCCCAGGAGCTGCCAGACATTCCTCACACGGTAACCCTTTCATTCCTGGAATAATTCTCGTGAATCTTCTCTGAACCCTCTCCGATGTCAGTATATCCTTTCTAAAATAAGGAGCCCAAAACTGCACACAATACTCCAAATGTGGTCTCACGAGTGCCTTTTAGAGCCTCAACATCACATCCCTGCTCTTATATTCTATACCTCTAGAAATGAATGCCAACTTTGCATTCACCTTTAGGGTATCCTGCACAAGGAATCCCAAGTCCCTTTGCATCTCTGCATTTTGAATTCTCTCCCCATCTAAATAATAGTCTGCCCGTTTATTTCTTCCACAAAAGTGCACGACCATACACTTTCCAACATTGCATTTCATTTGCCTCTTCTTTGCCCATTCCCCTAAACTATCTAAGCCAGCATAGCTCTCCGGGTCATTGAGGCACGCAAGCCTCCAAACCCTACGACAAGATTGAGGTCCTCTTGGAGGGTCAGTTTCTTGAGGGAGAGTCAAATAAGTCATTTTAGAACCTCAGCGGTGAGAAAGGTAACTTGTCACTTCTCATCATGAAAATACGGTTTCAGAAAATGTCATAAACATTTGCTGAGTTGCGTCTAAAATTGAGAGGTGCTTCATAATAAATACATAAATAAATAAATGTTAAACTAACATCATCTCACACTGTGGAACCACTTAGGCAAGCGCAGTAATTCCCAGGCATGACCCAGACCTGATCACATAAGGATCATTTTCCATCTGCTCCCACCCTCATCTCACCTCACCCAGACCATAAGCTGACTGACTGTCCGAAAGAAGGCTCATTAGTAATGCAGATGGAGTAACAACCTCCATTTTTGCACAATTACATTGTAAAATGCCCATCCCAAAGGAATAGGCAATTGGCCAAATTATATCTTTTATATATATCGTACTTGGCAAAAAGTCTTAGGCACATTTATATATAGCGAGGGTGTCTAAGATGTTTTGCACAGTACTGCAGTAATATTATGTATTGCACTGTGCCACTGCCACACACAAAAAAACAAATTTCATGACATATATGAGTGATGATAAACCTGATTCTGGTGTGGGTCTCTATTGTGGACTGAGAGTGGGAAGAAGGCAGGGAGAGGGAAGGGGGAAGGGAGAGGTGAGGGAGCGGGAAGCCCGGAGGGACATTCTGCAGTGATGAATAAACCTATTGTTTGGAATCAAATTACCTCGCCTGGCCCGTCAGGGCTGGGTGTGTCTGCAAATCGTACCACCTTCTGCCCCTGGCACTCCTTCTCGGCCACCTGCCCCACACTCCTCCACCTTCACCATTCCCAACATCCTTTGCTCCCACCAGATTTACAAACTCGTTCTTCATTCCACGTTGACAAATACAGTACAGTGTATAAGTAAACAACAGGAATTCTGCAGATGCTGGAAATTCAAGCAACACACATCAAAGTTGCTGGTGAACGCAGCAGGCCAGGCAGCATCTGTAGGAAGAGGTGCAGTCGACATTTCAGGCCGAGACCCTTTGTCAGGACAGTGTATAAGTCTTAGGCATCTTAGTGTGTGTGTATGTATATATATATATATATATATATATATATATGTATATGTGTGTGTGTGTGTGTGTGTGTGTGTGTGTGTGTGCGCTTTAGACTTTTACACAGTTCTGTATATATATTTCTTATAATTTATGGTATATACTTTATAGTTTATTGTCACCAAACAATTGATACTAGAACGTTTATTTAATGTACTGCACCATACTGCTGTCATGAAACAGCAAATTTCATGACATATGTCAGTGATATTAAACCTGATTGTAAGTCTGATGGGAATATGTCAAGCCTATTCGAATATTCATAATTAAGATTGAAATTCCCTCCTGATTCTATTTTGTAAATGTTATTGATTTGCTTCAAATCAAATCACATCACAGAGTAAACGTCACAAAGCAGCAAGCAGAACTGGCCCGACCCCTCACCCTGCTTTTTCGATCCAATTGGCTCGGTGTTTAGATCGCCTAAACATCAGGCCTTTCCTCACTCCAGGACCCGGGCCTCGTCGCATCAATAGGGGCCTGGACCCCATCGCCACATTTTGACCCGTACCCGACCTATCCAAATCAGCCTGGCGCTTCGATCGATCAATTCTCACTCTCAGTTTAGGTGGATAGACCTCGAATCTGCCTCTCCTCCACACTGCTCACCCTGACTTTGCCTCAAATATGCCTTGATCTTGCCTCACACCCGCTTGCTTTGACTCACGACTCAGTGTTGCCCTCGCTCATCGTTTGCAGTGATTGTTTACCATAAATTCTACAAGTAAAAGTGTTATTAATGAAGTATTTAGTTGTATTCTTTGTCTTGTCTGCCGCTGGTAAGTAGGCCCTAGGCTTCACCACTGTCATCTTAAACTGGAAGATTTCTAGCATCTGCATTTTAAATTTTATTTTCATTTGTATTTAATTACCTTCAAAGTTCAAAGTATGTACACCATATACAACCTTGAGATTCATCTTTTTGCAGGCAGCCACAAAACAAAGAAACACAATAGAATTCACAAAAAAACCTACATAACAAATTCAAATTCAAGTTTAATTATCATTCAACCATACATGAATACAGCCAAATGTAACCAAAGTGCGAAACATATACAGCACATTCAAAACAGGGAGCCAAAAAAAAAACCCCGGTCACTCAGAAACACACATTTATAGTCCAAGACCTTGAGCGACATGTCCCGCAAGTTGATGGTACATTTCCTGGCAATCTAGCCTGTCATTCCACTGATTGAACACAGAAGGCAGCACTGATGGGAGAGGCCAGCCCCCAACTGAGCACGGATGCCATGCTGCACTGCCTCTGGCATCCCCTCACCTGGAGCGCAGCAGCAGGCAAGCCCACGGCTTGAGGCCTAGACTGCGTTACAGCTGAGGTCATGCTGCTGCCTCACCGTCTGTCGCAACAACATAACTTACTAGCATAATGTCAGACACAAACGTCCAATACTAAAATTTAAATTATTATTGTTATCATGATGTTAACTGATTGTTTCATGTCAATATTTACCATTGATAAACATGTTAACACTTATCCTGTAAATTTTGCTATATCAACTCTTACTGAAAAATTATTTATGTTTTATTATTGAGCTACAGCACAGAATGCAGCAGGCCGGTTCTGCTCCCTGCTCCATGATGGTTACTCCGCTCTTTGCTGCACTGAGGCTGAGGCTGTGGGCCTGCTCTGGGCTTTGTGCCTGAGGCTGTGGGCCTGCTCTGGGCTTTGTGCCTGAGGCTGTGGGCCTGCTCCGGGCCTCGTGTCTGAGGCCGTGGGCCTGCTCCGGACCTTGTGCCTGAGGCTGTGGGCCTGCTCTGGGCCTCGTGTCTGAGGCTGTGGGCCTGCTCCAGACCTCGTGCCTGAGGCTGTGGGCCTGTTCTGGGCTTCGTGCCTGAGGACTCACTTTCATTTTAACTGCTATTTGTTTACTTTTATTGTTTGCGCAATTTGTTTTTTCTCTCTCTCACTGCATACTGGATATTTGTCGGGGATTTCCTTTATGAATTCTTTCGGGTGTCTTGTTTTGTGGCTGCCTGTATCAAGGTTATATAATGTATACATACTTTGATAATAAATGTACTTTGAAATTTGAATAGGCTCTTCTGGCCCTTTGAGCCATGCCACCCAGCAATCCCCTGCTTTAACCCTAGCCTAATCACCGGACAATTTACACTGACCAATTAACCTACCAACCGGTACGTTTTTGGACTGTGGCAACAAACTCCTTATTGGCAGCAGCGGGAATTGAACCTGGGTCGCTGGTACCATAAAGTGTTGTGCTAACTACTATGCTATTGTGCTGACACCCTCCACTCCTTCCACTATCATCATTGGGACAAAGTTCTTAAGTGTTTCTCTCCCACTTTGTGACAATTCTTCACACAAGCACATGAACAGGAACTGTGCTATCTACTGCCGCAAAACATTTGATACTTAGTTATATCACACTAATTATTATACATTAGAAAAACACTTCTATTTTATTTGCACATCAAATTATTATAATTTAATGCATTTGCTTCATTTTTATTGTTTCTAGTGGTTTCAGTTTTGGTTGTTTAAGCAAATAATTAATTTAGTTTTAACTTACCTTAGGTCTATGTTTGGGGAGTCAAGATTATTCCTTATCAATAACCAGCACTTCACCTCAATGCTGGAAGACCTTAGTTACAAAACTCACACACAAAATGCTGGAGGAACTCAGCAGGTCAGGCAGCATCCATGGAAATGAATAAACATTTGACATTTGGTAGTGTAGTGGTTAGCACAACGCTTTACAGTACCAGCGACCCAGGTTCAATTCCCATGGCTGCCTATAAGGAGTTTGTACGTTCTCTCCCCGTGACTGTGTGGGTTTCCTCCGGGTGCTCAGGTTTCCTTCCACAGTCCAAAGACCTATCAGTTGGTAGTTTAATTGGTCATTGTGAATTGTCCTGTGATTAGGCTAGGGTTAAATTGGGGGATTGTTGGATGTTACGGCTCGAAGGGCTCGAAGGACCTATTCTGAGCTGTATCTCAATAAAATAAAAACTTTAAAAATTGAGGTAGAGGCCCAGCATTTTGCATGTGTTGCTCTGGCAGCATCTTCTCTGTTAAAAACGTCAGTTATTTACTTTATAAGTGCAGCTTATTGTGTGGGACTTCTGAATCCACCATCAGCAGTGACCTCTGTCTCTCCATTGCTTCTGAAACCTGGACACCTCAGGGCCATCAAAGTAACCATCAAGGTTGTCTCCTCAAAATCTGGAGGAACAAGTGAATGAACACTTCTCAGCTCAGTACACTGAGCAGCAAGATGATATTACTTCCAGAGTAGCACTGACAAAATGCTGGAAGAACTCAGCAGGGCAGGTCCTGATGAAGGATCATAGCCTGCAATGTCCATACATGCTGCCTGACTTGCTGAGTTCCTCCAGCATTTGTGTGTATTACTCTGGATTTTCAGTATCTGAAGAATCTCTTGTTTCCCGTTTACACCCATTTTGTCTACATAGCTACGTGCCTATACTTCATTAGGAGTGTGAAAAAATTTGGTATGTCAACAAAAACACTCAAAAACATCTATAGATGTACATGGAGAGCATTCTGACAGGCTGCATCACTGTCTGGTACGGAGGTGCTACTGCACAGGACTGAAAGAAGCTGCAGAGGGTTGTAAATCTAGTAGCTCCATCTTGGGCACTAACCTGCAAGGTACCCAGGACATCTTCAGGGAGCGATGTCTCAGAAAGGCAGCGTCCATTATTAAGGAATTTCCATCACCCAGGACATGCCCTTTTCTCACTGTTACCATCAGGGAGGAGATACAGAAGCCTGAAGACACACACTCAGCGATTCAGGAACAGCTTCTTCCCCTCTGCCATCTGATTTCTGAATGGACACTGAACCCATGAACACTACCTCACTACTTTTTTTATATTACTTTTGCTTTTTGCACAATTTCTAATCCATTCAATATACAAATACTGTAATTTATTTATTTATTTTTCTTCTTCTTCTATATTATGTATTGTACTGAACTGCTGCTGCTAACAAATTTCACGACACATGCCGGTGATAATAAGCCTGATTCTGATTCTCATTCTGAAGTACATTTATTATCGAAGTACGTATGCAGTAAACAATCATGAGGTTCGTCTTCCTACAGACAGCCACGAAACAAAGAAAACCATTGAACCTGTTCAAAGAAAAATGTCAGTGCCCCACCCCACACCCCCAACATGGAAAAAAAAAACAAATCATGCAAAACTGCAGAAAGAAAGACAGAAAAACACAGAGTATAAAGTAAAGGCATCGGTTAGTCTTGCGAGACCATGGATCTGCGCCTGGAAAGTCTTCACTCTCCAGGGCGCAGGCCTGGGCAAGGTTGTGTGGAAGACCGGCAGTTGCCCATGCTGCAAGTCTCCCCTCTCCACGAGACCGATGTTGTCCAAGGGAAGGGCATTAGGATCCATACAGCTTGGCACCAGTGTCGTCGCAGAGCAATGTGTGATTAAGTGCCTTGCTCAAGGACACAACACGTTCCCTTGGCTGGGGCTCGAACTCACGGCCTTCAGGTCACTAGTCCAATGCCCTAACCACTTGGCCACGTGCTCACACCGAGTATAAATAACACAAAATCAATAGTCCAGTTCACTGTTTATTATCTACAGGTCCCCCAATTCAAAAATGCCCAAAATAGCAACAAAAAAATGGGGCGACCAGAAATCAGAAACACATCATAACATGAATTACAGAGTCTAATCCCCAAACCACGTTGATTAAACCTCGCCCAAGACTCAGGGCTCCAGCAAAATCCTCCGGCAGCATCGAGCAAGAGGGAGAGAGACCACTCAAACACAGGGACTTTCCACTGGGAGCAGCGTGAGAAAGAGAGAGAGAGAGAGAGAGGCAATCACACGCAGACACCCTACTCCGGCAGCCGCGAGCGCGAGGCTGGTAGACGGCGCAGGATTCGTGTTTGCTTACCGATCTCACCTCGGTGATTTCATTCAGCGAGATCTGTGTGAAATGGAGTTGATCATGTGCTTGCGCCCACCTCCAGGCTTCTTGTCTCAAGGACACACGCTTCACTCAGAGGCAGCAAAGAACCAGATCACCCAACTGGCCGGAAAATACACTACCAAAAGCTGCTGTGCAAATGACAATAAACCCGACTTTGAGATTGTGGCCTATCATGGAGATTGCAGCTATAAGGTGTTTGGATAGGATTTATTTTCAATGGACGTGACTTCATGGAGATTTATGAAATTATGAGGAGCATTTATTAGATGGGTAGTCAAGAACATTCTCTCGGGATAGGAGGATACACTGGTGAGGTGAGAGGGGAGAAATTAAAGGCAGGGGGTGGTGAATATCTGAAATGAGCTACTAGAGGTGGTCTATGGCAGTCTCAATCTCAATAGCTCTTCACACGGCCTTAGATCACCTGGACAATACAATCACCTACATCAGGATGCTGTTTGTTGACTATAGCTGTGTTTAACACCATCATTCCCACAGTCTTGATTGAGAAGTTATAAAACCTGGGCCTCTGTACCTCCCTCTGCAATTGGAACCTCGACTTCCTAACTGGGAGACTACAATCTGTGTGGGTTGGTGATAATATCTCCTCCCTGCTGACAATCAACACTGGCGCACCTCAGGGGTGTGTGCTTAGCCCACTGCTCTATTCTCTCTGTACCCATGAGTGTGTGGCTAGGCATAGCTTAAATACCATCTGTAAACTTGCCGATGATACAACCATTGTTGGCAGAATCTCAGATGGAAACGAGAGGACGTACAGGAGCGATTCAAAGTCCATTTATTATCAAAGTGTGTACACAGTATACAACCCTGATATTCATCTTCCCCACAGACAGCCTCGAAACAAAGAAACATCATGGAACCCGATCAAAGGATAAGTTCAACCCTACCCCTTCCAAGCAGTAAAAAAACAAATCACGCAATACAGCAAAAAATAGATCCCACCCACTCCAGACTGGACATTCTCTCTTCTCTCCTCTTCCATCAGACAAAAGATATAAAAGTTTGGAAGCATGTAGCTTCAGGCTCAAGGACAGCTTCTATCTCACTGTCTGTACAGAAACCTACCCTGCTCCTCTATAAGAATATTAAATACTCTGCCAGTAGAGTAAGTTAGACTCTTGACTTCACAATCTACCTCGTTATGATCCTGCACTGCACTCTCGCTCTGTAGCTGTTACATTTTATTCTGCATTCTGTTATTGTTTTACCTTGTTCTACCTCAATGTCACTGTGTAATGATTTGAGTGGCGGGGTGGAGATACGTCTCTACCAAAGGAGGTGTAAGGTGCTCCTTCCCTCCGCTGGCCTGCAGGTCACCCTTGGGCAAGGTGTAGCACCTGCCTAGCACCCTGATCAGGATCATGTGAAACCATGGGAGCAGGCGGTGGATGGTTGTATGAGTAGGCGGTGCATATCACAAGTCCTGGTTCTGTGACCACAGACGCCAGGCAGATTATTGATGATGGCTGTGGTCACCTGTCTTGTAAAGACACTGCTGAGAAAGTGGCAATGGCAAATCACTTCTGTACAAAAATTTGCCAAAGACAATCATGGGCATGGAAAGATCATGATCACCCATGTCATACGTCACGGCACATAACAAATGAATGATTTGACATATATGAAACAGTACGCAAAACAAGTTTTTCACTGTACTATTTCACTGTGACCCTGATAAACTAATATTAATTGCAGTTCTAATACAACTCCAATGTTTAAAAAGGTATTTGGACAGGTAGCTAGATAGGAAATGAATCAAAACATACAGGTCTAATGTGGGCAATTTTTAAAGATTAGCTTTATTTGTCACACATACATCGAAACATACAGTGAAATGCATTATTTGCATCAATGGCCAACAGAGTCTGAGGATTATGATGCGGGAAGCTCACCAGTGTTGCCGTGTATGCCCACAACGGTAACCCATACGCCCCTTGGAAAGTGGGAGGAAACCGGAGCATCCGGAGGAAACCACAAGGTCGTGGAGAGAACGTACAGGGGAGGCAGAATTGAAACCCCAATCGCTGGCGCTGTAAAGTGCTGCACTAACTGTTGTCCGATGGGTTTCTGGGAGTAGTGTTGACGTACACCACTTTCAACTGGGACAAGCCGGCAGGGGGGATCTGCTTCTGCAATGCAACACACACAAAGTGCTGGAGGGACTCAGCAGGCCAGGCAGCACCTACGGAGAGGAATGAACTGTCACCATTAAGGGGCTGAGTTCTGATGAAGGGTCTCTGTTTGTTTATTAGATGCTGCCTGGCCTGCTGAGTTCCTCCAGCATTTTGTGTTGTTGCTTGAGAGAACGTTCAGGGCGGATGGGGTCTTTAACTGTGCTGGATGCTTTACTATAGTGGTGAGAAGTACAGACAGACTGCATAGAGGGGATCTCTTTGTCTCAGCCCGAAACATCGACTACCTCTTTCCCATAGGAGCTGCCTGGCCTGCTGAGTTCCTCCGGCACTCTGTGTGTATCGCATAGAATGGAGGCTGATCTCTGAGGCGTCTGAAATTCTGCAGATGCTGGAGATCCAAAGCTACACACACAGGTCAGGCAGCATCTATGGAGGGGAATAAACAAGTCGATGTTTCAGACTAACGCCCTTCATCAGAACTGGAAAGGAAGGGAGAACCCTGAATAAGGAGGGGTACAAGCTGGCAGGAAATAGGTGAGGCCAGGAGAGGGGGAAGGAGGGTGGGTAGGGCAGAGGTGGATGAGGTAAGGAGCTGGGAGGTGATAGGTGGAAGAGTTAAAGGGCAGAAGAAGGAATCTATTTATATATTTATTGAGATGCAGCACAGAATAGGCCCTTTCAGCCCTTCAAGCTGCACCACCCAGCAATCCCAGCAATCATGGGACAATATACTATGACCAATTAACTTACCAACCGGTTACGTCTTTGGACTGTGGGAAGAAACTGGAGCACCCAGAGGAAACTCGCGGGGTCACAGGGTGAAGGTACAAACTCCTGACAGGAGAGGAGAGTGGAGCATGGAAGGAAGGGAAGATGGAGGGCAACCAGAGGGAAGGTGATGGGCAGGTGAGGAGAGCAGGAGGGGAACCAGAGGGAGGTGATGGGCAGCTGAGGAGAAGAGTGGGAGGGGAACAAAAATAGGGAATAGAAAGGAGTGAAAAGGGACAGGGTGAAATTACTAGAAATTAGAGAGATCAACGTACAGTCTGTCATGTTGGAGGCTATCCAGATGGAACATGAGTCGTTGCTCTGTTCCATTCTTTAATCTTAATAGAAAATCTGCCATTATATGTGACTGTTTCGCAACGCATAAGGCCATTCTTCTCATTCTACCCCGGTCTGCACCCAGAAAGTCGTATCTATTCTCTCGGCCCAATTTTCTTTCCTTTTATCAATTCCACTGGGAGTGCTCCTTGATCAAATATCGGCTTTCTTCTGTTCAGCAACACTACTGTTGTGTGCAGAAAACGAGAACGATTAAACAGGATCTGTCTCTCCACAGGATTCCGGTACAGCCAGTGACTATGGCTGTGGATGGTAATGTGTGTGTGTGTGGGGGGGGGGGGCGGGGTGGTGAGGAACTAGTCTTATAGCACAGTTCAGGGAAATTTCGAGGAGGCAAGTTCTTGGCCGAGGACACAAGCAGCTTGGAAATTCCCTGATGTGGTAATAACTGCTGTTTTAAGTACTGAGCAGAATAAGATTCAGGAACAAACAGAGAGGGCAAGTTGACTTGCAAGGCCGTTCTCATCTGTTAATTGCCTCTGAATTCCCTGTAAGTGAAAAGAAACAGTGGGTAAAATAAGAACGCTTTCTGCTCCCCTCCTGAGTTTGTAGTTGAGCTGACACGAGATCTGTCCTCAGGGCTTTTCTAAGCATTATGAATCCTTGAATTTAATCAATGGTTCTAAGGCACACATAAGAACCACTTCACGCAGCTGGGACAGAGAGCTGTAAAGGAATGACCCTACGTGTACTCAGTTCTGATGAGGGTGTTCAGCCCGAAACATCGACTGTTCATCCCCCTCCAAAGTTCAAAGTTCAAAATTTATCAGAGTACATGTATGTCACCATATACAACCCTGAGATTCATTTTCCTGCTGGCATACTCAGCAATTCTATAGAATAATAACTATAACAGGATCAATGAAAGATCAACCAGAGTGCAGGAGACAACAAACTGTGCAAATGCAAATATAAATAAATGGCAATAAATAGTGAGAACATAAGACAATGGGATAAAGAGTCCTTAAAGTGAGATCATTGGTTGTGGGAACATTTCAATGATGGGGCAAGTGAGTGTAGTTATCCCCTTTTGTTCAAGAGTTCGATGGTTCAGGGGTACCTTAGATAGAAACATAGAAAATACATGCAGGATTAGGCCATTCGGCCCTTTGAGCCTGCACCGCCATTCAGTATGATCATGGCTTATCATCCAACTCAGAACCCTGTACCAGCCTTCCCTCCATACCCCCTGATCCCTTTAGCCACAAGGGCCATATCTAACTCCCTCTTAAATATAGCTAATGAACTGGCCTCAACTGTTTCCTGTGGCAGAGAATTCCACAGATTCACCACTCTCTGTGTGAAGAAGTTTTTCCTCATCTCGGTCCTAAAAGGCTTCCCCTTTATCCTCAAACTGTGACCCCTCATTCTGGACTTCCCCAACATCGGGAACAATCTTTCTGCATCTAGCCTGTCCAATCCCTTTAGGATTTTATACGTTTCAATAAGATCCCCCCTCAATCTTCTAAATTCCAGAGAGTATAAGCCTAGTCGATCCAGTCTTTCATCATATGAAAGTCCTGCCATCCCAGGAATCAATCTGGTGAACCTTCTCCGTACTCCCTCTATGGCAAGAATGTCTTTCCTCAGGTTAGGGGACCAAAACTGCACATAATACTCCAGGTGTGGTCTCACCAAGGCCTTGTACAACTGCAGTAGTACCTCCCTGCTCCTGTACTCGAATCCTCTTGCTATGAATGCCAGCATACCATTCGCCTTTTTCACCACCTGCCGTACCTGCATGCCCACTTTCAATGACTGGTGTATAATGACACCCAGATGCTGCCTGACTTGCTGAGTTCCTCTTGCATTTTGTGTGGGTTGCTCTGGATTTCCAGCATCTGCAGAACTGCGTCAAGTGTTTACCCTCTAATGCCCTGCTGATGGTGTTTGGTGAGGAAGGGACTGTATCCTTAGACCTCCTCCTCCTCAGGTCAGAGAGGATTTCGTCCTTCTGTCACCAGTCTCTGAGCTTAAATTGGAATAATGGGGTATTAAAGAGCTCTAAGTGCTTTTACGTTCCATCAGTTTATAACCCCGTCCTTCCCTGGATTTAGGGAAGGGCAGAGATCTTGCTGGGTGTTGAGGTTGGAAGGGCTTCAAAGATTGGAAGTACATTATCACAAGATCACAAGACAAAGGAGCAGAAGTAGGCCATTCGGCCCATCGAGTCTGCTCCGCAGCTCCCCCATGAGCTAAACTATTCACCCATCTAGTTCCAATTTCCGGCTTCTTCCCCATATCCCTTGATACCCTGACTAATTAGATACCTGTCAATCTCCTCCTTAAACACCCTCAATGATCGGGCCTCCACAACTGTATGTGGCAACGAATTCCACAAATCCACGACCCTCTGGCTAAAAAAATTCTCCTCATCTCTGTTTTAACTGGGTACCCTCTAATTCTAAGACTATGGCCTCTTGTCCTGGACTCACCCACCAAGGGAAACAACCTTTCCACATCTACTCTGTCCAACCCTTTCAACATTCGAAACGTTTCTATGAGATCCCCTCTCATTCTTCTATAATGAATACAATCCAAGAGCCAACAGACGCTCCTCATATGTTAGCCCCTGCATTCCAGGTATCATCCTCGTAAATCTTCTCTGAACTCTCTCCAACATCAGTACATCCTTTCTAAGATGGGGGCCCAAAACTGACTCCCACACACCTCCCCCCTCCCCTCACACGGTCTCAGTAATCACCCTGATTTATGAATGGACATTGAACCCATGAACACTGCCTCACCACTTTCTGTTTGCACTACATATTTCATTTAACTTTTTCAATATATATATTTCTGGTTCTGATTCTGAATCGGCAGCTTTGCCACCGGCTCCGTTACCACACGGCTGACTTTGGAATCTTGCTGTGCCTGGGGTGGGGGGATTGTTGAGGTGGTGGGGGTAGAGGCGAGGTGGGGGGGGGAAGGGTCCTGAGGACAAAACCCCACTTTTGACACCGGCTCTGTTATCACATTGCCGGCCTTTGGTATCTTACTGAGCCATGTCCCAGGCTGAGGGGCGCCGTGGACACAGATCCGCAAATCCCGACCCGAAACTCCGGGATCCGAGCCGCTGGATCCCGGGGCCCCGAATGATTTCAATTCAATAACCCGAGAGCCGGAACCTTCTTTCGGGACCCGCGCTCTCGTCCGGACGGTATTTCCAGCCGGAAACTGATGACCGTCGGTTTGAGGAGTCCGTCCGGGTAGGGGCTTCTCTGGTGTAAGTAGGGAGGGGAGGGAGGAGGGAGAGAGTGGAGGAGAGCGGAGGGAGGGAGAGGAAAGGAGGGGGAGAGGGAGAGGAGAAGAAGAGAAGGGAGAGGAGTCTATTTCAGTGCATCTCTAAATGTCTTTTAAACATAGCGATTGCATCTGATTCCACCACCACCTCTGGCTGCGAGTTCCAGCTGTCAGACTCTCTCTGTGTAAATCAAAATGTAAAAGTCCAGTTTATTGTCATATGCACAAGTAAACATGCACAGATGTAACGAAAAACTTACTTGCAGCAGCATCGATGTAGCACCAGATAAATAGCATTCACAAGAAGAGCATAAATTACACAGTTTTTTTTTACACGAAGAAGCACTATTTGAACAAAAAAAGAACAAAGCCCATTTCCCTGCGTAGTCGCCGTAGGGTTACTATACTGAGATAGTCATTAGGATTTTGCTGGTTGGGTCAAGAGTTCCTCAGACCCCAGAATCTGGTTTATCATCACTGACATATGTCATGAAATTTGTTGTTTGTGGCAGCAGTGTGGTGCTTTAAAACTCCTTTAAGTCCCCTTTCCAATTCCTTCCTCTCAACTTACGTCAATGCTGAAGAGTTGATGGGGTTATGTGGAGAACAAACTGGGATTTGTGTAATTGGGTGTTTGGTTGGCAAAGATATGTTGCACTGATGGGTCCATTTCCATACTGTAGGTCTTGAAGGCAACCACATTACCGTCATCAAATCCAGCTCCCAACCAGCCCCAGACCACTCCTGGGGCTCACTGTTGGCATAAAAATATTGTGCTAATTTTTATGTTGGTGTTTCATTATGTAGAAGGTGGGTGGGAAAGGGGCCACACTGACCATTTACTACTTCTCATCTGCCTTGCGATTCCCCCTGGGTCCCCTCCACCTTCCCTTTCTCCTATGGACCGCTCTCCTCTCCTGTCAGACTCTTCCTTCTCCAACCCTTGACCTTTCCCACCAATCGCCTTCTAGCTAGCCTCCTTCCCTTTCCTCCCACGTGTTTATTCTGACATCTTCCCTCTTCCTTTTCAGTCCTGATGAAGGGTCTTGGCCCAAAATATTATTCATTTCCATAGATGTTGCCTGACCTGTTGAGTTCCTCCAGCATTTTGTGTGTGTTGCTCTGGATTTCCAACATCTGTAGAATCTCTTCTGCTTCTGAAAGCAATTTCCATATTAGTACAAAGTGATCATAGTGTTGCATTTACCCTACCTATGAGGAGAGGTGAGGCCTCCATCAGTCAGGGTTACCATGGATATTGCACCCTAGCTGTCTAGATACACAAGCCAGGGCAGTACGATATGGAGAGCAAGCTGTTGCCCATGTAGCAAGCTTCCCCTCTCCACGCATCTGATGAACCCAAAGGAATGGAAGAGACCGATACAGTTTGGTACCAGCAGCATTGCAGTAGTTGCCAGTCAGCACTGAACTCCATGTAGGACTGCCTTAGGGACTCCAGCTGCGGAGTTTTCCCTCGGGGTTTACCCCCGAAGCCTTCCCCATGAGTGGGTATAGCTGCAAGGCAGCAGAGATTTGAGATCAGAGTTTTCCTTCCCCTAGAAGAGCTGCCAACCGTGGCTGACAAGCCCCATCTGCCCGAAGCGACTGTTTTAAGGCACCAGTGACCTGCTTTTGCCCCTTCTCCTGTCAGTAGAAACTGTTCTGCCAGGCTCAGTAGCTATGCTCTGACTTGGTTGTCAGAGGCTATTTGAGATGCACGCCATTGGGAGCATTTAACAGGTAGTGGGAGCTTGTCCTTATTACCACCCCTGGCTATAACAACCTTAAGGAACCACCGTATCTATACTCATCTACACCTCCCCTCAATCTTCTATGTTCCAAGCAAAAAAGTCCTTAACCTATTCAAACTCCGGGCCTCCAGTCCCATCAAATTCCTTGTAAATTTTTTCCTTATTTACATCTTTCCTGTAGGTAGGTGATCAAAACTGCACACAGTAGTCCAAATTAGGCCTCACCAATATCTTGTACAATTTCAACATAACATCCTATCTCCTGTACTCAGTACTTTGATTGTTGAAGGCCAATATGCCAAAAGCTCTCTTTACGGCCCAGTGACGCCACTTGCAATGAATTATGGATTTGTACAGTCAGATCCCATTGCTCTAGGTTGGTGTGTATGGTTGTGGTTTACTCAAATCTGAGTATGCATATAAATGAGTATCTATTAACTGTTCACCTGGCCCACCTCACAATACAGTCTTGTTAACAGCAGTTTTTTTGTTATGTCAGTCAGGTTGTCTGAAGACATCTCAGCATGGAGGCCCCTCCTGTGACTGTGATGCCAGTTATCGGTGGAGCCATCAACATGATGGAGTACATTCTACAGGGTATGGAAAGTGGTTCCTCTGATTATATTGCAACACGCGCAAAATCTGCGGGCCAGGCAGCATATTTGGAAAAGAGAAAACAGCTGACGTTTCTGGTTGAGACGGGACAGGACTGGACAGGAAGTGAAGTTAGAGTGAGAAGGTGGGGGGGGGGAGGGAGGAGGAAACACAAGGTGGCTGGTGATAGGTGAAACTGGGATTTTATTTCATTGTTTTTGAAACAGAGATGTTATTGTTGCTAAACAGAGATGTGGAGGAATTTCCTTATCCAGAGAGTGGTGAGTCTGTGTAATTCATTGCCATAGATGGCTGTGGAGGCCAAGTCATTGGGTATATTTAAGGCAGAGGTTGATAGGTTCTTGATTAGGCAGGGCTTGAAGGGATACAGGGAGAAGACAGGAGATTGGGGCTGAGAGGGAAAATGGATCAGCCATGATGAAATGGCGGAGCAGACTCGATGGGCCGAATGGCCCAACTCTGCTCCTCTATCTTACGGTCTTGTGTTACAACCCCAGTTATGGTTCTGTAAAGCGTTATACATACCGCTATGCTGCCATGCTGTCCCGGTCTCAGACTTGATGTGTCTTTGGGATTTTGTATTGCAAATGTATTTGTAAAATCTCATAGTTATGTAGGTAGCATTGTAATATTTTGTCCACAGAACACTGGAGCAGAATGACACCAGTTGGCCCATTGAGTCTCGTCCATCACGGGGCTGATTTACTTTCCCTCTCAATTCCATTCTCATGCCTTCTCTTACTAATCAAGAGCCTATCGACCTCCGCTTTAAATATACCCAAAGAATCGACCCCTGCTTTAAATATACCCAATGACCTGGTCTTCACAGCCATCTATGGCAATGAACTTCACAGATTCACCATTCTCATCTCAGTTCTATCTTCTTCTTAGGCATCCGTTAGTCTTGCGAGACCATGGATCTGCGCCTGGAAAGTCTTCACTCTCCAGGGCGCAGGCCTGGGCAAGGTTGTATGGAAGACCAGCAGTTGCCCATGCTGCAAGTCTCCCCTGTCCACGACACCGATGTTGTCCAAGGGAAGGGCATTAGGACCCATACAGCTTGGCACTGGTGTCGTCACAGAGCAATGTGTGATTAAGTGCCTTGCTCAAGGACACAACACGCTGCCTCAGCTGGGGCTCGAACTCACGACCTTCAGGTCGCTAGTCCAATGCTTTAACCACTTGGCCACATGCCCACACTCTCAGTTCTAAAGGGACATTTTTCTATTCTGGAATTGTGCACTCCGACCCTGGACTCTACTAATATAGGGATTCCCCATCGCTGTCCACTCTACCTAAGCCTCTCAGTATTCAGTAGGTTTGCAAATCAAGACGGAAAGCCATGCACT
This sequence comes from Mobula birostris, assembly GCF_030028105.1. NCBI lineage: Eukaryota > Metazoa > Chordata > Chondrichthyes > Myliobatiformes > Myliobatidae > Mobula > Mobula birostris. The sequence continues at coordinate 4,323,659 of NC_092398.1, forward strand.
TGAAAAATCTGTGGCAGAAGTAGAAAACAGGAAGTGATAGTTGTTGTATTGGCAACTATGGAGAAGTGCAAAGGGTTTTCTGAATATTAATGAAGAGACTGGAGTGTAAATAATGACCTCAAGAGCTGCTGGAAATCCAGAGCAACACACACAGAATTGTAGAGGAACTCAACAGGTCAGGCAGCATCTACGGAGAAGAATAAACAGTCGACGTTTTGGGTTGAAACCTGTTATGGGTGCATGTGGATTACGCATCATTACCCTGCTATTTGTTCCTCTTGGTACTGACACACAATTGGCTGATTAGAGATTTGCATTACTGAGCAGGTATAGCTGGTAAAGTGGCCCCTGAGTGTAGGCCGGTATTAATAGACGTGAGGCACGCGCACAAAACGCTGGAGGAACTCCTGCCTGTTGGTGACTGTGAGGACACAGTATGGCCCCGATGGAGGGGTTCTTCGATGATGGGTCCTGAAGAAGTGTCTTTGTCCGAAATGTCGACTGTATATTCATTTCCACAGATGCTGCCTCCAACACCTTGTGTGTGTTGCTTTGGATTTCCAACACCTGCAGAACCTCTCGTGTTTTTGATGATATATGTGGCCTTGTTGAGGAAATATGTCCTGTAGATACTACCGATGGTGGGAGGAATGAGGCTGTGACCCATCAGCCACTACTCTCTACAGCTTTTAGCGTTCCTGCTCATTCGAATTCCGCACCAGGCGATGAAACACCCTTCTGGTTCTAATCCAAGAGCCTTTGCACACGTGCCCCAGGCAGTGCATTGCAGGCACCCAGCACTCTGTGTAAAAATAAAACTCGTCCCCACACGTCTGCTTTGAACTCTCCACTTACACCTTAAATTCATTGTGTAGAATTCCGGCCGTTCACTGAGCCCAATCGTTTGTTTCTCATGTAAAAATAAAACTCGTCCCCACACATTCACTGAGCCCAGCCGTTTGTTTCTCATGTAAAAATAAAGCTCGTCCCCACATGTCTACTTTGAACTCGCCACTCACACCTTAAATTCATTGTGTAGAATTTTGACCGTTCACTGAGTCCAGCCATTTGTTTCTTGCGCAGGGAGTGTGCTGGACCAGAGCTTGGAAAGCCTTCTCCATCGCCTGCGCGGACTTTGTGACAACATGGAGCCAGAGACCTTTGTTGATCACGAGCTGGTCTTCCTGTTGAAAGCCCAGCAGGGAAGCCCGTTTATCCTCAGGGCGCGGCGCTCCGTGGACAAGCCCAACGTGCCGTGGCTCCTCCGCTACCTCGGGCAGCCGGAGATCGGTGACAAGAACAGGTCGGCCCTGGTGCGCAACTGCGTGGACATCGCCACGTCGGATAACCTGACGGAGTTCCTCACGGAGATGGGCTTCCGGATGGACCACGAGTTCGTGGTGAAGGGCCACATCTTCCGCAAAGGGATCATGAAGATCCTGGTGTCCAAGGTCTTTCGCATACTGCTGCCCAACAACCTGGAGAACATCGAGCCCCTGTCGCTGTCCTACCTGGTGGAGCTGAATGTGGTGGCTCCTCCCGGCCAGGACGCCGTTTCAGACGACATGAAGAACTTTTCGGAGCAGCTCAAGCCTTTGGTTCATCTGGAAAAGATTGACCCAAAAAGATTGCATCAAGTGTAGTGAAACATCCACGGTGTGTGGGTAAGATTGTCCGTGGGACTGAGAACTGTGCCTGCTTCGTTTGCTGAACTGTACGGGGGGGGGGGGGGGGGGGTGATTGATAAGTTCGTGGCCTAAGGTAGAAGGCGTCAATTTTAGAAAACCTAGCACATTTATTTTTCAACATAGTCCCCTCCTACATTTACACACTTAGTCCAGCAGTCGTGGAGCATACGGATCCCTTCTTTGTAGACGTCGGTGGCTTGGACCACCAGAAAGTGGTCCACAGCAGGGGTGATTGATAAGCTCGTGGCCTAAGGTAGAAGGAGATGAGTTATACAGTTCTCGTTACGTGCAGGTGCAGGTCAACTCTTTGAGTGATCATGCAGAAAGTTTGAAGTTAATAAACTTATCAGTCACCCTCGTAAACAGTTTTGTAATAAACTCAGGATTTCTTTTGCTGCTGCTTTTTCTTTTTATTTATTTAAGGACTTTGAACAATAATCAGGTTCAAATTTCTTTGTCAGATCTACATTTTTACCCAGAGGGTGGGAAATCGGTGCGGTTTATTGCCGGAACTGGAGGCGGAGGCCAAGTCAAAGTTTACCACTCTGACTAAAAGAATTTGTCCTCATTTCTGTTCTAAAACGACGTCCCTTTATTCTGAGATTGTGTCCTCTGGTTTTAGACTCTCCCAGCACAGGAAACATCCTCTCCACATCCACTCTATCAAGGCCTTTCACCATTCGATAGGTTTCAGTGAGTCACCCGTCATTCTTCTGAATTCTAGTGAATACAGGCCCAGAGCCATCAAACACTCTTCATGTGACAAGCCATTCGATCCTGGAATCCTTTTTGTGCACTTCCTTTGAACCCTGTCCAGTTTTAGCACATCCTTTCTGAGTGCCCAAATCTGCTCACAATTCTCCACATGAGGCACCAGGGCTTTATAAAGTTTCAACATTACATCCTTGCTTTTATATTCTAGTCCCCTTGAAATGACTGACAGGGGACGATGAGCTTGTCCAAATCTAGACTTTTCAATCTGTACAAAAAAGAAATTGCATTTGCCTTCCCCACCACAGACACAACTTGCAAATTATCCTTTAGGGAATCCTGCACAAGTCCCTTGCATCCCAGTTTTTTGTATTTTCTCTCCATTTAGAAAATAATCAACCCTTTCATTTCTTCTATCAAAGTGCATGACTATACATTTCCCAACACTGTATTCCATTTGCCTTTTCTTTGCCCATTCTCATCTGTCTGTCCTTCTGTATCCTCCCTACTTCCTCAAAACTGCCTGTCTCTCCACCTGTCTTCATGTCGTCTGCAAACTTTGCAACAAAGCCATCAATTCCATCATCCAAATTATTGACATGAAATGTAAAAAGAATTGGTCTCAACCCAGACCCCTGTGGACTAGTATCTTTCCTGTAATACCATGCACTCGTAGCTTGTTAAGCAGCCCCGTGTGGTACTTTGTCAAAGGCCTTCTGAAAATCTAAGTACACAACTTCAGCCGATTCTCCTTTCTCTTCTGTCTTGCGTATTATTTCAGTTAGGGTCTGAGAGAGGACCCTAACTGCAAGCTTTGTGGCCAGCGGGGTTCACTGGCACACATACTGTCAGGATGCAAAACAGTTTTAACACAATGATGGGTATAGGTGGCACCACTCTTTTCGTGGTTGTCACCCAGTCTTTCCTGGTTGTCAGGCATCTTTACCTCTTGCCCGCTGGGGGCTGTGAGGAGGTGGCATGGGGTTGGAGGTACGAGGTGGGGGGGGTGAGGGAATCTTTGATGATGGGTGTTGTTTCCTTGAGTCAGCATCCCTTATAGATAGTACTATTGTTGTTTTCATTATTGAGGGAGAGTGCAGAGCACACCAGGACACCAGCATGAAGAATACTCAACTGAACTGTATTGATAAACCTGGACAATAAATATTTTGCTTCATGTTTATTGTTAGATGTATCTTATGGATTTTGGGCTGGTGATCATGACAATCACTATGAAATTTCCCTACATGCACCATTTTAAAAAAACAACGATATTTGTTATTTCAATTCATAATCCAAGTCAGAATAACTGATGCCAAGGTTGAAGAAGGCATTTTTGTTGGGTCATCAATGACAGGCAATTCAAATAACTTTTAGTGGGACTGGAGAAATTCACATGGAAGGCATTCAAGGATGTTGTGAAATTTTCTTGCCAGCTACAGAGCACCAAACTATATGTAGCTGGTTGACAACATGCTTCAAACGTACAAAACCATGAAGTGCAACATATCACTTCTTAGGCATCCGTTAGTCTTGTGAGACCATAGATCTGCGCCTGGAAAGTCTTCACTCTCCAGGGCAAGGTTGTATGGAAGACCAGCAGTTGTCCATGCTGCAAGTCTCCCCTCTTCAGGACACCGATGTTGTCCAAGGGAAGGGCATTAGGATCCATACAGCTTGGCACCCGTGTCGTCGCAGAGCACTGTGTGATTAAGTGCCTTGCTCAAAGACACAACACGCTGCCTCGGCTGGGGCTCGAACTCACGACCTTCGAATGCCCAGTCGAATGCCTTAACCACTCGGCCATGTGCCCACACAACATGTCACTATAGATTCATTTTCTGCATTCCCATTTCGACTTCTTCCCTGCAAATCTTGGCGTGGTCAGTGACGAGCATGGAGAAAAGTTTCACCAGGACATTGCGATCAGGGAGAAACGGTATCAGGGCAACTGGAATCCATCAATGCTGGCTGATTATTGTTGGACACTTCAGCGAGAAGCCTCAGACACTGAGTACAAATGAAAATCATCAACAAAACATTTTTAGCTTAGTTGAACTATTGCAAAGTGTCAGCACCATTATGGAATTAAATGCATTATATTCAATAAAAGTTAATTTCTTGTTTTTCCAGATTCCTACGTGATGCAAGTAGTCTTCAAGGCGTCTATCATAAACAAAAAAACATTTCTGAGGAAGAACCACTTTCAAAACATTTGTTGTGTAACACTGCTTGTACAGTATGTGAACTCCTCCCATGTGAGTGTGGCTAACTGAATGGAGTAGGAACAACACTATTGTCTACCACTACACTGACGGTGGGGAGGGATGTGCCCGCTATATATTGGCCAGAGTCCACTACTCTCGGCAATTTTTTCAAATTGTACTAGACTATGTTCCATCATTCGTATTCCCATCTAAGGGCCTCTTGCAATCTTCTCTTACATTGCATGCACCATCCACCCTGTGGAAAAACGCGACTTGCCCCGTACATCTCTTTTGAAATTACCTCTCACACTTCAAAAGCCTGCCCTCGAGTCGTAGACGTTTTGGCACTGAGGATAAAGATACTGACTGGCGATCTCTGCCTCTCGTAATCTTATAAACTTCTGTTCAGGGTGAGCGGTGACACTGGGAGGCTTGCTCGCTGCTGGACAGCCCGGAAAGAAGGCTGAGCTGATGGGACGTGTGTGGTGTGTTGGGTGCCCATTGAACACATGTCGCCATCTGGTGGCCAGGTTGGGAACAGCAGCAGGTCTCCATTCATCGACATATGCCGTAAATTTTGTTAAATAATGGATAAATAGAAATTAAGCAAGTAGTGAGGTAGTGTTCGTGGGTTCAATGTCCATTCAGAAATTGGATGGCAGAGGGGAAGTAGCTGTTCCTGAATCATTGAGTGTGTGTCATCAGGCTCCTGTACCTCCTCCCTGATGGTAGCCAAGAGAAGACGGTATAAACTTGGTGATGGGGGTCCTTAATAATGGATGCTGCCGTTTTGAGGCATCACTCCTTGAAGATGTCGTGGATAATATGAAGGCTTGTGCCCATGACGGAGTGGACTAATCTTACAACTCTTTGCAGCTTACTTTGATCCTGTACAGTAGCATTCTGCCCCCTAACTCCATACCAGACGGTGTTGCAGCCAGTTAGAATGCTCTCCCCAGTACATCTGTAAACATTTGCAAGTGCCTTTGGCGACGTACTGAATCAACCCAAACTCCTAATGAAATATAGTCGCTCTCATGCCTTCTTTGCGGCAGCATCGATATGTTGGGCCCAGGATAGATCCTCAGAGATGCTGACACCCAGGATCTTGAAATTGCTCACTCTCTCCACTTTTGATCCCTCTGTGACTGGTGCATGGTGCCACTGGAAAGGTTAGCTCTCTTCGCCCGCTGCTGAACAGCCAGGAGAAGATCTAATCTGACGGGACATGTGTGGTCTGTTGGGTGCCTGTTAGTCAGCTGAACACGTGGAGCCACCTGTTGGCCAGACTGGGAACAGCGGCAGATCGTTGTTAAACTTCAGAATCAAGTCAAGTCACTTTTTATTGTCATTTCGACCATAACTGCTGGTACAGTACACAGTAAAAATGAGACAACGTTTTTCAGGACCATGGTACTACATGAAACAATACAAAAACTACACTGAACTACGGAAAACAACACAAAAACTACACTAGACTATAGACCTACCCAGGACTGCATAAAGTGCACAAAACAGTGTAGGCATTACAATAAGTAATAAACAAGACAATAGGCACAGTAGAGGGCAGTAGGTTGGTGTCAGTCCAGGCTCTGGGTATTGAGGAGTCTGATGGCTTGGGGGAAGAAACTGTTACATAGTCTGGACGTGAGAGCCCAAATGCTTTGGTGCCTTTTGCCAGATGGCAGGAGGGAGAAGAGTTTGTATGAGAGTTTGCATGGGGTCCTTCATAATGCTGTTTGCTTTGCGGATGCAGTGTGTGGTGTAAATGTCTGTGATGGCGGAAAGAGAGACCCCGATGATCTTCTCAGCTGACCTCACTATCCGCTGCAGGGTCTTGCGATCCGAGATGGTGCAATTCCCGACCAGGCAGTGATGCAGCTGCTCAGGATGCTCTCAATACAACCTCTGTAGAATGTGGTGAGGATGGGGGGTGGGAGATGGACTTTTCTCAGCCTTCGCAGAAAGTAGAGATGCTGCTGGGCTTTCTTGGCTACGGAGCTGGTGTTGAGGGACCAGGTGAGATTCTCCGCCAGGTGAATGCCAAGAAATTTGGTGCTCTTAACGACCTCTACATAGGAGTCCTCGATGTTCAGTTTTATTTTCACTGACATATGCCATGAAGTTCCTTTGTTTTGAGGCAGCAGCACAATGCAGTACATTTAAAGATTATTACAGGCGACAATAAATATAATAAATAGTATAAAAAGAGAACAAAATAGTGAAGTACTTTGGGTTCATGGATTGTAGGAATCTGATGGCAAAGGGAAGGAATCTTTCCCTAAAATACCGAGCGTGCATTTTCAGGGTCCTGTGTCTCCTCCCTGCTGTTAGTAACATGGCAGGGGGTGGGGACGTGTCCTGGATGGTGAGGGCCCTTACCGATGGATGCCGTATTCCTGAGGCATCACCTTTCGAAGATGTCCTCGATGGAGGAAGGACTACTGTGGAAGGAAATGAAATCTCAGGGTGGTATATGGTGACACCAGTGTCCTTTGATAATAAACTTTGTTTTGAACTTCGAACTTCAGTGTGCACGTTGGAGCTGGCTGAGAAACATAACGTTTTTCAAATAAAGCTAACTTTAATTCCTTATCACGGCACAGAATATTAATGTGACCCGTGAGAAAGAGTGTTCAGTAGGTCAGCTATTCTTCGTAGATCAAGTTTATGGGGTGACACTGTTACAGCTCGGGCTGTTCCAGAATTCTGAGTTCAGTTCTGTAAGGAGATTGTACATCTGTCCCGTGAGTGTGTGGGTGTGCTCCGGGTGCTCCAGTTTCCTCCCACAGTCCAGAGGCGTACCGGTTAGTAGGTTAGTTGGCCATTGTAAATTACCCGTGATTAGGCTGCGGTTAAACAGGTGGGTTGCTGGGTGGGGCGGCTTGTTGCGCTGGAAGGGCCTGTTCCACGCTATAAGAAGCAAGGAGGATTGGTTTAAAAAGCCGTGATCAAATAGCAGAGCACACTTGATGGGCCAAATGGGCTAATTCTGATCCCGGGCTTTGTCATTTCATGGTTTTACCGCTGTGTGTGTTCTTCAGGGTGGTACCCAGGACTCAAACCTCCTTAGCTGCTTTTGCAACGACCTTCCATCCATTCTGAGGTCACGGGATGGGTTGTCCAAGGTCACGTACAATGTCCATTTCCACTTGCGTCTCCTCGTCCCGTGAAGTAGCCGTGCCCGCACGCAGCAAGAGCTAGACAACATCAAGCAGAGGTTGATGGGGAAACAAGTAATGTGCACACCACAGAAGTGCTGGACATGACTGTTGTGACTGTCACTGAAAGCCTCTGGAGAGACACACGGCTAATAGTCTAAAAGATTTGGCACCCCCGAGCTGACAGTATTTGGAGTCACTCTGGAGGGAGGCTCCCTGATCCAACATTACATCACATTTTTATTTGCTAAAGATCAAAGGTAACAACAGGGCAATTCTACAGTTAAAATGCATTCACAATGCTTCCTCTGAGTTACAAATGGTTTCCAAACACCGAGGTCTTCAGACCAACACTCCAGACACACAAAATCAATGTTAATCACCACTATCTCTCAGCTGCATTCATGATAATACAGACGCAGACATCTCAGGTCAATGGGATATTTATTGCATTCATTCATATGCAGTCATCTCAGGTAAATGGGATGTTTGTTACATTCATGTATATGTAGTCATCTCAGGTAAATGGGATGTTTGTTACATTCATGTATATGTAGTCATCTCAGGTAAATGGGATGTTTGTTACATTCATGTATATGTAGTCATCTCAGGTAATTGAGATGTTTGTTACATTCATGTATATGTAGTCATCTCAGGTAAATGGGATGGATGTTTGTTACATTCATGTATATGCAGACATCTCAGGTTGTGGGTGTTTCCTGGTTTGCAATCAGCCCCAGTCTGCAGCTCCAGGAACTACATTTTAATTTCAATCTACAATTGACATTCAGATCTGAATTGACATTCAACTGCTGTTGAAATTAACATTAGTTATATTCTATAACTCCAGAATATGCCCTAACAATGACCATCTCCCATTAGAAACAAGCAAACTACCTTCTTTTGACATCGATAACATTGCCATCACTGACTCCCCACCATTACCATCCGAGAGGACATCAAAAGATTCTGCAGATCCTGGAAATCCAGAGCAACACCCACAAAATGGAGGAACTCAGGTCAGGCAGCATCTGTGGAAGGGAATACGCGGTCGATGTTTTGGGCTGAGCCCGATTGACCGCTTATTCTCCTCTATGGATGCTGCCTGACCTGCCAAGTTCATCCAGCATTTTGTATGTGTTGTGATTGTCTAGAAATTCAAATGGAGCTGGTGATAGAGGGTTTGGAATCAGACGTGAGATATTTAAAAGGGACATCAGATACGTACCACACAACATATTTGGAATAACCTGCTGGAAACAGTGGCTGAGGTGGTAACATTAGCAACATTCAAAGACCTTTTAGAGTAAGTGCATAGATAGAAGAAGTTTAGAGGGCCATAGGCCAAACACAAGCAGTGGGGCCAAATGCCCTGTTCATGTGCTGTTCATTTCTATGACTCAATGGGAGAAGCTCACTGGACAACACAGTTAGCAGGGTTGAGACGGGCCATCGTTTACAGTCTGCTTCAATTCAAGTTTAATTGTCATTCAGCCACACGTGAATGCCCATGAATACAACCAAACGAGACAGTGTTACTCCAGGACCAAGGTGCAAAACATAGCACCAACAGTCACACGCGGCACAAAGGACACATAGCACATGCAAGGTCGCAAGCAAATAAAATACAACCACACAAAGAAGTCCAGACTCGAGCCGCAGAAATCTGCAGCTGACCACAATAGATATTGTCTTCTGCTGGGCGAACACCAGGGGGCAGCACAGACCCAAGCCCTCCCCACAACCCCAGCTCTGATGTCTCTCTCCTGGCAACTGTAAACAGGTCACACCACGGCTTGACACTTAGTCCTCGCTCATACAAGATCCGTGCAGTAAGGCTCTACAACTCTATGACAGCTGGCCAGAGGCTGGTATTGGACAGTAAATGGCTCACTGTCTATTCACCATCCATCCAGCGTCAGTCCAAATTAGAATCAGGTGCATAGTAACCGCATCCCATCTCAGGGAAAGGCGGGAGCTTCAGGGCACACCAGAGCATGTCCTCCTCCAAGCTGGGCAATATTGCCACTTGGAAGTTGGCGTGGACATTATCATCCTTCTTTTGGCAGTGTTATTTTTTATTTCATTTGGAGTGGTACAATGTTCGACATTTGTATTCGTCCTGATAAGTTGCCTTCAAAATCATGCACAAAGAATTAAAACTTCATACTAAAGATGGTCAGGTTAATAAATAGAAATTTGATAGAACCTATCAAATTCTCTATAATCATTCTGCTTTTGGGAATGAAAAGGACTGAATGTGTCTGGTCTCTTTCGATTTTGTGTTTCATATTCTGTACTAGAGATCCTGCAGACGCTGGAAATCCGGAGCAACTCGCAAAAAATGCGGGAGGAACTCAGCAGGTCAGGCAGCATCTGTGGAAATGAATAGATTGTTGATGTTTCGTGCCGAGACCCTTCTTCGCGGCTCAGTCGGTCCGAAATGTTAACTGTTTATTCATTTCCATACATGCTCCCGGCATTCCTCCAGCAATTTGTGGGTGTTGCCTTTTATATTCTGTGTTTTTTGCTCATGTTTTTTTATTGCTGTTTACGTAATTATTTTTGCACGTGGAGTGGGGGACGTTTGATCTTTTCCTTTGAACAGGCTCCATGGTGTTTCTTTGTTTCACGGCTGTCTGTGGGGAAGACAAATCTCAAGGTTGTATACTGTGTACATACTTTGGGGTAGCATGGTAATGTAGGGGTTAGCACAACGCTTTACAGTACCAGCAACCCTGGTTCAATTCCCTCCGCTGTCTGTAAGGAGTTTGTATGTTCTTCACGTGACTGTGTTTGTTTCCTCCGGGTGCTCCAGTTTCCTCCCACAGTCCAAAGGCGTACCGGTTGGTAAGCTAATTGGTCATTGTAAATTGCCCCATGATTAGGCTAGGGTTAAATTGGGGATTACTGGGTGGCATGCATCGAAATGCCGGAAGGGCCTATTCTGTGCTGTACCTCAGTAAGTAAATAAATGAATACACACATACATAAATAAATGAACAAACAAATAAATAAATGCTCTTTGCATCTTGAATCTTTGAAAGAGTTACCATATAAGAACCTAGGCCAGTATTCACTGGAATTCAAAAGAATGGTTGGGGGGAGATCTTGTTGAAACCTATCGGGTGTTGAAAGGCCTCGATAGAAGAGGATGTGGAGAGGATGTTTCCTATGGTGGTGGAGTCTAGGCACAGCTCAGAATAGAGGGACGTCCATTTAGAACTGAGATGAGGAGGAATTTCTTAGTCAGGGAGTGGTGAATCTGTGGAATTTGTTGCCATAGGCGCCTGTAGAAGACAAGTCAATGGGTATATTTGTGGTAGAGGTTTATATGTTCTTTATTAATCAGGATATGAAGGAACATGGGGAGAAGACAGGAGATTGGGGCTGAGAAGGAAATGGATCAGCCTTGATGTAATGGTGGAGCAGACTTGATGGGCCAAATGGCCTAATTCAATTCAATTCAATTCAGGTTTAATTATCATTCAACCATACACGAACATTCACGAATACAGCTAAACAAGACAGCATTACTCTGAGAGCAAGGTGCAAAACACAGTACCAACAGTCACACACAGCACAAAGCATGTATAAGATAGAAAGCTACAGCTACTCAATAAAAGCGTCCAAGCTCCAAGCCAGCCAAAGCTGTTGAAGTCTGCAGACGAGAACAACAGTGCTTGTCTTGTGCCGAGTGAATAATGGGGGGCCAGCACCGACTCCGGCCTGGATGGCGCACCACACTGCCCCCCGGTGGAGTGGACCAGCTCCGACACCTCTCACCTGGCGGCTGTAAACAGGTGACACTGTCGCTTGAGGCCTAGTCCTTGCTATGACAGAGATCACGCAGCTCCCCCGCCGTCCACACCCCCCCACCCTCCCGCTCTCAGCCAGTAAATCAGTGAATCGAAATTGCGACATTCCATGTTCACAATGTCCAAAGTAGCCCTGCAATCACTAGAAAAGCGACCAAGATGGTCACTCACTCGCTATTAGACTGTAAGCCTCTTTCGACTCAGGCACCAGCACAATGCATGCCTCCTTTGTTCTCTCCACCAACGAGGAACTCGCTGATGGGGTAGACCTGCAGTACTTTCAGTTCTTAATTTTCAGCAGGATCTTGGGCTCATTAAAAATAAGTTTAAATATGACAGTAGTACCTTTTGTTCACCCCATAGAAACTGCTGTGACCGAACATGCAACCATCTTAGCAGAGATTTCTGCTCCTTAATCTTATGGTCTAATGAATGGGCAGCAGTTTGTGAGCTTGATCTAAGCTCATAAGGAATATTTATGACGCAAAACTATACGTTTTGATTGTCCATATCAACCTGCGACAAATAAAACTAGTCTTTAATCTGTGAAGATGCACTGAGACTTGGGCTTGTCACTTCCTGCACACTTTAGCTGTTGTGCTTGATGTGGTTCGACAGCAGAGGGCGCATGAGGTACACCGCTCGTAACTTGGCTTCATCCGCAGATGGAAATACTGGACAGAAACCACAATAATCTGGAACTTAGTTTCAACATTCTAAGTATTATCAAAGTATATATACAGAATCCAATTCTGAGATTTGTCCTCCCACAGATAGCCACAAAACAAAGAAATACCGATTAATTTTCCTGCATGACAAAATTCATTGCAGTCAAATCAAGCCTGGCATCCAAGGTTATGTTCCTTTATAATGTCACCACCCATTGTTGCTCTTATTTTGAGATGTTTCTGCTGATGGGAGGACCTAGCCAAAGGAAGACGTGGATTTTATTGACCCAAAAGAAATGGTAAATGATTTCAGGAAGGCAAGAGCTCCCGACCAAGCCCCTCTATTCATAAACGGTGGGGTGTTGGAAAGGATCTCTAGTTTCAAGTTTCTGGGGGACGAGCATCGCCGAGGAGCTCTCTTGGTTCGTTGTACAGCTTAGATGGGTATCTTTGTTAGCAAGAACCAGTTGGGCTGAAGGGCCTGCCTGTGTGCAGTGTAATCCTTTGACTCACTGATTCAAAGGGTCTCTCTGAGACACTGGTTCCCTCTCCACTTCCACAGCAATTTTCCCTTTTACGTCAGATTTCCAGCATCTGTGCTATTTTCCTTTTGGATTTGAGGACTGAGTTGTTTGCAGCTGTTTACTTTGTTTGTGTACAATTCTCCCCTTAATTCTCTTTTTCAAACCAAAAGTAATCTGTGCTTTATAAGACCTTGGTCAGCATTGGTCTGAACAATTGAACCTCTTGACCATGTCTGCATACTTTTATACATTGAGTTGCTGTCCTATGATTGGCTGATTAGATATTCGCATTAACGAGCAGGTGTACCCAATAAAGTGGCTGCTGAATGTAGAAATTTTTTATACTGCTTAAGTCCTCCATGTCAGCATTATCAAAGGAAGATGCTCTGTCAGACCATGCAAGGAGATGATCGAAGAGTTGGTCAGAATGGTGGCCTTTAGAGGATGCCTTAAAGGAGGAGATTGTGGTGGAGAGCTTTTGGGAAGGTCTGCAGAGCCTAGAACCTCGTCTACCTCTACTTGATCTTTATCCCTTCCTCCATTCCCTGACCTTCTGTCTAGCTAAATGTCCCTTAACTATCATTATGCTACCCGGACAGTGTGTCCCTGGCACCCACCACTCTCCGTGTAAAAATAACTTCCCTCTTATGTCGGCATCTTACGAAGCCTTGGAACTGCATATGAGCTCAATTTCAAACTGTGGTGAAGAAAGACTCAGCCAGGCTGGAAATGGCAGTCAAAGGGGCATAATTTGAAGGTGATTGGAGGAAAGTATAGGGGGGGGGGATATCACAGGTAGGTTTTTTACACGGAATGGTAGGTGTGTGGAACGTGCTGCCAGTGGTTGTGGTACAGGCAGGTACATTACCGACATTTAAGGGACTCCTAGATAGGCACGAGCAGCTGGTGCACATCACCAGTCCTGGTAGACATTCTTTGAAGAGTATTGATAATGGCTGGGGTCACCCATCTTGTAAAGCCACTGCCTAGAAAAAGACATTGGTAAACCATTTCTGTAGAAAAATTTGCCAAGAACAATCATGGTCAAAAAGACCATGATCGCCCATGTCGTACGACAGGGCACGTGAACAATCGTACAGTGAATGTGATGTCAATAATTCGATTTTGACAACACTGCATTATGGGGGCTGGAAACTTTGACCACTGCACACCTCGTACAACACAGCACATAATGACCGAACAAACGGACTTTAATCTAAATACTGTGACTCCAAGAATTGCTAATTACTGATAATTACCCCCTAGTATTGGACATTTTGCCCTGCCAATCCACTCTGTGACTCTTATAATTTTGTATACTTCTATCAAGTCAACTCTTAGCTTCCGAAGCTCCAGAGAAAATAATCCAAATTTGCCCAACCTCTCTTTATGGCTGACAGTCTCTAATCCTGGCTGCAAACTGCTCACTCTCGTCTGTACCCTCTTCAAAGTTCCACATCCTTCCGATAATGCACCGATCAAAACTGCACCCAATAATCCAAATGTGCGGCCTCACCAAAGTTTTACACAGCTGCAACGTGACTCCCCAGCACGATTGCTACGTTAGCCTGGCACTGTACGTCGCCAGTCGTCGGTGATTGGGATTCTATTCCCGTCGCTGTCTGTAAAGAGTTTGCACATTCTCCCCGTGACCGTGTGGGATTCCTTCCGGGTTCTCTGGTTTCCTCCCACAGTCCAAAGGTGTAGAGGCTACAGAAGGACTTAGGCAGATTAGGAGAATGGGCAAAGAAGTGGCAGATGGAATACAGTACACTTTGGTAGAAGAAATAAAAGCATAGACTATTTTCTAAATGGAGAGAAAATACAACATTGGAGGTGCTAAGGGGGTTGGGAGCCCTTGTGCAGGATTCCCTAGAAGTTTATTTATAGGTTGAGTCGGTGGAGAGGAAGGCAAATGCAATGTTAGCATTCATTTTAAGATGAGTAGAATATAAAAACAAGGATGTAATGTGGAGGTTTTATAAAGTACTGATGAGGGCTCATTTGGAGTATTGTGAGCAGCTTTGGGCCTCTTATCTATGAAAGGATGTGTTGACATTGGAGAGGGTTCAAAGGAGCTTCACAAAGCTGGTTCCAGGATTGAAGGTCTTGTCACATGAGGAGCATTTGTTGGCTCTGGGCGTGTATTCCCTGGAATTCAGAAGAAGGAGGGGTGACCTCATTGAAACTTATCAAATGTTGAAAGGCCTTGATAGAGTGGGTGTGGAGAGGATGCTTACCACAGTGGGGGAGTCTAAGACCAGAGGACACAGCCTCAGAATAGAGGGGCGTTCTTTTAGAATGGAGATGAGGAGGGGTTCCTTTTGCCAGAATCTGTGAAATTATTTGTCATAGGCATCTGTGGAGGCCAAGTCAATGGGTATATTTGGGCAGAGGTTGACAGATTCTTGATTGGTCAGGGCATGAACAGGTGCGAGGAAAAGTAAGGAGATTGGGACTGAGAGGGAAAGTGAGTCAGCCATGATGAAATGATGGAGCAGATTCGACGGGCCAATGACCCAACTCTGCTACTATATCTCATGGTCTTATGTTCGACGGGTTTGGGTTAGCAAGTTGTGGATTGCCCTGTTGGCTCTGGAAGTGTGGTGACACTTGTGGGCTGCCCTCCGTCCATATTCCAACTCCGTTGGTAGTTAATGTGAAGTAACGCATTTCACTGTTTGGCCACACATTTTAATTCCACGTCCCATTCCCATTCTGATATGTCTATCCATGGCCTCCTCTACTGTAAAGATGAAGCCACACCCAGGTTGGAGGAACAACACCTTATATTCCGTCTGGGTAGCCTCCAACCTGATGGCATGAACATTGACTTCTCAAACTTCCGCTAATGCCCCACCTCCGCCACGTACCCCATCCGTTATTTATTTATATACATACATTCTTTTTCTCACTCTCCTTTTTCTCCCTCTGTCCCTCTCACTATACCCCTTGCACTGGGCTTTCTCCCCCTCCTGCTTTTGTTTCTCCCTGGGCCTCCTGTCCCATGATCCTCTCATATCCCTTTTGCCAATCACCTGTCCAGCTCCTGGCTCCATCCCTCCCCCTCCTGTCTTCTTCTATCATTTTGGATCTGCCCCTCCCCCTCCAACTTTCAAATCTCTTACTAGCTCATCTTTCAGATAGTCCTGACGAAGGGTCTCGGCCCGAAACGTCGACTGTACCTCTTCCTAGAGATGCTGCCTGGCCTGCTGCGTTCACCAGCAACTTTTATGTGTGCTGCTTGAAATTCCAGCATCTGCAGATTTCCTCGTGTTTGCATTTCAATGTTTGCTTTGATGTGACAAGTAAGGCTGATCTTTAAAATACCAATACTCTACTGCTTATTCTGCAGGTGTTTACTTAAGGTTGTCATATCTGGAGGTGTTAGTGGGGATAAACTCCCACTATCTATTAAATACTCCCAATGCAGCGCGCCTTAAATAGCCTCTGACAACCAAGGCCGGCTCGTGTGTGTGTCTTAGCTACTAAGCCCGGCGTAACCGTTTCTACTGTCAGGAAGAGGGGGCAAAGGCAAAGGTGCCTTAAAACTAGTCGCTTCTGGCAGATGGGGGTTGTCAGCTGTCGTCGGCGGCTCACCTAGGAGGGGAAAACGCTGATCTCAAACCTCCCCTGTCTTGCGGCTGTACCCACTCATGGGGAAGGCTTCGGAGGTGAGCCCTGAGGGAAAAATCTGGAGCTGGATCCCTAAGACGGTCCTACGTTGAGTTCAGTGTTGATTGGCAACTCTTGGTGCCAAACTGTATCTGTCTCTGCCATTCCTTTCGATTTATCAGCTGCGCAAAGCGAGAGAGTCTCCTACGTGAACGACAGCTTGCTCTCGATATCGTACTGCCCCGCCTGGCGTATCTAGACAGTGAGGGCACAATATCTATAGGTGACCCCGATCGGCAGAGGCTTGGCATTCTGTAGGTACTGACACCCTGTGTGGCAAGTATTAGCCATTCTCGTGTTGAGTGCACTGCCTGGATTTCTCAACCATACCCTGCAGATTATTTATGTCTCCCCCTTCTGCTGTCCCCAGCCAGACTTGTGTTCTGCAGTTTATAATTAGGACTATGTTGTATAATTAGAATTTCCTTTTTGATTCATTAATTAAGTAGACATTTATTATTCTTATTGAAATAAACTTTAGGAAACCAATTAGAATAATTCAGGAGTAAAATCTAAATAATTTAAACATTGGAAAATGTAAAGCACTTTTAAATGTGATAAATGTTACGGAGGTACAGATTTTTCTCTTTTTGTCTTTTATGGATCTTTTTCAGTTTCACAAATAGCGAGCCACTTTATTTTATCTTTTTTGGCCCTGGCAGCTTTCGCGGACAGCTGCCTCCCAAATAGTGGATCAGTTGTGCCTCAGCTGGGATTTATTATTTCATGTGAGGGATAGAATTCCTCTTTAAATGGGAGAATATTTGCCTGTGGCGCTGATTAGGAACCAGTTAATGAAATAAGGATGAGCATCAAGCATTTAGAGTTATAGAGCTCTGCAGTGCAAAACAGGGCCTTCAGCCCATCTAGTCCATTGCAAACCATTATTCTGCCTAGTTCCATCCATCCATTCCTGAACGTAGCTCTCCATACCCCTCCCATCCAAACTTCTCACACCATCGAGCTCGCCTCCACCACTTCCACTGGCAGCTCGTTCCACACTCTCGCCATCCTCTCTCAGGTCCCCCTTAAATATTTCACCTTTCACCCTTAACTTATGACCACTAGTTCTAGTCTCACCCAACCTCAGCGGAAAAAAGCTTGCTTGCATTTACCCTATCTACACGCCTCATAATTTAGTAAACCTCTATGAAATCTCCCTTCAACCTCCTACGCTCCAGGGAATGAAGTCATAAGCTATTCAACCTTTCCCAATAACTCAGGTCCTCAAGTCTCGGCAACGTTCTTGTAAATTTCTTCTGTACTCTTTCAGTCTTATTGATATTTTTCCTGTAGGTGGGTGACCAGAACTGAACATAATATTCCTAAATTAGACTTTACCAAAGTTTTATGCAACTTTAACATAACACCTGAACTCCTGTACTCAGTATTTTCATTTATGAAAGCCGATGAGCCAAAAGCTCTCTCTATGACCCATTCTACCTGTGACACCACTTCCAAATTCTGGTCCCTCTGTTCTGCCACACTCCACAGCCCCCTATCACTCCTGGTCTGTCCTCCCAAAGTGCAACACCTCGCACTTGTCTGCATTAAATTCCTTCTCCCATTTCTCAGCCCATTTTTCCAGCTGGCCCAGCATGCTGAGTTCCTCCAGCATTTTGTGTGCTGATCCCAATTTCCAACATCTGTAGAACCTCTTGTTTCAGCCATCTCCAACTCTCCGTTGAACCGATCGACCACTTTGCAATCTGAACTCTGAAGTGTAGGCTCCACGGAGTTGAAGGTCAGGTCTACCTGTCCAGAGAAGTTTGGAGAAATATATGGATGGAGGGGGGGATTAGGGAGGAGGGGCTTTGGTCTAGGTGTGGGTCAATGGGACGAGGTAGAATAACAGTTTGGCATGAACTAGATGGGCTGAAGGGCCTGTTTCTGTGCTCGTGTGCTCTGTGACTCTATTGTCGCCACTCCATTCTCTTGCCTTAAGAGAGAAGAATTTAATGTGTGAAGATTCACAACATCCGCTTGTGAATGATACATGGAAAAGCCAGTCAGCTCCATCATGGGTGCTAGACTTTGTAGTGTCCAGGGCGTCTTCAAGGAAGGGAATGCCTCAAAAAGGCAGCGTCCTTCATTAAGGACCCTCAACACCCAGAACGCATCCTGTTCTCATTACTACCATCAGGGAGGAGGTACAGGAGCCTGAAGACCCCTCTTCTCATTAATTTAACTATTATATATACATACACACACACTGTAATTCATGTTTTTCTATTATTATGTATTGCATTGTACTGCTACCACAAAGACAATAAATTTCATGACATACGCCAGTGATATTAAACCTGATTCTGATTTTAAACTCCTCCTTCCATGTAAGTCAGTGGTTCCCAACCTGAGGTTCACGGACCCCTTGGTTAACGGTAAGGCATTAAAAAAAAAGGTTTGAAAACCCTGATTCTAAATTGAGGTGGCACAATAGTGTAGTGCTTAGCACAACACTTTACAGTACAGGTGACCTGGGTTCAATTCCCGCCACTGTCTGTAAATTCACCCCGTCACTGCTTGCGATTTCTTCCGGGTACTCCGGTTTCCTCCCACAGTCCAAAGACGTACCGGTTGATAGGTTAATTGGTCATTGTAAATTTCCCTGTGATAGGCTGGGGTAAAATTGGGGGCTGCTGGGTGGTGTGGCTCGCAGGGCAGCAAGGGTATGTTCCCCGCTGTATGACAGTTAATTAATTAATTAACCTTTCCCACTCAACATCATAGCCATTTACCTATTTATCTCTTGCTACTCACCACTGTTAGCCATTGCTTCAAGAAGGCAAAATCCATCATCGTCATGCCATCTTCTCTCAGCTCCCATCGAGCAGGAGGTACAGAAGCCTGAAGTCCCACACCACCAGGTGCAAGAACAGATCCTTCCCTTCACCCATTTGGTCCTTAAACCAACCACCACAACCTTAATCACTGCTTAATCTCCTTCCAGTTAAAAAAGACCCTCCCCCTCCCCACCCTGGCCTCTTACCTCTTCTCACCTGCTTATCACCACCTCCTGGAGACCCTCCTCCTTCCCTTTCCCCTATGGTCCACTCTCCTCTCCTATCAGATTCCTTCTTCTCCAGCCCTTGACCTTTCCCTTCCTGCCTGGCTTCACCCATCACCTTCCAGCTATCCTCCTTCCCCTCTCCCATCTTTTAATTCTGGCCTCTTCTCCCTTCGTTTCCAGTGCTGAAGAAGGGTCTCGGTCTGAAACATCGACGGTTCATTCATTTCTGTAGACCTGCCGAGTTCCTCCAGCATTGTGTGTGCGTTGCTCTGGATATCCGGCAGTAGAGGGCCTTTTCAGGTTCTTAATCACTCTGACCACTTTGATCACTTTGCACTGAAATGTATTTAGTTTCCTTTTGCTCTCACTTTGTGCTTTCTTGCAAAAAATGTGCCTATCTGATGCGATGTGCCTGAGATGCTGCTGCAAGGGGGTTTTTCAAAGCACCTGTGCACACATGTAGTTGTGCAGATGACAATAAACCCGACCTTGATTTTTACTTTCAGTGACTGTAGGAGCCATGTATCTAGTTTCTGTCTGTATTGTATTTTGTGTCACACGTTTATGGTGGGTAATTTGTCATGCGGTTGAGGGCGCAATAGAAGTGAAGAGTATAGTTATGTATTCACACTTTGTCTTCGGTCAGTTTTTAGTCTGGTTAGAACAGGGGGCGAGTTGAAGAGAGTTATATTTTTTTGTTGAATGCTTTATGCTAACTGCAATGCTTAAGTATGCTTATTTTGTTATATCGCTAGTTTTAGTTTCATTTAGTTTTTTTTATCGTGACAAGATTGTTCATCTTTGTTGGTTTCTGAATGAAGGATCAAACGTATTTTCTTCGACTTTAGAACTTCGTTATTTTGGAGCACGTCATCCTGAGTCAACGTCCGTGTTTTATCTCTGAGCGTTTTCGATTTGCTTTCAAGTGACCGTTACAGTGAATAAGGAGTTTGTTCTGTTTTCCGGCGGATGACTGGTTGCACTTGGTGCACTGACATCCGAGCTTCAAGTTGATTTATCATGCGTACATTGAAGCAAGCAGTGAAATGCGCTGTTTCTCTTTAGCAAGCCACACGTCCGAGCGTGTGCTGCCGCCAGCCCCCAAGTGTTGCCACACAATTTTGGTCCTAACATGACAAGCCTACAGTGTTGGGCAGAGCAACACAGAACACGGCAAGCAGCAAACAACACCACACAGTTTTAACCCTAGGACAGGCCTCCAGCAGACACAGACTGGGGCCTGCAGACACAGTGCTTCAACTAGGGTTGACAAATTCCTCACCCCCGAATAAGGGACAAAAGTAGCAGTCAAATACGGGACACTTGTGTTTACCCTGAGAAAGACTACCATGACCATGAAGTCTTGCGTGGGCACCTGTGTGCGCATGCGTGACGTGCACATACGTGACGTGCGCATGTGTGTACATGCCGTTTTTTATTTCTACCAATCGGTTTTGGCTTAATCTTCCCGATTCTATTAAGTGAAACTACACTGTACATACGTTATTTCTACTTTATATAGGCTGTGTATTTATCATATCATTCCGGCTTTTACTGTATGTTAGTGTTATTTTAGGTTTTATGTGTTATTGGTATGATTTGGTAGGTTATTTTTTGGGTCTGGGAATGCTCAAGAGTTTTTCCCATATAAATTAATGGTAATTGCTTCTTCGCCTTACGCCATTTTGGCTTACGAACAGTTTCATAGCAACATTGTACCTTAGTGGGGGGAATACGGGACAAGGGAGGTCCCGTATGGGACAAACCAATTTAGCCCAATATACGGGATGTCCTGGCTAATACGGGACAGTTGGCAACCCTAGCTTCAACATTCCCAGCAGACTCACAGAAATTTGCAGACTCGACTCTGGCCTATGGGTCTGGACCTCTGGACTTCCGATTTTTCCTCAAGCCTCGATCCTGGGATTCCGATCGTCGCACACCAGACCTCTACAGACTGGATTCTCTGATGGCGAGAAACCGAAAACCAAGCCTTAGTGCGGACATTAGTTTACGCTCCCAGTTACTTCCTCTGAAAAATAAACTTAAACCTCTCCATTTGCATAGTCAGTCCATTATCTTTTACTAATGTTATTCACTGAGCGTGCATTCTCTAAAGGCTGAGCTAATGATTTGAATAGGATGTGAAATTATGTTAAATTACCAGAGCCTCTGGAACTCTATAAGAAGAGCAAGTCATTACTGTACACGTATATTAGTTCTTAACAGCCTCTTGTAACCTTAAGTGCTGCTTGTACCTTAAGTGTATTTTCAGTTAGATACATGGGATTTAATTTTACTAGCACCTAAATTAAAAAAAAGAAAACGATATATTTAATTGCCTTCATAGCACAGTATTGTGACCTTTTGGGTAGCAGGTAATATAGTAAGTTGACCATGATAATTAACGAAGCTGTGGAAAAAATAGCGGTAGATCTGAAAAGTTAATTTCAGTCTTGTTCAGAAACATAAATCTCTCACAGCAGATAATTAATCAATTTTCCAGGGAGCTAGCTTTCCATCGCACTTCCTTCTCTATCATTACGTCCTCTGTGGGAAGCTCAGTCTGCATTTGAATTCTTTTTGTATCTTTTTGTCACTTTGCCTTCGTTTCTCCCTCTCTGGTTAAAGGACACGTTTCAAATCTGCTTCTAAGATTGTGATCTTCTTTCCTTCCTACATAGCAGAACCAGTTAATGGGCAGTAAGTCAGAAAATCAAAGGTTGAGATTAGAAAGGGATAAAGGTTTGCTTTATCTGTCGGGTGTGCACCCAAATGTAGTGGAAAAGGTTCAAAGTTCAAGTGAAATTTGTCGGAGTGCATACATGTCACCACATACAAGCCTGAGGTTCATTTTCCTGCGGGCATACTCAGCAAATCTATAGAATAGTAACTGTAAACAGGATCAATGAACAACAAACTGTGCAAATGCAAATATAAGTAAATAGCAATAAATCACAGGTATGAAATAACAAGATAACGAGTCCTTAAAGTGAGACTGTGGGAACACCAGGAATGGAATGAGTGCAGCTATCCCCTTTTGTTCAGGAGCCTGATGGTCGAGGGGTGGTAACAGTTCTTGAACCTGGTGGAGTGAGTCCTGAGGCTCCTGTACCTTCTACCTGATGGCAGCAGCGAGAAAAGAGCATGGCCTGGGTGGTGAGGAACTTTGATGATGGGTTCTGCGTTCCCACGGCGACGTGAAATGTGTCGTTTGCGTAGGTGTGGTGGAAAGTGTATTGGCTGGTTGTGTTATGGCCTGGTATGGGAACACCAATGCCTTTGAAAGGAAAATCCTGCAAAAAGTGGTGGATTCAATCCAGTCCATCACGGGTGAAGCCCTCCCAACCGTTGAGCACATCTACATGAAACACTGTCGTAGTAAATCACGTTTAATAACGCAAATCAGCATTTGATAAAATGGCTCAGGCAGTCTTTATAGAAGAGATTTAAAAAAATTCTATTTCACAGTTCTTCCTATTGTTACAGGCTATAGACTAAATTGTTTGCAGCTTTGGTCACTGACCTACAGGAAAAATGCAAGTAAGGTTGAAAAAATACAGAGAAAATTTACAAGGAGGTTGCCGAGCCTGGAGGATCTGAGTTATGTGGAAAGATTGAATAGGTTAGGTTAAAATGTACGAGATTGCAAGGAGATTTGACAGAGGTATGCAAAATTATGAGGGGTATAGGTAGGGTAAATACAAGAAGGCTTTTCCTACTGAGGTTGGGTGGGACTACAACTAGGGGTCATGGGTTAACGGTGAAAGGTGAAAAGTCTAAGGGGAACGTCAGAGGAAACTTCTTCACTCAGAGGGTCCTGAGAGTGAGGAATGAGCTGCCGATACAAGTAGTGAATGCAATTTCAATTTTAACATTTAAGAGAGGTTGGGATAGCTACATAGGTGGTAGGGGTATGGCGGGCTATGGTCCAGGTGCAGGTTGATGGGAGTAGGCAGCTTAAATAGTTTTGGAATGGGCTAGATGGGCCAAAGGGCCTGTTTCTGTGCTGTACTTCTCTGTGACTCTGTGACTTCTATATTTTTGCCTGGGACAGCACCTCTGGTGAAGGGGCTTGCCATGCCCAGTGTGGGGCAGCTAGCTGACCTTTGGTCTCCACGGGACACTCAGCTGCGTCTCCAAGCAGCTGTCTGCATGCGACAGCGGCCACACCCCGATACACTGCTTCGACAGGCGGGCTAAACCAGGTGAGGGTAGCCGGCGCACCTCATACCCCAGAGAGTAGGAACGTGCCTGTCCTAGCAGCCAAAGCCAGCTCCAGCAGTCTTTAGGATTTCTTGTTTTGTGGTGGCAAATCTCAAGGTTGTATAACGTATACGATTTTGATAAAAATGTACTTTGAACTTTGAAATCTGTAAGTTTTCCAAAGAGCTTTATACTGATTGGTGTGGGACTGGCTGGGGAGTTCTGTGGAGATTGGGTAGGAAGCCACCGACAGAGAAGGTAATAGTTTATGTCGGGAACAGATGAAGAGGGGCAGTGATTTATCGTGTTCTAAGGATAAAAAACAAAATAATTGACTGTGAATTTTGTTTTCCTTTAGTACGTCGTGTGCTGTACAATGTTTTTTACAACAGTAACATGACATTTGGATGAATCAGGGATCAGAAGTGGAAAGAGTGAGCAATTTCAAGTTCCTGGGTGTCAACATCTCTGAGGATCTATCCTGGGCCCAACGTACTGAAGCAGATACAAAGAAAGTACAACAGCAGCTCTATTTCATCAGGAGTTTGAGGAGGTTTAGTCTGTCACCAAAGAGACTTGCAAATTTCTACACAGGTACCAAGGAGAGCATTCTAAATGGCTGCATCACCGTCTGGTACTGGGGTGGTGGTGGGATCTGCACAGGATCGAAATAAGCTGCAGAGAGTTGTGAACTCAGTCAGCTCCATCACGGGCACTAGCCTCTGTAGTGTCCAGGACATCTTCAAGGAGCGATGCCTCAGAAAGGCAGCGTCCATCATTAAGGACTCCCGTAACCCAGGTCATGTCTTGTTCTCATTGCTACAGTCAGGGAGGAGGTACAGAAGCCTGAAGGCTCACACTCAATGATTCAGGAACAGCTTCTTCCCCTCTGCCATCCAAATTCTGAATGGACATTGAACCCATGAACACTACATCACTACTTTTTAATTTCCATTTTTGTACTAATTTAATTTAACTCCATATATATTTACTATAGTTCATAGTTTTCTTTTTCTCTTTGTTATTAAGTATCGCATTATACTGCTGCCGCAGAGTCAACAAATTTCACGATATATGCCGGTGATATTAAACCTGATTCTGAGGATGAAGCAAGCTTACCACACACCTTCCTTGACACCCTGTCCACCTGCGTTCCTGTTTTCCTCTGGTCTCTCAGTTCACTAGCATTCTCAGGGCCATTCCATTGTGGTCCTCCTAGAGTCACAGAGTCATAGAAAAGTACAGTACAGAGACAGGCCCTTCAGCCCATCTAGTACGTGCCAAATTATTTAAGCTGCCTCCTCCCATTGACCTGCACCGAAACCACAGTCCTCCATCCATTCTCCTACCATCTGTCCCTTTTCCTGCCATCCATGAACCTATCGAAACTTCGCTTAAATGTTGAAATCAAGCTCGCATGTACCACTTGCGCTGGCAGCTCGTTCCACTCTCTCAAGACCCTCTGACTGAAGAAGTTTTCCCTCATGCTCCCCTTAACCTTTTCACCTTTCACCCAGGACCTATGGCCTCTGTAGTCCCACCCAACATCAGTGGAAAAAGCCTGCCTGCATTTACCCTATCTATACCCCTGATATCTTGTATACCTCTATCAAATCATTCTACGTTCCTTTTCTACCTTTCCTTATAACTCAGGTCCTCTAGACCCGGCAACAGCCTTGTAAGTTTTCTCTGTATTATTTCAACCTTATTTATACCTTTCCTGTGGGTAGGTGACCAAAACTGCACTTAATACTCCAAATGAGACCTCACCAACGTCTTAGACAACTTCAACATAACACCCCATCTCCTGTATTCAAGACTTTGATTCTTGAAGGCTTGTGCTGCCTTAACTCCCCAAAATGCATCAGTCCACACTTGTCTGAGTTAAATTGTATCTGCCATTTCTTTGCCTACTTTCCCAGCTGATCTAGCTGCTATAGCAAACTTAAACAACTTTCTTCCCCATCTACTATACCGCTACTTTTGGTGTTTTATCTGCAACCAGATATTTTTGATCAACATACTAAACTATCAATTTTTGAATTAAAACGAGCAAAATTCCATCATTGGTGCCATTTGTCCCACCATCGACTGTCACAGTGTTTACTAACTTCACTCTTTGAGTTGCAGAACACTGCCTCCAAGGCCCATTGTATCTGTTACAGGAACAATCAAAACCACATGTCCTTATCACTCAAATTAGGGTGACGTAGTGGTTAGCACAACGCTTTATAGTTCCAGCAACCCTGGTTCAATTCCCTCCGCTGCCTGTAAGGACTTTGTTCGATCTCTCCGTGACTGCGTGGGTTTCCTCCAGATGCTCTGGTTTCCTCCCACAGTCCAAACATGTACCAGTTGGTACGTTTATTGATCATTGTAAATTGTCCTGTGATTAGGCCAGGACTAAATCGGGGGATAGCAGGGAGGTGCGGCTCGAGGGGCATGTTCCGTGCTGTATCTCAATAAATAAATAAGTAGAATTTATCACTGAATTAGAATCAGATTTAATATCACTGGCGTATGTCATGAAATCTGTTATCTTTGTGGCAGCAGTACAATGTAATACATAACAATAATAAAACAGTTAATTACTGTAAATATATATATTAAACAGTTAAATTAAATAAATAGTACAAAAATAGAAATAAAAAAGTAGTGAGGTAGTGTTCTTGGGTTCAACGCCCATTAAGAAATCTGATGGAAGAGGGGAAGAAGCTGTTCCTGAATCGTTGAGTGTGAGCCTTCAGGCTCCTGTACCTCCTCCCTGATGGTGACAATGAGAAGAGGGATGTCCTGGGTGATGGGGGTCCTTCATGATGGACACCACCTTTTTGAGACACCACTCCTGGAAGATGTCTAGGATGCTGAGGAGTCCTGATGGAGCAGGCTGAGTTTACACCTTTCTGCAGCTTATTTTGATCCTGTGCAGTGTTCTCCCCCTCTCCCATACCAGATGGTGGTGCTTGAAGTTTAGGAATTATCGTCTAATTGATAATAAGTGAGGCAGAAGGACGTCCCTTTAGAACAGAGATTTGGAGGAAGTTCTTCAGCCAGAGAGTGGTGAATCTGTGGAATTCATTGACACAGACGGCTGTGAAGGCCAAGTCATTGAGTATATTTAAAGCGGAGGTTGATAGGTTCTTGATTAGTAAGAGTGTCAAAGGTTAGGGGGAGAAGGCAGGAGAATGCGGTTGAGAGGGATAATAAGTCAGCCAGCACGGAATGGTGGAGCAGACCTGATTGGCTGAATGGCCTAATTCTGGTCCTTTGTCTTATGGTCTACCTTATTGGCTATAAAGCACCCTGGGACTCCGAAGAGATGTGTAAGGTGCTATGGGAATTCAAATCCTTCTGATCTGGGCAAAAGAACCCTGAAAAAAAACCGAACTGGAACCAGAAGAAAGTGAGGGGACAAACAAAAGGCAAAACCGCAGTTCATTGGACCAGTGAGCCTATGATTAAATTTAAACTTTGGCTAAGTTGTGTTTTTAACTTTCCTCAGGCGCTGAGAGTTGATCTCAGCCGGGTCATCAGGGATAATATTTGACTGAGTGGAGACAAGAAGTCTGACCACCAGATGGGAGGACAAAATATGCAATTACAAGTCACAGGGGGTTTCACTTCACTGGCAACAGATTAGCACTGGCAAGAGATGCCAACAGCTGCCGGCCTGGCCTTTTGGCTAAGGTCCAGCACGTGCGGATAGTGAGGCTGTGAACACGCAAAATAGAACAGTCCAGGGTTTTAATCCCAAAGCTGAAGAACTTTATGAAAAGAAAAGATTGAATCTGATCACCGCAGTGCAAAGATCCTTTCCCCCTTCAGACTTTGTTCAAAGTTCAAAACAACACGTTCCCACAGACACATGAAAATCTGCCAGATGCTGGAAATCCCGAGCAACACACACAAAATGCCGGAGGAACTCAGCAGGTCAGGCAGCGTCTATGAAAGCGAATAAACAGTTGACATTTCAGGATGAGACCCTTCTTCAGGACTGGAAAGGAAGGGGGAAGAAGCCTCGATGAAAAGCTGGTGGGGGTGGGGAGGGGAAGGGAAGGAAACTAGCTGGAAGGTTATAGGTGAAGTCAGGTGAGTGAGAAAGGTCAAAGGATGGAGAAGAAGGAATCTGATAGGAGAAGAGCGTGGACCATGGGAGAAAGGAAATTCTACAGATGCTGGAAATCTGGAGCAACACACACAAAGTGCTGAAGGATCTTAGCAGATCAGGCAGCGTCTATGGAATGGAATAAACATTCAATGTATCAGGCCGAGACCCTTCATCAGGACTGGAAAGCAAAGGGGTAGAAGTCAGAAAATATGATGGGAGGGGAAGTATATGTTACCATATACAACCTAAAAATTCATATTCTTGGAGACATTTGAATTAAATATAAAGAAATACATTATAATTCACAACAATACATAAACAACAACCAACAAGCAACCAATATGCAAAAGAAGACAAACTGAGCAAATAAAAAAGAATAATGTTGCTCTTCATAAATCAAAGTATTGATTACAGGCGATGGGATGTTATGTTGAAGTTGTACAAGACATCGGTGAGGCCTAATTTGGAGTATTGTGTGCAGTTTTGGTCACCGACCTACAGGAAAGATGTAAATGAAGTTGGAGTACGGAGAAAATTTATAAGTCTGATGTCGGGTCTGGAGGGCCTGAGTTATAAGGAAAGATTGAATAGTTTAGGACTTTATTCCTTGGAACATAAAATATTGAGGGAGATTTGATAGAGGTGTAGAAAATTAAGAGGGTCAAATATAGGGTAAGTGAAAACAGGCTTTTTCCACTGAGGTTGGGCGAGACTACAACCAGGGGTCACGGGTTAAGGGTGAAAAGTGAGGAGTTTTTGGGGAACATGAGGGGAAACTCATTAGGCTTCCACACCCGTCCGTGGCAATGAATTCCACGGATTCACCACCCTCTGGCTAAAGAAATTCTTTCTCATTGTTGCTTTAAATGAAGCTAACTCCCTCTGGTCTTAGACTCACCCAAAATAGGAAATATCCTCTCTGCATCCACTCGATCTAGTCCTTTCAATATTCGATAGGTTTCAATGAGATCCCTCTCATTCTTCTGAATTCTACTGAATACAGGCTCAGAGCCATCAAACACTCTTCATATGACAAGCCTTTCAATCCTGGAATAATTTTTGTGAACCTCCTTTGAACCCTCTCCAGTTTCAGCACATCCTTTCTAAGGTAAGGGGCCCAAAACTGCTCACAATACTCCAAGTGAGGCCTCACCAGTGCTTTATAAAGTCTCAACATTACATCCTTGCTTTTATATTCTAGTCCTCTTGAAATGAATGCTAACATTGCAATTGCCTTCCTCACCACAGACTCAACCTGCAAATTAACCTTCTCAATTCTGCACAAGGACCCCCTGCACCTCAGCTTTTCATATTTTCTCTCTATTTAGAAAATTGATAACCCTTTCATTTCTTCTGCTAAAGTGCTTGACCATACATTTCTTGTCACTTTTTTGCCCATTCGCCAAATCTGTCTAAGTCTATCTGTAGCCTCTCTATTTCCACAACGATACCTGCCCCTCCACCTATCTTCATACTGTCTGCAAACTTTGCAACAAAGCCATCATCCATCATCCAAATCATTGACATATAATGTAAAAAAAAATCGGTCCCAACACAAAATCCTGTGGAACACCACTAGTCATTGGCAGTCAGCCAGAAAAGGCTCCATTTATTCCCATGTTTTGCCTCTTGCCTATCAGCCACTGCTTTAACAATCAGCCAGTGTGATCAAGAATCTCCGGAGAGGAAGGCCTCAAATCCTTGGCTTTGCCTATTGCCTGTTGCCGGGGCCAGGGTCAAAATGCTGGGCAGAGATGGTGCTCGGTGCTCGGTGTCAGAGGGCTGGTCGGAGGCTCCAAGTTTTCGGATGGACTTAAGAGTCGGCTGCGGTCGGGTGCTTCCAGGGTGCTGCATTGGTAAGTTTGCGGCGCTGGAAGCTGATGGCAGGGAGAGTTTCTCCCTTCTACTGTCTGCATGAGATGATGGGTCTTTCAAGAGACTTTGAGACTTTTTTTTACCGTGCCCATGGTCTGTTCTTCATCAAATTACGGTATTGCTTTGCAATGTTGTAACTATATGTTATAATTATGTGGTTTTTGTCAATTTTTTTTAGTCTTGGTTTGTCTTGTGTTTCTGTGATATCATTCTGGAGAAACATTGTATTATTTCTTAATGCATGCATTACTTAATGACAATAAAAGAGGACTGCGTGTCCTCATAATCTAATCTAACCTAAGAATCTTTCTTGTAATACCATGGGCTCATAGCTTATTAAGCAGCCTCATGTATGACACCTTGTTAAAGGCCTTTTGACAATCCAAGTTCACAACTTTGACCAATTCCCCTTTGCCTATTTTCTTGCTATTTCTTCCAACAGATTAGTCAGGCAAGATTTTCCCTTGATGGAACTATGCTGACTACAGCCTGTTTTGTCATGTGCCTCCAAGTACCCCAAAGCCACATCCTTAACAATGGACTCCAACATCTTCCCAACCACTGAGGTCAGACTATACTTTCCTTTCTTCTGCTTCTCTTCCTTCTTGAAGAGTGGAGTGACATTTGCAATTTTCCTGTCTTCTGGAACTATTCCAGGATCTAGTGATTTTTGAAATACTAATACTAATGCCTCCACAATCTCTTCAGCCACCTCTTTCCGAACCCTGGGGTGTACACCATCTGCCCCAGGTGACTTTATCTACATTCAGAACTTTCAGTTTCCCCAAGAACTTTCTCTCTAGTAAGGTAACTTCACACACTTCATGACCCCTGACACCTGCAACTTCGACCATACTGCTAGTACCTTCCACAGTGAAGTCTGATGCAAAATACTTATTTAGTTAATCTACCGTTCCTTGTCCCCTATTACGACCTCTCCAGCATCGTTTTCCAGCAGTCCAAAATCCATTCTTGCGTTTCTCTTACACTTTATGTATCTGAAGAAACTTTTGGTATTTTCTTTAATATTATCAGCTAGCTTACTTTTGTATTCCATCTTTACATTCTTAATGACTTTTATAGTTGTTTCTGGTTGATTTTTAAAAACTTCCCAACCCCCTAACTTCCCTAATTTTGGCGCTATTATATGCCTTCTCTTTGGCTTTTATATTGGCTTTGATTTCTCTTGCTAGCTATGGTTGTGTCATCTTGCCTTTAGAATACTTCTTCCTCTTTGGGATGTATATATCCTGTACCTTCCGAATTGCTTCCAGTAATTCCAGACATTGCGGCTTTGCTGTCATCCCTGTCAGTGTTCTTTTCCATTCAGTTCTGGCCAACTCCTCTCTCACGCCTCTGTAATTCCCTTTACTCCACTGTTCTTTTACCTTAAGCTCTCTAATCAATTCTGGTTCATTGCATAACGCTCAATCTAGAGTAGACGATCCCTTAGTGGGTTCAAACACAAGCTGCTCTAAAAGGCCATCTCATAGGCTTTCTAGAAACTCTGCCTCCTGGAATCTGGCACCACCTTGATTTTCCCAATCTACCCACATATTGAAATCCCCCATGACTATTGTAATATTGCCCTTTTGGCATGCATTTTCTATCTCCCATTGTAACTTGTTGACCACATCCTTACTAGTGTGTGGGGGTCTTTTTACCCCTGCTGTTCCTTAGCTCTATCCACAATAATTCAACAACTTTCGACCCTATGTCACCCATTTCTAATGATTTAATTTAATTTTTTTACCAACAGCGCCGTGCCACTCCCTCTGCTTTCCTGCCTGTCCTTCTGATCAATGTGTACCCTTGGACATTAAGCTCCCAGCTATAACCTTCTTTCAGCCATGATTCAGCGATGCCAACAACATCACACATGCCGAACTGTAAATGTGCTACAAGTTCATCTACCTTATTCCATATTCTGTACACATTTGGGTATAATACCTTCAGTCCTGACTTGACCCATTTCGATTCTGTCCGCCTTTCACATTGCAACTCATCCTGTTGACCGTAATTTTGCCCTATCATCAGCCTCTCCTTTCTCGGAGTCTCACTACACATTGCCTCTGTAACCCAGCTACTGCAACTTTATCACTATCACTCCTGTTCCCATCCCCCTGCCAAATTAGCTTAAATCCACCCAAACAGCTCTAACATTTAAGGATATTGGACCCTCTCATGTTCGGGTATAACCCATCCCTTTTGTACAGGTCGTACCTCCCCCTGAAGAGATCCCAATGATCCATAAATCTGAACCCTTCCTCAGCCACGTATTCACCTGCCAAACTATCCTAATCTTACCCTCACTGCTGTATGGCACAGGCAGCAATCCAGAGATTACTACCCTGGAGGTCCTGTTTCTCAGCTTTCCACCCAGCTCCCTAAAATCACTCTTCAGGACCTCCTCACCTTGTCTACCTGTATCATTGGAGATAATATGTACGAAAACTTCTGGCTGCTCATTCTGACAGTTGAGAATGCTTTGGACCCGAACCGAGACATCCCAGATCCTGGCACCAGGGAGGCAACGTACCATCCGGGTGTCTCTATCGTGCCCACAGAACCTCATCTCTGTCCTTCCTATCAACACTGCAGTCCTCTTCAACTCTCTGCTCTTCTGACCCACAGTGCCAGAGACCCGGTCACTGTGGCTAACACCCCCCCCCCCCACTCCCCACCGTCAGGTTGTCCCCCTCAATAGTATCTAAATTTAAATACTTATTATTGAGGGGAACGGCCGCAGGTGTACTCTGCACTGGCTGAGCGTTTTAGCGCCAACGATCAGCATTCAATTCGCACTGCCGTCTGTAGGGGGTTTTCTATGTTCTTCCTGTGACCATGTGGGTTTCCGCCTGGTGCTCTGATTTCCCTCCACATTCCAAAAGTGTAGGGGTTACTAAGTTGCGGACATGCTGAGCTGGTGCTGGAAGCATGATACCACTTGCGGGCTGCTCCCAGCACATCAGACTGTGCTGGGCATTGATGCAAACAATACATTTCACTTATCTTTTTGATATCTCCATGTATGTGTGACCAATTAAATTTATTTTTGGGGTTATCACTAACTGCTGGTAATAGTCACTGTGATCGGGCTGGAACTGATCACTAACCTATGGCTCCTGCAGTAAAGATATTGATCAAGGTGAGCTTCACCCAGTCAGGTTAGTTCTGAGCCACGCTATGATTCAAAGGATTCAAGGATGCAAAGTACATTTATTATCAAAGAATGTGGAAATTATACAACCTTGAGATTTGTCTCCTCACAGGCAGACACGAAATAAGAAACCCGAAAGAACCCCGTTTTAAAAAAAAGACCAACCCCCAATGCAGAGAGAGAAAGAAAAAAAACAAATTGTGCAAACAACAGCATTCAGAATGAAAGTGAGTCCAAAAACCCGGAGCCCGGAGCGGCTGGAGTAAGCCCACAGCCTCAGTCTCAATTCATCACACAGTGGGGCAAATCACTGCAAAGCTTGCAGACAGGAAGCGTGTAGGAGTCGGAGCTGTCTCACACCCACAGCGTCACGGAGAAATGAGTAAACATCGCGGAAAAGCGGGCAAAATCAGCCCGACCGTCTCCTCCGGCCCCGACACCCTGCCTTTTCAGTCTATCTGGGCTGGCGCTTAAATAGTCCAAACACCCTCACTAGGACCCGGGCCCCACCACAGTGATATGCCCTGGGCCGTACCCTGCCGCCCAGCCCGAAGCCGTTCTCCGTCTTTCCGAATCGGCTCAGTGCTTAGATCAATCCAGCCTCGCTCCTGGTTTAGCTGGATAGACTCCTCTCCGAGTCACCCACTCCACTTCCATCTCCATCTCGACCACGCCTCGACCTCGCTTCGCCTTGGACAACTCCTACGACTGCTTAGATTATAGTGCTCTCACCTTGCTTATCCATAACATTACCATAGAAGCAAGCAAAACAATTAGAACGAATATTGAGGATTGATCCTGCCTCTTCTCCATGTCCTTTGACACCCTTACAAATCAAGAATCTATCACCCTCCACCTTAAATATACCCAGTGACTGGACCTCCACAGTCTGTGGCAATGAATTCCACAGATTCACCACCTTTTGGTTAAAAATGTTCCTCCTCATCTCTGTTTTAAATGGACACCCCTCTATTCTGAGACTGTGCCCTATGTTTCTAGACTCCCCCGCCATAGGAAACAACCTCTCCACATCAACTCTATCTAGAACTTTCAATATTCTGTGGAATCTGTACGTCTTTGGAATGTGGTTGGAAACCGGAACAACTGGAGAGAATCCATGTGGTTGTGCAGAGAATGTACAGACTCCTTATAGACAGCAGAGGGATTGAACCCAGGTCACTGGCGATGTTATAGCATTATGCTAACCACCTCACAGCCACACTGTTCTACAGTCCGTAGCCACTTTATGAGGTACCTAGAAAAGTGGCCACTGAGTGCGTGTTCATGGTCTTCTGCTGGTTTAGCCCATCTGCTTCAATGTGTTATGCACTCAGAAATGCTCTTCTGCACAGTGCTGTTAGTATGTGTGGCTATTTGAGTTGCTGTTGCCTTCCTGTCATCTTGAACCAGTATGGCCATTCTCCTCTGATCTCTCTCATTAACAAGTCACCTTTGCCCACAGAACTGCTGCCCACTGGATTTTTTTTTTGTTTTTCTTAACATTCTTTCGAGAATCATGTGGGTGAAAATTCCAGGAAGTCACCAGTTTCTGAGATACTCAAACCACCCCATCTGGCACCAACAATCCATCCACAGTCAAAGTCACTTAGATCACACTTCTTCCCCCTTTCTGATGTTTGGTCTGCAAAACAACTTGAACCTCTTGATCATGTCTGCATGCTTTTATGCATTGAGTTGCTGCCGCATGATTGGCTGATTGGATGTTGGCTTTAACGAGCAGGTGCAGGGGTGTATTTAATAAAGTGGCCACTGAGCGTAGCTTTGGTTGGCAGCTGGTGATATGTTATCATTCAGTGGAAAGGTACCTATCCAAGCTTACCACACATAACAACAGCTCAATCTTGACTACACTTTCAACCTAATATGTGAAGGAGATTGGAAGGTGATTAATGAGACACCTTGGACTCTATAACTCAGTCTAGCAGCTGTGAGGAAGATGAGCTGTGGTAATATATTTTATGTAACAAAACGTATGAAATTGAGGTTGCAAGAGACCGCAGATGGAGGAATATGGAACAGAAAACAACCTTCCGGGGGAACTTCAGTGGGTCGAGCAGTATCTGTGGAGAGAAAGGATTTGTTGACATTTCGGGTCCAGACTCAGACTCGGGAAGGAGAGGGGACAGAGGCTAAAGACTCAAGCAAATTACTACAGATGTACTGTGGAGGGCACAGGATTGGAAAAACCGCAGAGGGTTGTAAACTCATCCAGCTCCATCATGGGCACTAAGCTCCTCTCCATCGAGGACATCTCCAAAAGGCGATGCCTCAAATAGGTGGCATCCATCACTGAGGATGGACATCATCCAGGACATAACCTCTTCTCATTTCTACCATCGGGGAGGAGGTACATGATCCTTCAGAACCACACTCAATAATTCAGGAACAGCTTCTTCCCCTCTGCCATTAGATTTCTGAATGGTCCACAAAATCTCAAAGTAGTTTTATTATCAAAGTACGTATACAACTCTGAGATTCCTCCTCCCACAGGCAGTCTGAGACAAAAAAACACCATGGAACCTGTTGCAGAAAACATCAAACAAATTGTGCAAATGGTAAAAAGTGAGCGAACAGCACGTAGAATATCAAACATCAAACCAGATGTATTCCATTTCAGTTCATTTCAGCACCACACCGCAAGCCAGTGTAGTCCCAATCCATATCGATCGGCCCAATCAAGCCATTCAAAAACAGCTAAAAAATGAGTAACCAGAATCCAGGACCACATGCAACATGAACCTCAGTCCTCCCAAAACAAGTCCACAGCCTTGCCAATCAGCCTGGCAACATGGATCCCAAGGCTCCTGCACTTTCCTCTGACAGCAGCTAGCGAGAGGGACAGGAAGTCCGGTCAAACACAGGCATGGTGCCGATTACCCGCCTGTTCTTGTGACCTCATCACTGTTCTACACCTCAGTTAGAGAGAAGCAATGGAGTTGATCCTGGGGTCGCGCCCTCGACGACCCAATCGGAGAGAAGCAATGGAGTTGATCCTGGGGTCGTGCCCTCGACGACCCAATCAGAGAGAAGCAATGGAGTTGATCCTGGGGTCGCGCCCTCGACGACCCAATCAGAGAGCAGCAATGGAGTTGATCCTGGGGTCGTGCCCTCGACGACCCAATCAGAGAGCAGCAATGGAGTCATTCAGGAACACTACCTCAGTATTTTCCTCTCTTTTTACACTCTTTATCTTTTTTAAAATTCTTTTATGGGATGTGGGCATCACCAGCTAAGCCAGCATTTATCGCCCATCCCTAGTTGCCCTTGAGAAGGTGATGATGAGCTGCCTTCTTGAACCGCTGCAGTCCCCGAGGTGTAGGTACACCCACAGTGCTGTTAGAGAAGGAAATCCATGAATTTAACCCAGCAACAATGAAGGAATGGTGATATGTTTCCAAGTCAGGATGGTGAGTGAGTTGGAGGAGGATTTCCAGTTGGTGGTGTTCCCAGGTATCTGCTGATTTCGTTCTTTTAGATGGTAGTGGTCGTGGGTCTGGAAGGAGCTGCCTTAGGAACTTTGGTGTGTTGTTGCAGTGCATCTTGTCGATAGTACACACTGCTGCAACTGTTCATCGATGCTGGAGGGATTGGATGCTTGTGGAAGGGGTACCAATCCAGTGGGCTGCCTTGTACTGGATGGTGTCAAGATTCTTGAGTGTTGATGGAGCTGCACTCATCCAGGAGAGTGGCAAGTATTCCATTACACTCCTGACCTGAGCCTTGTAGATGATGGACAGGCTTTGGGGAGTCAGGAGGTGAGTTACACGCTGCAGGATTCCTATCCTTGTCCTGCTCTGGTAGCCACAGTGTTTTTATGGCTAGACCAGTTCAATTCCCTGACAATGGTAACCCCTTGATATAAATATTATTATTGCATTTATAATGTTTAATTTAGTATTGCACCGCAGCCACAAATCAATGAAACACATCAGCTCCTGCCTGAAGAGTGACTTGAATCCTCTTCAATTTGCCTATCATCACAACAGGTCATCTTTACTTAGCCTTCGATCATATGGACAGTGAAGATGCATACATCAGGAAGCTATTCATCATTGACTGCTCAGCATTCAACACTATCAACCCCCCAAAAACTCATCGCTAAGCTTCAAGTCCTAGACCTTGCTACCTCACTGATTTCCTCACTTGGAATATGGTGAGCATCTTTGGGTCCCTTATCTAAGAAAGGATGCGCTGGCATTGGAGAGGGTTCACAGAAGGCACACAGAAGTGATTCCGGGATTGAAAGGCTTGTCATTTGAACAGCTATTAGAAGACTTTGGGCCAAATCTTGCTGGAATGCAGAAGAATGAAGGGGGATCTCATGGAGACTTACCGAATATTGAAAGGCCTAGATCAAGTAAATGTGGAGAAGACGTTTCCTTTGGTGGCAGAATCTAGGACAAGAGGGCACAGCTTCAAAATAGAATCGGTTTGTTCAGATTGGCAACAACATCTCCACAATCACCATCAGCCCAGGTGTGCCACAGGGCTGTGTGCTTAGCCCCCTGATCTACTCACTTTATATTTATGACTGTGAGGCTAAAAGCAGTGCCAATGCCACCACTTGGGATGGCAGGGTGGAGATACATCTCTACCAAAGGAGGTGTAAGATGCTCCTTCCCTCTGCTAGCCTGCGGGTCACCCTTGGGCAAGGTGTAGCACCTGCTTAACCCCTCGATCAGGGTCATGTGAAGCCATGGGAGCAGGTGGTGGACGGTCGTACGAGCAGCTGGTGCACATCACAAGTCCTGGTTATGCGACCACTGACAGCAGGCAGACAATCTCTGAAGGGTATTGATAACGGCTGGGGTCACCCGTATTGTAAAGACACTGCCCGGAAGAAGACAATGGCAAACCACTTCTGTAGAAATATTTGCCAAGAATGATCATGTTTGAAGACCATGATCGCCTATGTCATATGTCACAGCACATAATGATGATGTCATATGACACAGCACACAATGATGATGTCATATGACATATCACATAATGATGATGTCATACTGCACAGCACATAATGATGCAGTTGGCCAAATCCAAGGTGGTGATGAATCAGCATATAGGCCCATTGAAAACGTGGCTGAGTCGTGGCTCAGTAACAACCTCTCACTCAATGTCAGCAAAACCAAAGAGCTGACTATTGATTACAGAAGGAAGAAACCGGAGGTCCATGAGCCAGTCCTGATAAGGGATCAGTAGCTTTAAATTCCGTGATGTTATTATACCAGAGGATCTGTCCCGGGACCAGTGTGCAAGTGCCATTAAAAAGAGATTTCAATGATCATTTTGGGAGCAGTATACATTCCACCTCAGGCCAATGTCGAGCCGGCTTTAGATGATCTAAAAGATGTGAGCAACGTTCATGAATCACCACACCCTGACACCTTCACCATCATATTGAGGGATTTTAAGCAGGCCAGCTTGAAAAAGTCACTAAATAATTACCATCAATAAAATCACTTGTAGTACCAGAGGAAACAACACACTGGACCACTGTTACACCATCATCAAGAATGGCTACTGTGCTATTCCATGCCCTCACTTCGGGAAGACTGATCACCTGGCTGTACTTCTACTTCCCGAGGCTGAAGACTGCAGCACCAGTAATGTGGACCAAGAAGGTATGGACAAGGGAAGCAGAGGAATGCTGACAGGACTGCTTAGAATCGGTGGACTGGACTGTACTCTGGGATTCGTCTTTGATTCTGGATGAGTCTGTTGTCGTTACCGACTTCATGAAAACCTGTGTGGAGAGTGTGTGTGCCTATGAAAACTTGCTGTACTTTCCCAAACCAAAAGCCGTGGATGAACCAGGAGGTTTGTTGCCTAATGAGGGCTAGATCTGGCGACCCAGGCCTGTACAAAAAAAGCCAGGTATGATTTGCAGATTTCAAGAGTGAAGAGATAGTTTCAAGCGAGGTTGGAGGCGACATCGGATGCACGTCGACTCTGGCAGGGTTCGCTGGACATTTCTCCCTACAAAGCAAAACCCAACATCATGAATGGCAGCGATGCTTCACTACCAGACAAGCTCAATGCCTTTTATGCTCGCTCTGAAAGGGAGAATATAACTACAGCTGTGAAGATCCCTGCTGCACCCGGTGACCCTGTGATCTCTGTCTCAGAGGCCGATGTCAGGCTGTCTTTGATGAGGTTAAACCCTCGCAAGGCAGCAGGCCTTGATGGAGTACCTGGTAAGGCCCTGAAAACCTGTGCTAACCAAGTGGTGGTTATATTCAAGGATATTTTCAACCTCTCGCTGCTACGGTTGGAAGTCCCTATCTGCTTCAAAAGGGCAACAATTATACCAGTGCCCAAGAAGAGTACTGTGAGTTGCCTTAATGACTATTGTCCAGTAGCACTCACATTGACAGTGATGTAATGCTTTGAGAGGTTGGTCATGGCTGAGATCAACTCCTGTCTCAGTAAGGGCCTGAACCTACGACAATTTG
Organism: Mobula birostris; assembly: GCF_030028105.1. Lineage (NCBI taxonomy): Eukaryota > Metazoa > Chordata > Chondrichthyes > Myliobatiformes > Myliobatidae > Mobula > Mobula birostris. The sequence continues at coordinate 4,362,943 of NC_092398.1, forward strand.
CCTATCGTCACAATAGGTCTACGGCAGACGCGATCTTGATGGCTCTTCATGCGGCCTTAGATCACCTGGACAACACAAACACCTCTGTTAGGATGCTGTACATTGATTATAGCTCAGCTTTTAACACCATCATTCCCACAGTCCTGATTGATAAGCTATAGTATCTGGGCCTCTGTACCTGTCTCTGCAATTGGATACTTGACTTCCTAACCGGAAAACCACATTTGTGCAGATTGGTGATAACATCTCGTCCTCGCTGACGATCAACACTGGCGCACCTCGGGGATGTGTGCTTAGCCCACTGCTCTACTCTCTCTATACCATCAATAAATTTGCTGATGGTATATTGTTGATAGAATCTCAGATGGAGATGAGAGGGCGTACTGGAGCGAGATATATCAGCTAGTAGAGTGGTGTTGCAGCAACAACCTGGCACTCAACGTTAGTAAGACCAAAGAGCTGATTGTGGACTTCAGGAAGGGTAAGACGAGGAAATATGAACCAGTCCTCACAGAGGGATCAGAAGTGAAGAGAGTGAGCAATTTCAAATTCCTGGGTGTCAATATCTCTGAGAATCTGACCTGGTCCCGATGTATTGAAGCAGCTACAAAGAAGGCAAGACAGCGGTGATATTTCATTAGGAATTTGAGGAGATTTGGTTTGTCATCTAAAACACTTGAAAACTACTACAAATGTACTGTGGAGAACATTCCAACAAGCTGCATCACCGTCTGGTACGGGGGTGGGGGGTGGGAGCTACTGCACAGGATCATAAGAAGCTACAGAAAATTGTAAAATTAGTCAGCACTAGTCTCTGCAGTCTCCACAGTCTCCAGGACATCTTCAGGAAGTGATGCCTCAGAAAGACGGCGTCCATCATTAAGGACCCTCATCACCCAGGACATGCCCTCTTCTCATTGCCACCAATGGGGAGGAGGTACAGAAGCTTGAAGGAACACACTCAATGATTCAGGAACAGCTTAATCAAGGCAATTAATACCAGGATAATCAAGGACACGACCCACCCAGCCAACACACTTTTCGTCCCTCTTCCCTCCGGGAGAAGGCTCAGGAGCTTGAAGACTCGTACGGCCAGATTTGGGAACAGCTTCTTTCCAACTGTGATAAGACTGCTGAACGGATCCTGACCTGGATCTGGGCCGTACCCTCCAAATATCCGGACCTGCCTCTCGGTTTTTTTGCACTACCTTACTTTCCCTTTTCTATTTTCTATTTATGATTTATAATTTAGATTTCTAATATTTACTATCGATTTGTACTCTAGGGAGCGTGAAGCGCAGAATCAAATATCGCTGTGATGATTGTACGCTCCAGTATCAATTGTTTGGCGACAATGAAGTATAAAGTATAAAGCTTCTTCCCCCTGCCATCCGATTTCTGAATGGACATTGAACCCATGAGCACCATCTCACTACTTTTTCTGTTTTTGCACTATTTTTAATTTAACTATTTAATATACATATATATACTCTATTTGATTTACTTATTTTTTTAATCTCTGTATTATCATGTATTGAGTTGTACAGTTGCCTCAACGTTAACAAGTTTCATGACGTGTGCCGGTGATATTAAACCTAATACTGATACAAAGCTTTCCACAAAGAGACTGAGGGAGGGATACCTGTTGTCTCAGCTAAGTACTGGAAACATCCACTGCAGAACGCACGTCTCACGGTGCTCCTCACACTCCTCTGAGTTCGCCGGCAAATCTGCACATCGTAATGACTGCCTGCTTCATTAACACACTGGCATTATTTCAACATGTTCCACGCCATTATGTTCAATTGAAGTGATACAACTGATAAAACACAGAGCCGTAAAGAGCTGGAGGGCTCTTGCACCAAGGCTCTGTAAAATTGTTTCTGATATTAGGAGCTATAACAACAATTTAAGATATTGAATGAAGATACGGGTCCCTTTGAAATAGAATTTTACATTCCTTCCAGCTATTTTGAATTAATCTATATTACTGTGGGATTTCAGTGTTTAACACCCATTGGTTACGGTATACTACTGTTGCTATATTTTATGGATTTGGCCATCTGACAATGTCTTTGATTTAATAATTAATTAGCTATACCATAGCTATCTCAATATAAAGGGCAGTTGGTGATTTGGTAGCCATTTTTAATTTAAATCTTATATGGAAAGACTGTTTCAAAATTACTTTAACAATTTCTGCTGGTTTCTTTTGAGTTTTAGAAGGTTGCTGGCAGCAATGAAAAGATATAGGAATCATAATAAAGAAGTGAGATAATTTTGGACTGGAAGGGTAATTTTCACCATAACTGTGCAATCACATTATTGGTCTTTACCCAAACTGAAGGGTAATTATTACCATGTTATGGAAAACTATTTCTGAGTAGCAAGCAGCAAATTATGTTGACGAGCCTTCAGCAGAGATGCTGCAACTTTCAACGAAGGTCACAGCAGAGAAGCAGAAGGATATTTAGCTTCTTAAGCGTATTCTATGCTTTTATTTGGTTATGGTTAATTAATGCCATCTACCCATATTGTTTTTGGAGCTCTTAATTCCTTCTTTGACTAATAAAAATCTCTAAAGATTAAGAGATTAAAGATCAGTCACATGGAGACAGAAATATTGAAACATACAGTGAAGTGCATGAGGTTCTGCAGATGCTGGAAAGCCAGAGCAACACACACAAAGTGTCGGAGGAACTCGGAAGGTCTGGCAGTGTCTAGGGAAATGAACAAACAGTCACCACTTAGGCCTGAGACTCTTCCTCGGGACTGAGAAGGAAGGGGGGCCGGAATGAAAAGCTCGAGGGGGGAAGGAGGCTAGCTGGAGGCTAGCTGGAGGGTGATAGGTGAAGCCTGGTGGGTGGGAAAGGTCATGGACTGAAGAAGAAGGAATCTGATAGGAGAGACAATAGACAATAGACAATAAACAATAGGTGCAGGAGTAGGCCATTCAGCCCTTCGAGCCAGCACCACCGCTCACTGTGATCATGGCTGATCATCCACAATCAGTACCCTTTTCCTTCCTTCTCCCCATATCCCTTCACTCCGCTATCTTTAAGAGCTCTATTTAACTCTTTTTTGAAAGAATCCAGAGAATTGGCCTCCACTGCCTTCTGAGGCAGAGCATTCCACAGAACCACAACCCTCTGTGTGAAAAAGTTTTTCCTCAACTCCGTTCTAAATTGTCTACCCCTTATTCTTAAACTGTGGCCTCTGGTTCTGGACTCCCCCAATATCGGGAGCATGTTTCCTGCCTCTAGCGTGTCCAATCCCTTAATAATCTTATATGTTTCAATCAGATCCCCTCTCATCCTTCTAAATTCCAGTGTATACAACCCCAGTTGCTCCAATCTTTCAACATATGACAGTCCCTCCATCCTGAGAATTAACCTCGTGAACCTACGCTGCACTCCCTCAATAGCTAGGATGTCCTTCCTCAAATTTGGAGACCAAAACTGTGAGGTGAGTGGACCATAGGAGAATGGGAAGCAGGAGGGGATCCAGGGGGAGGTGATAGGCAGGTGAAAAGAGGTAAGAGGTCAGGGTGGGGAATAGAGGAAGAGGGAGGGTGAAATTTTTTTACCGGAAGGAGAATTCGATATTCATGCTGTCAGGTTTACCCAGATGGGTAAAGAAGGACTGAAGTGATTCAAGGAGGGGGTTCATCTCCACCTTCTCAGGGGCCATTAAGGATATACAATTAATACTGACCTTGTACAATGATTAAAAATACAAAACTGGCCACTCCCCTTTGTAAGTTCAGTTATAAAGCCGATGAGAAAGTTGGCTGTACGGTAGTCAGCTGAGGGCTCAGCATTAGTTAACATCACTTCAACTGCAAACACACCAAAACAATTTTAATTTATCGGATTCATTTATGTTGTGTCACTTTGCAAGAAGGATGCCATACTGTAATGTCACAGTTCCCAGGTGTAAGGGAATTCAGTAAAATTACATGATTTAGGATTCAATCCAAGTCCCTGGGCTATTGATTGGTGGAGTGTGAGATTAAGTCCGGGAGTCAATAACAGAGACTCTGAGCTGAATGAAATTGCAATAGGATTTATGGGTGCGTTTCCACTGGCAAGAATTAGTGTGAAGCAGCTAGAGTCTAACCTCTCTAAAGGTGTTTCAGTGGGTGACTGATTTAGGTTCCCTGGTTCCAAGTCTGGAACAGACCGAAGCTTTTCCACGAACGCTCATATCCCCCGCTCCCCCCCCCCCCCCCCCCCCGGCTCACTTTTAATTGTGGTAGACGGATAACTTTAGGGCTGAAAAGCAGTGTGCTTTCTGTGGTTTGTCATGCAGAATAATGTCTGCTGGCTTTTACGGTCAAGTGGGCTAAGCATGTGGGCTGCTGGCAGATGCAGTTTCAATGAGACAGATATTGCATTGCACTCAAGGACGTCTTCTACCTCACTGATACAAAAACCATTGAATGGCTCCCCGGTGTGACAGGATGGACTCTTGGTCTCCGTCGTTATGACCTCACACCTGATCGTCTGCCTGCGCTGCGCTTACTCTGAAGCTGGCGCCCTTTATTCTGCTTTCTGTTATTATCTTAGACAATAGACAATAGATGCAGGAGTAGGCCATTCAGCCCTTCGAGCCAGCACCGCCATTCACTGTGATCATGGCTGATCATCCACAATCAGTATCCAGTTCCTACCTTATCCCCATAACCTTTGATTCCGCTATCTTTAAGAGCTCTATTCATCTCTTTCTTGAAAGCATCTGGAGACTTGGCCTCCACAGCCTTCTGGGGCAGAGCATTCCATATATCCACCACTCTCTGGGTGAAAAAGTTTTTCCTCAACTCCGTTCTAAATGGCCTACCCCTTATTCTTAAACTGTGGCCTCTGGTTCTGGACTCACCCATCAGCGGGAACATGCTTCCTGCCTCCAGCGTGTCCAATCTCTTAATAATCTATATGTTTCAATAAGATCCCCTCAGCCTTCTAAATTCCAGAGTATACAAGCCCAGTCGCTCCAATCTTTCGACATATGACAGTCCCGCCATCCCAGGAATTAACCTTGTGTACCTACGCTGCACTCCCTCAATAGCAAGAAAGTCCTTCCTCAAATTTGGAGACCAAAACTGCACAGAGTACTCCAGGTGTGGTCTCACCAGGGCCCTGTACAGCTGCAGAAGGACCTCCTTGCTCTTATACTCAATTCCCCTTGTTATGCATGCTATTAGCTGACTTCTATTTGAACTTTGAACTTTATCAGGGAGGCACACTGGCTTATCGGTTAGAGTAGCGCCCTACACCTCCAGCAATCGGACGATCAGTGTTTAATTCCCGCTGCTGTCTGTACTTTAATACTTTATACTTTTATACTTTATTGTCGCCAAACAATTGATACTAGAACGTACAATCATCACAGCGATATTTGATTCTGCGCTTCCCGCTCCCTGGATTACAAATCAATAGTAAATATTAAAAATTTAAATTATAAATCATAAATAGAAAATAGAAAAATGGGAAGTAAGGTCATGCAAAAAAACCGAGAGGCAGGTCCGGATATTGGAGGGTACGGCCCAGATCCGGGTCAGGATCCGTTCAGCAGTCTTATCACAGTTGGAAAGAAGCTGTTCCCAAATCTGGCCGTACGAGTCTTCAAGCTCCTGAGCCTTCTCCCAGAGGGAAGAGGGACGAAAAGTGTGTTGGCTGGGTGGGTCGTGTCCTTGATTATCCTGGCAGCGCTGCTCCAACAGCGTGCGGTGTAAAGTGAGTCCAAGGACGGAAGATTGGTTTGTGTGATGTGCTGCGCTGTGTTCACGATCTTCTGCAGTTTCTCCCGGTCTTGGACAGGACAACTTCCATACCAGGTTGTGATGCACCCTAGAAGAATGCTTTCTACAGTGCATCTATAAAAATTAGTGAGGGTTTTAGGGGACAGGCCAAATTTCTTTAGTTTTCTCAGGAAGTAAAGGCGCTGGTGGGGCTTCTTGGCAGTGAACTCTGCTTGGTTGGACCAAGTCAGGAACTTGGAGCTTAACACCAGAGGAACTTAAAGCTTTTGACCTGTTCCACTTGCGCACCACCGATGTAAATTGGGTCGTGCGGTCCACTACTCCTTCTGAAGTCAACAACCAATTCCTCCGTCTTGCTGATGTTGAGGGATAGGTTATTGTCTTCGCACCATGCCACCAGGTTCTTAATTTCCTCTCTGTACTCAAACTCATCATTACCCGAGATACAGCCTACAATTGTTGTGTCATCAGCAAACTTATATATTGAGTTCGATGGAAACTTGGCTACACAATCATGGGTGTATAGTGAGTACAGCAGGGGGCTGAGTACACAGCCTTGTGGGGCACCGGTGCTCAGAGTGATTGTAGAGGAGAGCTTGTCCCCTATTTTTACAGCCTGGGTCCTGTCTGTGAGGAAGTTGAAGATCCAGCTTCGAGTCGGAGTAAGTATAGAACTTCGAGTGAGGAGTTGGTCCATTCTCCCCGCGACCGCATGGGCTCCCGCCAGCTGCTCCAGTTTCTCTCCGGCGTTCCAAAGATGCACGGGCTAGGATTAGTAAGTTGTGGGCACGCCGCGTTGGCACCGGACCCTTGCGGGCTGCCCCCAGCGCACCCTCGGACTATCTTGGTCATTGATGCAAACAGCGCATTTCGCTGTAGGTTTTGATGGACGTGTGGTATATAAAGCCAGCCTTTAATCAGAAGTAATCTGTAGAGGGTTGCAGCTTGCAAGTTGGGCAGCGTCCGCAATGATTTCTCCTGCCTGTTTCTTTGTCCTGGGCACACACAAGTCCAGCAGCGATGTTAGACCGAACCCAATGTCCTTCTCTGCTATTCTGACAGTTCGCTGTAGTTTTTTGTTCACTGGGAGAGGGTGCTGCGCCAAACACAACAGTTATGGCTGATGTGAGCATGCTTTCTATGCTGGTAGTGTAGAATTGCACCATATATTCTGGGGAAGACTAGATCTCCCCCAGTTCTTTTGGCTCCACCATAGATTACCATTCTGATCTTCTGGAGGACAAGTGGCTGATGTGAGGATGTCTCTGTGATGGCAGGGTAGAACTGCACCAGTATGTTCGGTAACCCAAGCTGCCTGCCAGTGCTGCTCCCACCGTTCTTCCTCAGCGCCACAGACAAGCCGTGGTGCAGGGTGGAATCGTGCCACTCGGTGCCAGGTTCCGATCTGGACACCAGCCACAGTTTTCCATTGTGTCTGAAGCACTTGGCAGATTGGCGTTAATGAGCTACAGATGAAGGAAGGCATTCAGAAAAGAAACATGTTCTATCAGGAATGCTGAAAAATTATCACTTGGCTCTTAATGGTTGCATTGGCAGCCTGAACTGACAGCTTGCCATCTGAGTTTCACAGAAAGTGGTGGATTGCATTGGGAGAGTGGGTGTGGAACTGGCCACATCTATGGAACTCTCCTCATCTTCGGATTCAGTAATCTATCACGTGTACATTGAAGCATACTGTGAAATACGCCATTTGCGTTAACAACCAACACAGCCAAGGATGCCCTGGGGGCAGGCTGAGCGATCTGGTGCTTTGCTGTCTCCGGGGGGTTCCGGTGAGGTTTCGAACAGAGGGCGCGAGCCCACGGTCGACTCCATTTCTCACCGATCTGACGGATTAAAGCTTTGAAGAAGATTGAAATTACTGAGGCGAGCCAGTGTTCAGCACCGTCCACCAGCCTGTCTCTCGTTGCTCCCGGAGGAAGGAGCCTGCGTGTGTCGGTCTCTCTCTTCCTCATCTGCTGCTTCCAGAGGAAGGTCCCTGTGTTTGAATGGTCTCTCTCTCTCTCCCCCCCCCACCTCTCTCCCCTCTCACCTTTCACTCACTGCTGATGGAGGAAGGTCCCTGCATATGAACAGTCTCTCTCTCGCTGCTGCCGGAGTCTTGGGTCTTGGGCGAGGTTTAATCAGTGCGGTGTGTGGATTGGACTCTGCAGTTCACGTTATGATGTGTTTCTGGTTCCCGGTCGCTCCTTTTTTTTGTTGCTATTTTGTGCGATTTTGACCGGGGCAGCCTGGGCCTGCGCCTGAGGGCAGAGTACGACACAACGCTGGGTTGGGTTGAACTGAGCCGGATTAAATACCCCTGGGCTCTTTCCAGTGACTTTGGTGGTTTTATTCTATTCTGTGTTCTTTGCTCATTTCTTTTTAGTCAACTTTTTCTGTGTTGGGGGCTTTGATGTTTTTCTTTGATCGGGATTTTCTTTGTTTTGTGACAGTCTGTGGGGAAGACTAATCTCAGAGTTGTATAATACGTACATATTTTGGTAATAAATGTACTTTGAATGTTTGAAGTACCCACACGTTCCGGTGCCAACGTAGCATGTCTGTAATAACACAAACAACAACAGCAACAATAAACAAAAACAAAATAACAACAGCAAGACAAACCCCCCCCTTGCCACCTCACACGCACAGACAGGCTTCAAACCCCAGGACGGGCCTAATCTCAGGTCTCGCTGGTCATCATTTCGCTTTTGGGCCTCGATTTCTGGACCTCCACCGTCCTCCAACCTGATTTTCGACCTCGATGCACCCTGACCTCTGTCCAGCCTTATTATTTACTGTCCTGACCTCGAACTCCCCCTCATCCCTGTCCCTATACCCTGGTGGCACTGGCGAAACATGGAGACAACTTGCTGGTAGCAAACAAAACAAACAAGGCTGTCAATTGCTGTATCAATCACACTTTTTCTCAGATACAGTCAATAGCCTGTAACCTCCTGTTTGGAGTCGAGCTTTGAAACCGCCTGTACAGGCTGGCATTTTTGCACTGCGAGCTGAAGTCTTGAAGGTTGCGGAGTGGCGGGTACCGGCCAAATCGAGGTGGCGGGGCCCAGGCCCGAGAGCAGGCAACAATGAGCCAATGTTTAGCCACTGCTGAAGCGGACTTGGGAGGTGATTCAACGCCGCAGAACCAAGGTGAGGCAGAATCGAGGCAGCAGGGCTCAGGCCCGGGCCCAAGAGTGAGGAACGACTTGAGGTTTGGCCAGCTTAAACACTGGGTCAGATTGGAAAGGTCAGGGCATTGGGAGTGGAGTCAAGGACTGGGCTGCTGTTCAGCTCATTGCTCCACGAATTTACTCATCTCTGTGTTAAACTGAGGATGTGGCCTGCGACTAATGGGCTCCTGACTCAGCTGCAGTGATGACTGGCTTCGTGGCTGTGGGCTCACATACGTGACCTTCAGTTCTGAATGTTATCTGCTACTTTTACTGCTTGCATGATTTGTCTTTTTTTTTGTTCTGCACATTGTTGTGTGATTGCCTTCTTTGTTTTAAATGGGTTCGGTCAGGTTTCTTCGTTTGGTGGCTGCCTGTAAGGAGATGAATCTCAAGGTTGTATATAAAGTTCAAAGTAAGTTTATCCAAGTACAAATATGTCAGTGGTCACTTTATTTGGCACTTTCTGTACCTAATAAAATGGCCTCTGAGCGTATGTCCATTCTCCTCTGATCTTGTAGCCCGTCCACTTTAGGGTACGATGTGTTGTGCATTCAGAGATGCTCTTCTTCACACCCCTGTTGTAAGGTGTAGTTATTTGAGTTACTGTCACCTTCCTGTCAGTTTGAACCAGTCAGGCCATCCTCCTCTGACCTCTCTCACTAACAAGGTGTTTTCGCCCACAGAACTGCTACTCACTGTGTTTCTTTTTTTGTTTCTCGTATAACTTTCTGTAAGTTCTAGGGGCTGTTTTGAGCAAAAATCCCAGGAGATCAGTTTCTGAGATACTCAAACCACCCAGTCTAGCACCAACTATCATTGGTCAAAGTCACTTAGATCACAGTTCTTTCTCACTTTGATGTTCAAAGTTCAAAGTGCAGTTATTATCCAAGTATGTAAACAATATATAACCTTGAGATCCATCTCTTCACAGGCAGCTACAAAGCAAGAAACCAAAGAGAGTCCAACAAAAACGACCAACAAACACCCGATGTGCAGAGAGAGAGAGAGAGAGAGAGAGAGAGAGAACCCACAAATTGTACAAACAATAAAAGCAAACAACAGCATTCAGAACAAAACCAAGTTCATAGACACGAAGCCCGGAACAGGCCCGCGGCCTCAGCCTCAGCCTCAGTTCATCACGCAGTGGACAAAACGTTGTGAAGGCCGCAGGCACGGAGTTCGGAACAGGCCCGCGGCCTCAGCCTCAGTTCATCACACAGTGGACAAAATGTTGTGGAGGCCGCAGGCACGAAGCCCGGAACAGACCCATGGCCTCAGCCTCAGCCTCAGTTCATCACACAGTGGATAAAACATTGTGGAGGCCGCAGGCACGAAGTCCGGAACAGGCCCGTGGCCTCAGCCTCAGTTCATCACGCAGTGGATAAAACGTTGTGGAGGCTGCAGGCACGAATTCCGGAACAGGCCCACAGCCTCAGCCTCAGTGCAGCGAAGAGTGGAGCAAAATGTTGCGGAGCAGCGAGCAGAACTGGGCCGATTCTCTACCTTTTCAATCCATGTGGCCCGGCATTTAAATCGTCCAAGCATCAGGTCATTCCTCGCTCTCAGGTCCCCGCCCTGCCGCATTGACATTCTCTGGGCCTGGACACTGTCACCATATTTCAACCCCATACCTGACTTTTCAAGTCAGCCTGGCGCTTAAATCGATCAGGCCGCTTTGTTTGATCTGAGCAACAACTGAACCTCTTGACCATGTCTGCATGCTTTTGTGCACAGTGTTGCTGCCACATGATTGGCTGATTAGCTATTTGCATTCACGGGCAAGTGTATTGGTGTACCTAATAAAGTGGCCCCTGAGCGTACAGTAATATGCAGTAATCCGAGTGGAAACTATATTCCAAGCAGGCAATAATTACATAAAAGTTCAAAGGTCATAGTAAACGTCCCATCGAAATAACTGTAGCATCCACCCTTCACCAAGCACCTTCTAGAAATCCTCTTGCCCCTCCACCCCACCTTTTTATTCTGGCATCTTCCCCTTTCCTTTCCAGTCCCGAAGAAGGATCTCGGCCCGAAACATCGACTGTTTATTCCCCTCCGTAGATGCTGCCTGACCTGCTGAGTTCCTCCAGCATTTTGTGAGTCTTGCTTTGGAATACATAAAGAAGGTTGGAGGCTACTCAGATGGAATTAAGGTTTTGGTCCTCCACTCCGAGGGTGGCCTCGTTGTGTAGACACATGAGTTGTAGAACCCTTGAAAGTGAGTCTATTGATTGTGGAGTCAGAATCAAAGTGAAGTTACCCATTTGTATGTTATAAATATTTATAAATCAAGCATTTATAAAATAGATTCCAGTCAGCTATGCTAGCAAATTATGAAATTAGAAATGAAGCATAGCATGGAGACATCAAGGAATCACTGTCTGGCAGGACTTGAAGGATGGACCAAACATGATATTTGGATGGCAGAAGTCCTGGGAGTTTTCCTGAGAACAAAGAATTGATGGGAACAGTATTGGAAGGGTCGAGCTGCCTGGTGCTGGTGGCGCTCCTGGGCTGCTGAACATGAATGAAGCAGCTGCAATAATGAGGTGAAGAGTTGCACGCACGATGCATTTGCACGCATGCACACATATGCATATAGACAGAGACAGACGTGAAAGCACAGAGAAACATCTGGAGAAATTTCTGAAACGCAGCTTCACTGCTGTCGTTACTGCGCGATCGAGAATCTTCCGGAGGGAAGGCCTCAAAATCCCCGGCTTTGCCTGCTGTTGGGGACCGAGAAGGAGGTTGAATCGTTTGGACAGAGATGGTGCTCAGTACTCGGTGTCGGAGAGCTGATCGGAGGCTCGAAGTTTTCGGATGACTCAGAGTCGGACTTTGGTCGGGCATGGCAGGGAGAGTTTTTCTTCCTTCTCCTGTCTGCGTGAGATGTGGGACATTTGAGAGACTTTGAACTTTTTACTGTGCCATGGACTGTTCTTTATCAAGTTATGGTATTGTTGCACTGTTGTAACTATATGTCATAATTATGTGGTTTTATTAGTTTTTCAGTCTTGGTCTGTCCTGTGTTTTGTGATATCACACCGGAGGAAATATTGTATCATTTCCTAATGCATGTATTACTAAATGACAATAAAAGAGGACTGCGTGTCCTCATAATCTAAAAAAATATGCAGTACTGTGCATGAGTCTTAGGCACATATATATATATTGCAGCTAGGGGTGCCTACGACTTTTGCACAGGACTGTATTTGTCAACGTGGAGTGGAGTGTGAGTTTGTAAATTTGTCAGGGGCAAAGGATGTTGGGAATGGGGAGGGTGGAGCGTCATGGGAGGGGTGTGGTACAGGTGGCAGAGAAGGAGTGCCGGGGCACAGGATGGCGCGGGTGCAGACACACCCAGCCCTGAGACACCAGGCGAGGTCACTTGATTCCAAACAATTGGTTTATTGATCATTACAGAATGTCTCTCTGATGTTTCCTGCTCCCTCCCCTCTCCCTTCCCCTTTTCCCAACCATGATTCCCCTCTCCCTGCCCCCTTCCCACTCTCAGTCCACAATAGACCCATATCAGAATCAGGTTTATCATCACTCACATATGTTATGAAACTTGTTTTTTTTGTGGCAGTTGTACAGTGCAATACATTAAGTTACTGCAGTACTGTGCAAAAGTCTTAAGCACCCTAGCTATACATATTGCATAGTACTGTACACATGTGCATACATCAACAGTGCATACAGTCATACACACATATCATACAGATCCATAACTCCTGCAGAGCCAACTGCACAAAGATGTCATCCTGCTATCCACTGTGTCCATTTATCAGGAGTACTGCATACGCAGGGCCTTTACTACTATCAAGGATCCCACCCATCCATCCAGCATTCTCTTTGACTTTCTACAATCAGGCAGGAGACTCTGATGCATAAAGACAAGAATAGTCAGGATGGGAAATAGTTTCTTTCCTCAGGCCATTAGGCTTCTGAACTCCCTGCTGCATCGCATTCGAAGTGTTACTGGTTAATCTGTTGTGTACCGTACAATATTTAATTTATGTACTGTTATTTATGTGTGATTCATTTGTAGATGTTACCTTTACTTTTGTAAGTTGTTGTGTACTACTGTGCTTTACACTCTAGTCCGGAGAAACATTGTCTTGTTTCTATACATATTATATGTTATGTGCATGTGTATAGTTAACTGACAATAAATTTGACTTGACCTGACTTGACATTTCCTCTATGGTTAACAGTAGAGGTCCTTGGCAGAAAAAAGGTTGGGAACCCCTATACAGTGTGAGTGGGATTAATGGGAAACTCTATGAGCCAGGATACTCTGGCTGGGCCAAGTAACCTTCTACATTATAATCAAAAATTAAAAAAATATGGTCTACAACATTTGCCTTGGTTTGATTGAATGGGTCTACTTTGTGACTTGCATCAAGTTTTGCACAGGGTAAGTTTGTGAAGATTTTTCAAGTTAATCACATGATGTGATTTTTTCTTTTTTCACTTGGTTCTTGGTATCCAATGCTCAGATGGAGACATGCCCAGAAAATTAGAATTCCAGTCTCAGTACAGTGAACATATTATCTTTTTGTAAAGAATTATATTACCCAGAGAAACACAAATACTCTGCCACTTTTCTGTCCATTTCATTCCTTGCAGAAGCATTTGTCTTGTTGAACATTGACGTAACCAGCTGGCAAGAGCTGTTGACAACCACCATCCCAATTTCCAATTCCAATTCCTTTCCAAGGAGTCATGGACTAGACTGAAAGGACCACACAGCTTTTCAGTATTTTTCGATGATTAATTTTGAGCCGGAGAACTTTTTAAAAAGAAGATTCAAGTGAGTTTTAGACTTATGAAAGTCATATTAACATGGCAAACCCCCCCCCCCCCAAAATAACCAGTTGGCCTCTTGGGTGGGGGGCCTGCTTGGTGCATTTTGACACTGCATCTGGATGTGTGGTGGTGTGTATATTGACTGGCTGCATCACGGCCTGGTATGGAAACGCAAACGCCATTGAAAGGAAAATCCTACACAACTTAGTGGATTTGGCCTAGTACATCATGGGAAAGCCCTCCAAACCATTGAGCACATCTGCATGAAACTCTGTTGTAGGAAAGCGGCATCCATCATCAGATGTTGGCACCACCCAGCCCATGCCCTTTTCTCATTGCTGCCATCAGATAGAAGATGCAAGAGCCTCAGGACTTGTAGCACCAGGTTCAAGAACAGAATCTACTGCTCATCCATCAGGCTTTTGAATAAAAGGGAATAACTACACTTAATTATTGAGATGTTCTTACAACCAATGATCTCACTTTAAGGTCTCTACCTTGTTACTTCATGTTCTCGTTATTTATTGCTATTTATTTATATTTGCATTTGCACAGTTTGTTGTCTTCTGCACTCTGGTTGATCTTTCATTGACCCTGTTATAGTTACTATTCTATAGATTTGCTGAGTATGCCCGCAGGAAAATGAATCTCAGGGTTGTAGATGGTGAAATATGTGTACTTTGATAATAAATTTACTTTGAACTTTGAAATGAGTCTGAAGATTGTGTGTGTATATGCTGGATGAGAGGACTCCTGTGCATAAAGTCTGTTGCATTGAACTGATATGTCAGCATTCATTGTTTCTGTGTCAATGGGAAAGATTGGAATCAAACTGTAATTCAGAACAGAGCCTAGGTTTTCAAACAATTCCTGGTTTAAATGTTCCCACATTTTCTTTGTTTGGATTTATTCAGAATTGGTGAACAATCATCTCTGCAGACAGGGAAGTCTAAAGGGAGCTTTAAAATGTCAAAGGAACTTTGCAGAAGTTCATCTTGTGATAAGGGTGATTAAACCAAATCTGGAACAGAAAATTTCAAGGTGTTATTCTTATGCATTTGATTGACAGGTTTGACAATATGCTTGCTACTTTGGCAAGCTTCCTCATCACCATCAAGCTCATCATCATCAACAACAGTATCATCACCATCAGTATCATCATCACCACCACCACCACCACCATCATCATCACCATCACTATTGTGATCATCATGATCACTATCACCACTATCATCACCATCATGATCATGATCATCACCATCATCACCATCACCATTATCACCATCAACATCAACATCATAATTGTCATCATCACCACCATCCTCATCACCTCCTTCACCACCATAATCATCACCGTCATCACCACCACCATCACCATCATCATCACCATCACTATCATCACCATCACCATCACCATCATCATCATCACCATCACCAGCACCATCAGGATCATCATCTCATCTTTCTTCTGTTACTATTATAATGTAGGAAATTTGTGCACACAGAGAAACCACAACGCAATGATGTAATAATGACCAGATAATACTTTAGTGATAGAAAATATTGGCCTCAACTTGGAAGACCTCCCAAACACTATTCACATAGTGTCATGGGATTGCTTAAATTGACATTTGAAGGGACTCAATAAACTGTTCCTGGGTAGATGAATTCACATTCCTTGGGCCTCCAATGGGATAGCTAGTCTAGGTTCTTGATCTTTTACTACTTCCCGAAACCAACAGCATATACCCAGACTTCTCTAATATCTAAAAATCTGTTAGTCTCTGCCTTGTATATACTCAGCATCTGAGCCTCTGTGGCTCATTAGGATAACAGATTCCAACGATTTAGCAAATCTATTGAAGAAATTACTTTTATCTCCGTTGAGAAGTGCTGATTGTTTACTTTGAGTCGGTGGCCCCTGGTTCTCGCCTCTCTATGGGGGGGAATCATCCTCCCCGCACTCTGAAGGGTCCAGTGTCTCTTTATCCCAAGAATCAACATAGCCCACCCATGATGCACTGTCCCAAGTATATTTGTCACTGGAAGGGTGGCCAGACCAACACATAATATTCCCATTGAAGTGACACAAGATGCACAAGATGATATTATGCACCCAATGTCTGCGAACCTGGGAGTCCGCTGGAGACCGGACACTGCCAGACCTGGGGTTGGAGGACTGTGTATGTACGCGGGTGGGTGGCGGGGGGGGGCTTGTTTTGCTGTTGTTGTTTTGTTGCTTGTTGTGTTCTGTCTTGTTCTGCCGAGCTCTGTGGGCCCGTTGTTTTGGCACTGGAATGAATGGCGCCACTTGCGGGCTGTCCCCAGCACATCCTTGGTTGGGTGTTAATGCAGACGACATATTTCACTGTATGTTTCCATGTGCACGTTATAAATAAAATTAATCTGGATCTGAACCTGAAGCATTCCTAATCGTTTACAGCACCTGAATGCTAACTTGCTGTGCAATGGACACGAAATGCTAGAGGAACTCAGCAGGTCAGGCAGCATCTATGGAAGTGAGTAAATAGTCGACGTATCGGGCTGAGACCCTTCTTCAGGACTGAAATGGAAGAGGGAAGATGCCAGGACAAAAAGGTGGGCAGAGGGGAAGGAGGCTAACTGGAAGGTGATAGGTGAAGCCAGGCGGTTGGGAAAGGTCAAGGGCTGGAGAGGGTGGAATCTGATTGGAGAGGAGAGTGGACCATAGGAGAAAGGGAAGAAGGAAGCGATAGTCAGGTGAGAAGAAGTTAGAAGCCAGCGTGGGGAATAGAAGAAGACGGGAGGGAGAGGGAAACATCTTTTACTGGAAGAAGAAATCGATATTCATACCATCAGGTTGGAGGCCACCCAAACAGATTATAAACTGTTGCTCCTCCAAGATACTGTTCCTAAAATGATAGGTGTGTGACTTCAGGCTTCTGTACCTCCTCTCTGATGGTAGGAATGAGAAAAGAGATCTTCAGGCTCCTGTACCTCCTCCCGGATGGTAGTAATGAGAAGAGGGGGTCTTCAGGCTCCTGTACCTCCTCCCTGATGGTAGTGATGAGAAGAGGGGTCTTCAGGCTCCTGTACCTCCTCCCTGACGGTAGTAATGAGAAGAGGGATCTTCAGGCTCCTGTACCTCTTCCCTGATGGTAGTGATGAGAAGAGGGGTCTTCAGGCTCCTGTACCTCCTCCCTGATGGTAGTAATAAGAAGAGGGGACTTCAGGCTCCTGTACCTCCTCCCTGATGGTAGTAATGAGATCTTCAGGCTCCTGTACCTCCTCCCTGATGGTAGTAATGAGAAGAGGGGTCTTCAGGCTCCTGTCCCTCCTCTCTGATGGTAGTAATGAGAAGAGGACATGTCCTGGTTAGCAAGGTTTCTTACTGTTGGATGCCACCTTTCTGAGGTATCGTCTATTGAAGGTATCTTTGATGGTGGGGAGCTTAGTGCCCGTGATGGAACTGGCTAAGTTCGAAACCCTCTGCAGGTTTTTTCTGTGATTGGAAGGAAAATGGATTACTTAGTACAATCTAGTCCAATTGTTCCTTCTGTCAAGAGTTCTCTAGCCTTAGAAACTAATTACTTTTCCGTAGTCCCTGCAGTATGTTGACCAGAACTGATTACAGAACCCTGCATATAATATGACCCCCATTGTTTATTGCACGTTTCACACATGTAGCCAAGGGCAAAGTTCTACTTGGCTGAATTTAATGGTCCTAACTGGGACTAAATGTGGTGTTTGGTCTTGTGAGATCTAGGGTTGAAATAACTTACAAATAGATCAAAACACCTGCATGATTAGGCTAGTCTGCATTAAATCACGCCCCTCTCCCAAAGTGGCCAACGCTTGTTATGCATTAAGTCCATCAGACCTTCACATGTTCCAGCAATAACTGAGCCCTAATCATGTGTGGAGTTATCAGTGAATAACGAGTGTAGATGACTGATTTCAATGCATTAATCTAAAGCAGAACTTTAATTGACTCGAGCCTCAATCTATTGCAAGGTATCGCCAACAAGGCCGTTGCTAAAAGTCTCGCTCACAGATGGATTTCAAGGAACTAGGTTTGAAATTTGGCCTCAAAACAGTGAGCAGATGAAAGCCATTTTGTGTTGGATCTGTTACTCATTCTGCATTTGATTAACTGGGTTCGGATCGGAGGGGATCTGCGTCTGTTCATCAACAGGACAAAAGAGAATGTTTGCAAATACTCATATTTCAGAATCAGAACCAGCTCATGTAGTGAAATTTCTTGTCTTTGCGGCAGCAGTACGATGCAATCCGTAATAACAGAGAGAAAACTGTGAATTCCAGTAAATATATATACAGCAAACAGTCAAGTTAAATTAGTAGTGCAAAAATAGTAATTAAAAAAAAAGTAGTGAGGCGTGTTCACTAGCAGGCGGTGAAGAAGGCGAATGGTATGCTGGCATTCATAGCGAGAGGATTCGAGTACAGGAGCAGGGAGGTACTACTGCAGTTGTACAAGGCTTTGGTGAGACCACACCTGGAGTATTGTGTGCAGTTTTGGTCCCCTAATCTGAGGAAAGACATTCTTGCCATAGAGGGAGTACAAAGAAGGTTCACCAGGTTGATTCCTGGGATGGCAGGACTTTCATATGATGAAAGACTGGATCGGCTAGGCTTATACTCTCTGGAATTTAGAAGATTGAGGGGGGATCTTATTGAAATGTATAAAATCCTAAAGGGATAGGACAGGCTAGATGCAGGAAGATTGTTCCCGATGTTGGGGAAGTCCAGAACGAGGGGTCACGGTTTGAGGATAAAGTGGAAGCCTTTTAGGACTGAGATTAGGAAAAACTTCTTCACACAGAAAGTGGTGAATCTGTGGAATTCTCTGCCACTGGAAACAGTTGAGGCCAGTTCATTGGCTATATTTAAGAGGGAGTTAGATATGGCCCTTGTGGCTAAGGGGATCAGGGGGTATGGAGGGAAGGCTGGTACAGGGTTCTGAGTTGGATGATCAGCCATGATCATACTGAATGGCGGTGCAGGCTCGAGGGGCCGAATAGCCTACTCCTGCACCTATTTTCTATGTTTCTATGTTTCTGTGTTCATGGGTTCAATATCTATTCAGAAATTGGATGGCAGAGGGTAAGAAGCTGTTGCTGAATCACTGAGTGTGTGCCTTTAGGCTTCTGTACCTCCTTCTTGATGGTAACAGTGAGAAGAGGGCATGTCCTGGGTGATGGGGGTCCTTAATGATCTGTGCCTTTTTCAGGTATCGCTCCTTAAAGACAGCCTGGATACTACAGAGGCTAGCACTCATGATGGAGCTGACTAAGTTTACAACTCTCTGCAGTGTTTTCGATCCTGTGCAGTCACCGCCCCTGCCAACAATCCCTCAGCCCCTGAACCAGAGAGAGATGCAGCTAGTTAGAATACTCTCCATGGTACATCTGTAAAAATTTGTGATGGTTTTTGGTGACATACCGAATCTTCTCAAACCCTAAACTATTTAGATACATTTAGATTAATCCGCGGAGGCAAGTCTTCAAAATTTTACTCTCATTCCTATTTTCATTAAAGTCAGAGAGCACAACAGAACAGAAACAGGCCCATTGGCCCACACACTCTGTGACAAACCGTTATCTTTCCTAGTTCCATCAACCCACACCGGGACCACAGCCCCCACATCCCTCCCATCCATGGACTCTGCCAAACCTCTCTTCAATGTTGCAATCAAACCCTAATCCACCAGCTGTGCTGGCAGCTCGTTCCGCACTCTCACCACCCCCTGAGCAAAGAAGAATCCCCTCGTACTCCCCTTAATCTTTACACCTTTCACCCTTAACCCATGACCCCTAATCAGAATCAGAATGAGGTCCAAGTTTAAGATCATCAGCACATGCCGTGAATGCGGCAGCAGTACATTGCAATACATAATAAATAAAAAATGTAAATTATAGTAAGTGTATACAATATGTATTTAAAAAGTTAAACAAATAGTGTAAAAGAAAAAAAAAGGTAGTGGGGTAGTGTTCATGGGTTCAATGTCCATTCAGGAATCAGATGGCAGAGGGGAAGAAGCTGTTCCTGAATTGTTGAGTGTGTGTCTTCAGGCTCCTGTCCCTCCTCCCTGATGGTAGTGATGAGAAGAGGGGTCTTCAGCCTCCTGTACCTCCTCCCTGTTGGTAGTGATGAGAAGAGGGCATGTCCTGAGTGATGGGGGTCATGCCTTCTTCTTATTGCTACCATCAGGGAGGAGGTACAGTTCTAGTACTATTTTTATCCAAACTCAGTGGGAAAAGTCTGCTTACATTT
Source organism: Mobula birostris (assembly GCF_030028105.1). Taxonomy (NCBI): domain Eukaryota; kingdom Metazoa; phylum Chordata; class Chondrichthyes; order Myliobatiformes; family Myliobatidae; genus Mobula; species Mobula birostris. The sequence continues at coordinate 4,382,974 of NC_092398.1, forward strand.
ACCCTATCTATACCCTTCATCATTTTGTATACCTCTATAGTATAGCGCACAGGAGAATGAGGTAAGATATTACAGTGACTATCAAACCTCCCGTCATTGTCCTATGCTCCTAATCTATTCAACCTTTCTCTTTGTATCAAGCCCTCAAGTCATGGAAAATTACTCGTAAATTTTGTCCAGGCTCTTTCAACCTTATTTACATCTTTTCTCTAAGCAGATGACCAAAACTACACGCAATTCCCCAAATTAGGCCTCACCAACATAGAAACATCGAAAACCTACAGCATAATACAGGCCCTTCAGCCCACAAAGCTGTGCCAAACATGTCCCTACCTTAGAAATTACCTAGGGTTACCCATAGCCCTCTATTTTTCTATGCTCCATGTAACTGTCCAGGACTCTCTTAAAAGACCCTATCGTATCCGTCGCCAACAGCCCATTCCACGTCCTCACAACTCTCTGCGTAAAAAAATTACCCCTGACATCTCCTCTGTACCTATTTCCAAGCACTTTAAAACTGTGCCTTCTCGTGCTAGCCATTTCAGCCCTGGGAAAAAACCTCTGGCTATCCACACAATCATTGCCCCACATCATCTTTTACACCTCTATCAGATCTCCTCTCATCCTCCGTCACTCCAAGGAAAAAAGGCCAAGTTCACTCAACCAATTCCCATAAGGCATGCTCCCCAATCCAGGCAACACCCTTGTAAATCTATATATACATCTTATACAACTTCAACATAACACCCCATCTCCTGTACTCAATAATTTGAATTATGGAGTCCAATGTGCCAAAAGCTCTCTTTATAACTATCTACCTGTGATGCCACTTTTAAGGAATTATAGATCTGTATTCCCAGATTCTTTTGTTCTACCACACTCCTCAGTGCCCTAACGTTCACTGTGTAAATCCTATCCTGGTTGGTCCTCCCAAAGTGTAACACCTCACACTTGTCTGTATTAAATTCCATCTGCTACTTTTTAGCCCATTTTTCCAGCTGGTCCAGATCCCACTGTAAGCCATGATAGCCTTCCTCGATGTCCACTGCACCCATAGTCTTACTGTCATCCGCAAATTTGCTAAACTAGTTAACCACATCATCATCCAGATCATTGATATACAGTAGATGACAAACTACAACGGTCCCAGCACCGATCCCTGTGGGACACCACTAGTTAAAAGCCTCCAGTCCGAGAGGCAGCCATCTACTACCACTCCCTGGCTCCTCCCACAAAGTCATAGTCATAGTCATACTTTTTTGATCCCAGGGGAAATTGGATTTTTGTTACAGTTGCTCCATAAATAATAAATAGTAATAAAACCATAAATAGTTAAATAGTAATATGTAAATTATGCCAGGAAATAAGTCCAGGACCAGCCTATTGGCTCAGAGTGTCTGACCCTCCAAGGGAGGAGTTGTAAAGTTTGATGGCCACAGGCAGAAATGACTTCCTATGACGCTCTGTGTTGCATCTTGGTGGAATGAGTCTCTGGTTAAATGTACTCCTGTGCCCAACCAATACATTATGTAGTGGACGGGAGACATTGTCCAAGAAGGCATGCAACTTGGACAGCATCCTCTTTTCAGACACCACTGTCAGAGAGTCCAGTTCCATCCCCACAACGTCACTGGCCTTACGAATGAGTTAGTTGACTCTGTTGGTGTCTGCTACCCTCAGCCTGCTGCCCCAGCACACAACAGCAAACATGATAGCACTGGCCACCACAGACTCGTAGAACATCCTCAGCACCGTCTGGCAGATGTTAAAGGACCTCAGTCTCCTCAGGAAATAGAGACGGCTCTGACCCTTCTTGCAGACAGCCTCAGTGTTCTTTGACCAGTCCAGTTTATTGTCAATTCGTATCCCCAGGTATTTTGTAATCCTCCACCATGTCCACACTGGCCCCCTGGATGGAAACAGGGGACACCAGTACCTTAGCTCTCCTCAGGTCTACCACCAGCTCCTTAGTCTTTTTTACATTAAGCAGCAGATAATTCTGCTCACACCATGTGACAAAGCCAATGTCTAATCCAATTTACAACCTCACCTTGAATCTGAAGCGACTAACCTTCTTGACCATCGTCTCATGTGGGACCTTGTCAAATGCCTTACTAAAGTCCATGTAGACAACATCCACTGCCTTTCATTCATCACCTTTCCTTCACCACCAACTCTTCAAGAACTCAAACACGACCTACCACACACAAAGACATGTTGACTCTCCTCAATCAGGTTCTATTTATGCAGGTACTTATATATCCAGTACCTTAGCATGCCCTCCAATTACTCTCCCACTGCTGATGCCAGACTTTTCTGGCCTATAATTTCCCAGCTTATTCTTAAAGCCTTTCTTAAACAACAGACTGTTAGCTCTGGCTCCTTACATGTGGCTAAATTGCTTTAAATACCTCTGATGGGGTCCCTACAGTTTCTGCACCAGCCTTCTCCACCCAGCCATTCTACAGTATCTCATAGCAATAATTCAGAGAGATGCCGAAGTCTTGGAACCTTCGGAGATTGTCAGGATTAGAGTCAGGTTCAGTATCTCCGACACATGTCGTGAAGTTTGTTGTTATGCGGCAGCAGGACAATGCATTACAGAATAATAAAAATAGTAAGTTACAGTAAGAAGAAAGAAGTGTATATATAAAGTTAAATTATATAAGTAGTGCAAAAATAGATATAAAAGTAGCGAGATAGTGTTCATGGGTTCAATGTCTATTCAGAAATGAGATGGCAGAGGAGAAGAAGCTGTACCTAAATCTTTGAGTGTGTGTGTCTTCAGGCTCCTGTACCTCCTCCCTGATGGTAGTAATGAGAAGAGGGGTCTTCAGGCTCCTGTACCTCCTCCCTGATGGTAGTAATGAGAAGTGGGGTCTTCAGGCTCCTGTACCTCCTCCCTGATGGTAGTAATGAGAAGAGGGCATGTCCTGGCTGATGGGGGTCCTTAATGATGGCTGCTGCCTTTCTGAGGCACCATTAACTTCAACCATTAAGCTCTTCATATGACAAGCCATTTAATCCTGGAATCATTTTCGTGCACCTCCTTTGAATCCTCTCCAATGTTCGCACATCTGTTCTAAGATAAGGGGCCCTAAACTGCTCACAATACTCTAAGTGTGGGCCTCACCAGTGTTTTATAAAATCTCACCATATTCTAGACCTCTTGGAATGAATACTAACATTGCTTTTGTCTTCTTCATCACCAACTCAGCCTGCAATTTAACCTTTAGGGAATTCTGCACAAGGACTCCCAAGCCCCATTGCGTCTCAGAGTTTTGAATTTTCTCACCATTTAGAAAATGTCCATCCTTTTGTTTCTTCTCCCAAAATGCAAGACCACACAAGTCCCAACACTGCATTCCATATGCCTCTTCTTTACCCAATCTCCCAGTCTGTCTAAGTCCTTCTTTAGCCTCACTACTTCCTCAAAACTACCTGCCCCTCCACTGACCTTCATATCATCTTCTAGCTTGGCTACAAAGCCATCAATTCCATCATCCAAATCATGTGAAAATAAGCAGTCCCAACACAGACCCCTGTGGAACACCACTAATCACCACTTTTTGCCTCCTACCAATCAGCCAATACTCTACCCCATCTTTCCTGTAATACCATGGACTCTTAACTTGTTATGTTGGCCATGTTCTCCTCTACAGCCATCGTGAGACCATTCTCAGGAAGGAGGATCAGCACCTCTTATTTCATCTGGTTAGCCTCCAACCTGATGGCATTATCATCTATTTCACTAACTTTCAATAATTGCTCCCCATTCCCCTTTTCTCTTTTCCCCTTCTCCTTTTCTGACTCCTCTCACCCCTTCCCTTCCCCTCTCACCCCTTCCCTTCTCCTCACATCACCTCCCTCTGGATCCCCTCCTCCTTCCCTTTTCCCCATAGTCCACTGCCCACTCCTATCAGATTCCTTCTTGTTCAACCCTTTACCCTGTCCACCTATCACCTCCCAGCTTCTTACTTCATCCCCCACCCCTCCTTCCCTGTCCACCCACCTGGTCTCATCAATCACCTGCCAACTTCTCACTTCATTCCCCCCTTCCCTTCTTATTTTGGCTTCTTCTCCCTCCCTTTCCAGTCTTGCTGAAGGGTCTTGGCCCTAAACGTCGACTGTTTATTCCCCTCCACAGAGGTGGCCTGACTTCCTGAGCTCCCCCAGCAGTTTGTGTGTGTTACTATTTCTTGCTGTGCTGTTTCCTCTGAGGCATGAAAGTGGTTTGGTTAATTATTGCTATAAGCCACTTTAATACATGTGTGATGCAGGATAACAGGCGGTTGTTCTAGTCTGGTTGGTGTGCAGACCCGCTGACTCTGCTCTAACTGGTAAGTAAACAGTGTGCTTCTTTATCGTGCTCGTGTAAGTGGTGACAAGGCTAAAAGAAATTCGGAGCATATAATGACCCCATGCTGAGTCCAATGAGATAGCATCTTCCACTGACATTTATGCTGATTTTCCGGTTATTTTTTTCTGCTGAATTTGTGTCTGGGACGAGTGAAGCACTGCAGAATACTCCTTGGAGGATTAAAGTCCTTGAGTAAAGTTCATAAAAGGCCAGATTTTGCATTTCATACAGAATCACAGGCGGTGATGAGTCAGCGTACAGGAGGGAGATTGAAAATCTGGCTGAGAGGTGCCACAACAGCAACCTCTCACTCAATGTCAGCAAGACCAAGGAGCTGATTATTGACCTCAGGAGAGGGAAACCAGAGGTCCAGTCCTCATCAGAGCATCAGAAATGGAGAGGGTTAGCAAATTTAAATTCCTTGTTTTTTATTATTTTGGAGGATTTGCCTTGGGCCCAGCAAGTTAGGTACAATTACAAAGAAAGTGCGTCAGCGCCTCTACTTCCTTACGGGTTCCTGGAGATTTGGCATGACATCTAAAACTTGTCCTGCCATTGAAATGTTCCCACAACCCATGGACTCACTGTCAAGGACCCTTCATCTCATGTTCTTGATTTTATTGCTTATTTATTCATTTTATTTTTTATTTTTGTATTTGCAGAGTTAGTTCTCTTCTGCACATTGGTGAAACACCAAGTCGGGTGGTCTTTTACTGATTCTGTTATGGTTATTATTCTATAGATTAATTGAGTATGCCCGCAAGAAAATGCATCTCAAGGTTGTATATGTTGACATATATGTACTTTGATTCAATTCTATTCAGGAATAATCCAGTCTGTTCTCTGTTCGTCCATCACTGTCTGGTTTGGATCAGCTACCAAACAAGACAAGAATAGACTCCAAAGAACTGTCAGGGCTGCGGAAAGGATTATTGGTGTGAAGCTGCCCTCGATCCAGGACTTGTATGCATCTAGAGTCAGGAAGCGAGCAAGCAGCATCATTGTAGACCCATCACACCCTGGACATCACCTGTTCCAACTCCTTCCTTCTGTTAGGTGCCTTAGATCACTGTATGCCAGGACAAATAGGTACAAGAACAGTTTCTTTCCGTATGCCATCAGTCTTATGAACACTTGAATTTTAGTCTATTATAAACCAAGTCCACCTGTACATACACAGGTATACCTCATTGTATATAGTTCACGATTATTTGCACTATTGTTTTGTTTGCTTTTTGATTCTGTACAGCGAGAGCTCAGGGAAACCGGCATCAAATTCCCTGTATGTGTCCACGTACTTGGCGATAATAAAGGATTCCGATTCTGATTCTGAACTTTCAACTTTGAAGGAAGGAGACTTGCGTACTACAGTGAACACTATAGAACATACAATTGAATAGTACAGCACAGTACAGGCCTTTTGGCCCACAATGTTCTGCTGCCCATATAACATACTTCAAGATCAATCTAACCCTTTCCTTCTACATAGCCCTCTCTTTTTCTATCTTTCACGTGCCTATCTAAGTGACTCTTATCTGCCAATGTATCTGCCACTATCAGTACCCCTGGTAGCACATTCCATGCACCCGCCACTCTATAAACATACCTTTGACACCCACTCCTATATAATCGTCCAATCACCTTAAAATATGGCCTCTTATATTAGCCATTGGGAAAAAGATTCTGTCTGTCCACTCGGTCTATGCCTCTTATAATCTTATACACTTCTCATCCTCCTTTGCTCCAAAGAGAAAAGCCCTAGTTCACTCAACCTATCCTCATTAGGCATGCTCTCCAATCCAGGCAGCATCCTGGTAAATCTCCTCTTCACCCTCTCTAAACCTTCCTCATTCTTCTCATAATGTGGCGACCAGAATTGAACACAAAGTTCCAAGTGTGGTCTAACCAGCGTTTTCTGGAGTTGCAACATTACCGAGCGGCTCTTGAACTCAAACCCCAAACTCACCCAATGCCTTATTACCAACTATGGAAGAGCATCACCATTCCTCTAAAGCAGGGGTTCCTAACCTTTTTTATGTCATGGACCTTTACCATAAACCAAGGGGCCCATAGGTCCCAGGTTGCAAACCCTTGCTGTGAAAGCTACAAGTAGCTTAAAGCTTCCAGGAACTGGATACACTGGGATTCAGGTCACACTGATCATGGGATTACTGCCGATCCTTATTGTCCCTTGGGAGGATATTGTTGAGTTGTCCTCTTGAGCTATTAAGATCCGTCAGGTAAAAGAGGTGCCATCATATTTTTCCTGAGTTAGTTCAAGTATTCTGACCCAGAGACACTGAAGAAATGGTCATGCATTCAGTATCTCCTGCACTTAATAAAGTGGGCACTGAATGTATTTCTGCGGCCTTTTGCTGCTATAGTCCATCCACTTCAAGGTTCGATATGTCGTGCGTTCAGAGATGCTTTTCTGCACATCACTGTGGTAACACATGGTTACTTGAGTGACTGTCCCCTTCCAGTCAGCTTGAAGCAGTCTGGCCATTCTCCTCTGACCTTGCTCATTAAAAGCATTTTCAGCCACAGAACTGCCGCTCACTCGATGCTCTTCTGTTTCTCGCACCATTCTCTGTAAACTCTTGAGTCATTTGTGCGTGAAAATCCCAGAAGATTGGCAGTTTCTGAGATACTCAAACCACCCTGTCTGGCACCAACAATCATTCCACAGTCAAAGTCACTTAGATCCTATTTCTTCCCTATTGTAATGTTTAGTCTGAACAACAACTGAACCTCTTGACCTTGTCTGCATGCTTTTATGCATTGTGCTGTTGTCACATGATTGGCTGATTAAATATCTGTATTAACGAACTGGTGTACAGTGGACAACAGAAGAGATTCAAAGACGTCTTGAAAGCCAACATGAAGAAATGTAACATTGACGTCAACAATTGGAAAACCAATGCCAAGGACAGGAAACTCTGGCAAGCCATCACCCGAGAAGGAACAGCAACTTTCGAAGCCAACAGATGTGCAGAATTAGAAGAAAAGAGAAGAAAATGGAAAGAGAGGCAGCAACAACCAAAGCCCGATCTGCCATCTGGAACTACCTGTCCTGAATGCGGAAGAACTTTCAAAGCCAAGATTGGACTCATAAGCCACTTGAGAGCCCGTAAGTAGATCAACAGAATGAAGACCATCATCCTCGACCTCGGGGGATAGCCACGACAACGACAGTGTATAAAGTGACCATTGACTGTATCTTCCTAGGGCATTCTAACTGGGAGAAGACCTGTGGGATGTAACGTTGAACATGAATGGAACATGAACACAGAAAGTATATCATAAATATTTAGTTTTGCAAGCTACAAACTATCACTATATTTATTTATAGTTTTATTTAGTTAGAGGCACAGCACAGTGATAGGGACCTCAAACCCAATGAGCCCAGTTACCCTAATGTGATCAATTAACCTAACAAACCACAAGGTATGATAATATGGAGGAAAAAACTGTGAATTACAGTAAGTATATATATAAAGTAGTTAAACTAAGTAAGTAGTGCCAAAAATAGAAATAAAAAAGTAGTAAGGTGGTGTTCGTGGGTTCAATGTCCATTCAGAAACCCAATGGCAGAGGGGAAGAAGCTGTTCCTGAATTGCTGAGTGTTTCTCTTCAGGCTCCTGTACCTCCTCCCTGATGGAGGTAGTGAGAAGAGGGCTTATCTTGGGTGATGGGGGTCCTTAATGATGGACACTGCCTTCTTGAGTCATCGCTCCTTGAAGATGTCCTGAATACTACAGAGACTACTGCCCACGATGGAGCTGACTGAATTTTCAGCTCTGCAGCTTACTTCGATCCTGTGCAATAGCTCCCTCCCCATTCCAGACAGTGATGTGATGCATCATGTAAGCAGTATTCACAAGAAAAATATTCAAAGATTCAAAAAACTTTATTGTCATTCTAACCATACGTCAGCTCTGCAGGGCAGAATGAGACAGCATTTCCCAGGAGCGGTGCAATCATAACATAACAAACACAACACTAAATAATAAACATAACAATAAATAGTAAAACACAACAGCCACATGTCAGTTAAAATCAAGTTATAAGTGTCCAGTGCAAGTTAAAAGTGTCAAAGGCAGAGTCAGGTAGAGCAGCTATTTAGCAGTCTGACTGCCTGTAGGAGGAAGCTGTTTTGTAGCCTTGTGGTTTTAGTTTTGATGCTCCTGTAATGTTTGCCTGATGGCAGAAGAACAACCAGTTCATGGAGAGGGTGTGAGGGGTCTTTAATGATGTACCGTGTCTTCTGGAGGCATCGATTCTGAAAGAGGTCTTGGACAGAGGTAGCGAGACCCCAATAACTTTCTGTGCTCCCCTAACCACCCCCTGCAAGGCTTTTTTGTCGACAGCACTGCAGCTGGAGTACCAGGTTGTGATGCAAAAGGTCAGCACTCTCTCAACCACGCCTCTGTAGAATGTAGTTAAGATGTTAATGGGGAGTTTTCTCAGAAAGTGCAATCTCTGCTGGGCCCGTTTCACAATCCCAGTGGTGTTCCTGGACCAGGTGAGATTGTCCGAGATCTGCACCCCAAGGAACTTGATGTTTTCCACTCTGTCCGTTGTGGAGCCGCTGATGCTGAGGGGTGTGTGCTCAGGATGAGACCGTCTGAAATCGACGATCATCTCCTTGGTTTTGGTGACATTAAGCATCAAGTTGTTATCACTGCACCAGCTCTCTAGGTGTTTGACCTCCTTCCTGTACATTGTTTCATCATTTTTGCTGATTTGCCCCGCCACTGTGGTATCATCAGCAAATTTAACGATCAGGTTCTCCTTGAATCTGGCTGCACAGTCATGTGTTAGCAGTGTAAACAGCAGTGGGCTAAGCACACAGCCTTGTGGGGATCCAGTGCTCAGTGTGATGGAGTCAGAGATGTTCCTGCCAACACGGACTGACTGTGGTCTCTCTGTCAAGAAATCCAGAATCCAGCAACACATGGCATAAATTATATATGAATTTTACAACAAAGTAAACTATCTAAAATGTTTAAAATGATCCTGAGCAGTAGCACCCCCCGCCATACCAGACAGTGATGCAGCCAGTTAAAATGCTCTCCACAGTACATCTGTAAGTGTTTTTTGGTATCATACTAAACCTCCTCAAGCTCCCAATGAGACACAGCCGCTAGGGCTGCATCGATATGTTGGGTCCGAGTGCATGTTTTTATTTCCGATTTCTGTCATCTGTTGAGCTTTGCTCTTGTTTCGGCCAATCCTTTGCTTGCTTTTAATTTAATAAAACTACGGTGCCCCAATCCAGAAAGCCACAGAATATGTTGGAGCCATGTTCTCGTGGACAGCTGGTCTGTTCTGTGTGAAGAGCGGCTCATAGAATGACCAACATGAACAGTTCCAAGCCATGTGGAGAAACACATGTCTGAAAACAGTGGAAGGCATAAGGCAGCATTGGCTGACATCAGTGCACATGTCATTAACACCTTGCCACAGAAACTCGGTGTGTGAACCTTCTCAAGTATAAAATAGAGCTTGCTCAGCTTGTTTAATTGAACGAAACACTAGAATATAAAATCAAAGATGTAATGATGAGGACTTATAATTTGGAGTATTGTGTGCAGTGTTTTGCCCTTGAGATGGATTTTAAGTTGTATAAGATGTTGGCGAGGCCTACTTTGCGGTGTTGCGTGAAGTTTTCTGCCCCTGAGATGGGATGTTACGTTGAAGCTGTACAAGATGCTGCTGAAGCCTAGGTTGGAGGATTGTGTGCTGTTCTGGGCCCCTGAGATGGGATGTATGGGATGTTATGTTGAAGTTATATAAGATGTTGATGAGGCCTAATTTGTAGTATTGTATGCAGTTTTGGGCCCCTGAGATGGGATGTTATGTTGAAGTTGTACAAGATGCTGGCGAAGCCCAAGTTGGAAGATTGTGTGCTGTTCTGGGCCCCTGAGATGGGATGTTAAGTTGAAGTTGTATACAATGTTGGTGAGGCTTAATTTGGATATTGTGTGCAGATTTGGTCACCTATCTACAGGAGAGATGAAATAAGGTTGAAAGAGCATGAAGAAAATTTACGAGAAAGTTGTGGGGACTGGAGGATTGAAGTTATAGAGAAAGATTGAATAGGTTAGGACTTTATTCCTTGGAACGTAGAAGACTGAGGGGAGATTTGGTATGAGGTGTATAGATAGGATAAATGCAACAGGCTTTTTCCACAGAGTTGGGTGAGACCATAAGACCATGAGACCATCAAATATAGGAGCAGAATTAGGCCATTTGGCCCATCAAGTCTGCTCTGTCATTTCATCATGGCTGATCCAATTTTCCTCTCAGCCCCAATCTCCTGCCTTCTCCCTGCATCCCTTCATGCCCTGACTAATTAAGAGCCCATAAACCTCTGTCTTAAATATACATAAAGACTTGGCCACCACAGCTGCCTGTGGCAAAGAATTCCACCTACTCAGCACTCACTGGCTAAGGAAATTCCTCCTCATCTCCATTCTAAAAGGACATCCTCTATTCTGAGGCTGTGCCCTCTGGTCTCAGATTCTCCCACCACAGGAATCATCCTCTCCACATCCACCTTATCAAAGCCTTTCACCATTCAATGGGCTTCAATGAGATTACCCCTCATCCTTCTGAATTCTAGTGAGTCCAGGCCTAGAGCCATCAAATGCTCTTCATATGATAAACCTTTCAATCCTGGAATCATTTTCATGAACCTCTGTTGAACCTTCTCCAGTGTCAGCACATCCTTTCTTAGATAAGGGGCCCAAAACTGCTCACAATACTCCAAGTGAGGCCTCACCGGTGCTTTATAAAGTCACAACATTACATCCTTGTTTTTATACTCAAGTCCTCTTGAAATGAATGCTAACATCACACTTGTCTTCCTCACCAGACTCAACCTGCAAATTAACCTTCAGGGAATCCTACACAAGGACCCCCAAGTCCCTTTGCACCTCAGGTTTTTGTATTTTCTCTCCATTTAGAAAATAGCCAACTCTTTCATTTATGTCAAGTGCTTGGCCATACACCTCCTGCTACTTTTTTGCTCATTCTCCTAATCTGTCTATGTCCTTCTGTAGCGTCTCGACTTCCTCAAAGTTACCCGCCCCTCCACCTATCTTCATATTTTCTGCAAACTTTGCAACAAAGCCATCATCAAATCATTGACATATAACATAAAAAGAATCGGTCCCAACACAGACCCTTGTGGAACACTACTAGTCATCGGTAGCCAATCAGAAAAGGCTCCCTGTATTCCCAATCTTTGCCTCCTGCCAATCAGCCGCTGCTTTATTCATGCTAGAATCAGTCTTCTAATACCATGGGCTTGTAGCTTGTTAAGCAGTCTCTTGTCAAAGGTCTTCTGAAAATCCAAGTACGCAACATTACCCAATTTTTCGATGTCTATCCTGCTTATTTCTTTAAAGAATTCCAACAGATTTGTAAGGCAAGATTTTCCCTTGAGGAAACCATGCTGACTAATGCCTATTTTATTATGTGCCTCCAAGTACCCTCATCCTTAATAATTGACTCCAACATCTTCCCAACCACTGTGGTTGGACTAACTGGCCCATAGTCTCCTTTCTTCTACCTCTCTCCATTCTTGAAGAGTGGAGTGACATTTGCAATTTTCCAGTCTTCCGGAACCATTCCAGAATCTCATGATTCTTAATAATCATAATAATGCTTCCACAATCTCTTCAGCCACTTTTTTCAGAATCCTGGGGTGTATATCATCTGGTCCTGGTGACTTATCTACCTTCAGTTTCAGTTTCCCTAGAACCTTCTCCCTAGTAATGGTAACTGCACACACTTCATGACCCCCTTCACTTCGAACTTTGACCATACTGCTAGTGTCTTCCATAGTGAAGACTGATGCAACATACCTGTTCAGTTCATCTGCCATTTCATAGTCATAGTCATACTTTATTGATCCCGGGGGAAATTGGTTTTCGTTACAGTTGCACCATAAATAATTAAATAGTAATAAAACCATAAATAATTAAATAGTAATATGTAAATTATGCCAGGAAATAAGTCCAGGATCAGCCTATTGGCTCAGGGTGTCTGACCCTCCAAGGGAGGAGTTGTAAAGTTTGATGGTCACAGGCAGGAATGACTTCCTATGACGCTCTGTGCTGCATCTCGGTGGAATGAGTCTCTGGCTGAATGTACTCCTGTGCCCACCCAGTACATTATGTAGTGGATGGGAGACATTGTCCAAGATGGCATGCAACTTGGACAGCATCCTCTTTTCAGACACCACCGTCAGAGAGTCAGAGTCCTTGCCTCCCCATTTCTACCTCTCCAGCATAATTTTCCTACCGTCCAATATCTACTCTCACCTCTCTGTTACACATTAATGTATCTGAAGAAACTTTTGGTATCCTCTTTAATATTATTGACTAGCTTACCTTTGTATTCCATCTTACCTTCTTAATGACTTTTTAGTTGCCTACTGTTGGATTTTCAAAGCTTCCCAATCCTCTAACTTCCCACTAATTTTTCCTTTATTATATGCCGTCTCTTTGGCTTTTATGTTGGCTTTGACTTCCCTTGTTAGCCATGGTTATGTTATCTTGCCTTTAGAATAGCTCCTCCTCTTTGGGATGTATATATCCTATGCTTCCGAATTGCTTCCAGAAATTCCAGCCATTGGTGCTCTGCCATCATTCCTGCCAGTGTTCTTTTCCAATTAATTGTGCCAGCTCCCCTCTCATGCCTCTGTAATTCTCTTTATTACACTGTAATACTGATGCACCTGCCTTTAGCTTCTCCTTCTCAAATTTCAGGGTGAATTTGATCATATTATGATCATTTTGCCCTAAGGGTTCTTTAACCTCAAGCTCTCTAGTCAATTCTGGTTCATTGGACAACACCCAGTCCAGGACAGCTGATCTCCTGGTGGGCTCAAACACGAGCTGCTCTAAAAAGCCATCTCATAACTTTCTAGAAATCTCCCCTCTTGGAGTAGGGTCCATGACAGGCTCTGGGTGAACATATACCTTCTGCCCTAGGGTTAAAAGGTGATTCCGATGGAGAATTTGATGGGGCCAATCCCATCTTCTGGCTTCACCTGGGACACTGGCACATGTGGCATCTGGCTGTCCACTATGTAAGGCACAGACACCCAATGGTCAGCCAAATTATAGTGGTAGCCCCAAACTTCGTATTAAAACTCTGTCTCCAGGCATCGGTTGAGAGAACCTAATCTTTTGATCATATTTCCTCTTGTTTCCTTGATTTTTCTTGGGAGCAGAAACTGCTGCCAGCTCAGAATCCTTTTGCAGTTCTTTCCTCATGTCAGACACGTACATGAGATACGCCTTCCGTGGCAAGCCTTCCCCACTGGCTCCAAAACAGAGATCTACAGGTAATCTCGTTTCGCGCCCAAACACCAAATAGTTTGGCGAGTATCCAGAAGCTTAATTCTGTGTACAGTTGTAGCAGCATACCAAATACCCAATATACTGACTCCATTTGTTCTTTTTGCTGATATCCAAGGTTCCAACAATGTCTAACAATGTCTGATTGAAACTTTTAGGCTGGGCATCACCCCGAGGGTGATAGGCTGTGCTCCTTGACTTCTCATTAGACAATAGACAATAGGTGCAGGAGTAGGCCATTCGGCCCTTCAAGCCAGCACCACCATTCACTGTGATCATGGCTGATCATCCACAATCAGTATCCAGTTCCTGCCTTATCCCCATAACCTTTGATTCTGCTATCTTTAAGAGCTCTATCCATCTCTTTTTTGAAAGCATCCAGAGACTTGGCCTCCACAGCCTTCTGGGGTAGAGCATTCCATATATCCACCACTCTCTGGGTGAAAAAGTTTTTCCTCAACTCCGTTCTAAATGGCCTACCCCTAATTCTTAAACTGTGGCCTCTGGTTCCGGACTCACCCATCAACGGGAATGTGCTTCCTGCCTGCAGCGTGTCCAATCCCTTAATAATCTTATAAGTTTCAGTAAGATCCCCTCTCAGCCTTCTAAATTCCAGAGCATACAAGTCCAGTTGCTCCAATCTTTCGACATATGACAGTCCCGCCATCCCGGGAATTAACCTTGTGAATCTACGCTGCACTCCCTCAATAGCAAGGATGTCCTTCCTCAAATTTGGAGACCAAATCTGCACAGAGTACTCCAGGTGTGGTCTCACCAGGGCCCTGTACAGCTGCAGAAGAACCTCTTTGCTGTTATACTCAATTCCCCTTGTTATGAAGGCCAGCATGCCATTAGCTTTCTTCACTGTCTGCTGTACTTGCATGCTTGCTTTCAGTGACTGATGTACAAGAACACCTAGATCTCGTTGTGCTTCCCCTTTTCCTAACTTGACTCCATTTAGTTAATAATCTTCCTTCCTGTTCTTACCACCAAAGTGGTGAGACTCCAAGCATGCTCAGTAACACATATATGAGACGATTATCAAAATCCCTTCCCTGATCACTGTGTGTTCTTCTTGGGAGGTCATAATGAACAAAATACTTCTCCCGTAACACTTTGGCAACTGTGGATGCTCTCTAATCCTGTGTGGGGAAGGCCTGAGCATATCTAGTGTAGTGATCAGCGATGGCCAAGGCATTCACAATGTTGCTGGAATCAGGCTCTATGGAAAGGAAATCCATACACACTAAATCAAGTGGTCCCACACTCTGTAAATGAGATAATGGAGAAACTCTTGTAGGCAGCAGCTTCCTCCAAGTACATTAAGTGCACGACTAATGGTACTCTGCAACCTCAGGCCGCATTCGGGGCCAATAGAACTGACCTTGGACCAATCCATAGGTCTTGTTAGACCCCAGATGACCTCAATCATTATGAAGTGACTTCAAAACAATGCTCCGATGCTTCTCAGAACCAGCTGGGAACGCTGGGGCCTGTCTGGAGGAGATGTGATCCTGAAAAGAACCTGATTACTTAACTCCAGTTTGTTCCATTCTCAGCAGTAGGGGTATGGTAGTGTGTTTAACTTGGGCCATATTCCCCTTTGCAACAGAAGACCAAATGTCACCTGTACAAGGGTTGTCTTGCTGGGCTGCTGCCAAATTCCACAGGACGCAAGGCGGGCAACTGCTTCGTACCCAGAGTGGTCAAGCTGCAATCAGCTTGTGGAATGGCACGACGAGAGTCTCTCAAATGATCCATGGCTCTATCATACCTTAACCTTGCCTCTGATTTCCCCACCATGGAAAACTGGCACATTGCTTTAATGCCAGAGGCAGGAACGCTCTCCCACTCTCTGTCCATTTTCAGTACCTCATGTGATAGTCACTGAACTTATCCACCACAGCCCATTTCAATGCCAGAAACTCCAATTTGTGCGTAGGGTAGCTTCACTTGGAGGGTGACAGACTCTGGCTAATGACAGCAAAGAATCTTAACTTTTTGCCTTGGTCCTGATATAGAACACCCTCTAAACCCTCTTGGCTGGTGTTGGTGTGCAGAACATATGACAACTGGGGATCTGAATAGGCCAACCCAGGTGCTCTAGTCAGCAACTCTTTCAGCAGCTGAAAGGCCTCTTCATGTTTTGCATCCCATCTTCCCCTGAAGGGCTAAGATAAACTTTACCTTCTTCTGCTTTCTTCCCCAAGGGAGGGTAACCACACAGAAACTGATTCAAAAGATGGCTTACTTCGGAGTCGTCAATCACAAATCTCCAGTAGTACGTACAGAATCGAAGGAATGAGTGTAGGGCACTCACATTCTCAGTCCTTGGCCATGTGATCTCCACCACTATATTGGATGGATCCTTAGCTACTCCATCCTGTGAGACTATGTGCCTGACGTAGTTGACTGACATCTTACAGAACTGACACTTGTCCAGTGACAGTTTTAACCCTTCAGCTTTCAGGTGGTCTAACACCTTCAGTAACCTCGTCTTGTGCTCTTCCAGTGTGGACCCAAACACCATGAGATCATCCAAGTACACCAGAACCTCAGGTAGATTCATGTCCCCAACAGTCTTCTCTGTGACACGTTAGAAAGTAGCCAGTGCTCCTCATATGCCCTGAGGCATTCCTTCAAACTGAAAGAATCCAAGTGGACATATAAATGCTCTCTTTATCAGCTTCACTCGTGGGTATCTGATAATACCCACTCCTTAGATCCAGCACACTGAACCATTTTGCTCCACTCGGGCAGGCCAGAGCATCCTCAATCTGTTAAACAGTATATTGGTTATGGACTGTATGCCGGTTCAGTGTCTGAGAGTCAACACACATTCGTGCCTTCCCATTCTTCTTCCTCACCACCATTATGGGTGACACACAGGGAGTCAGCTACCCCAACATCTGCTTCCAAAAACTCCAGTTTCAATGACCCCAAATTCCTAGGGTACTGAGTGGCGTCAATGGCAGAAGGGTCAAATATCGGTCGTAAAAACATCTGCAGAGCAGAGTAACCTGAGAACCTGTGTCAGGTATGGCTCTAACATAAATACCCTCAATCCGTATGGATGCACCCGAGCTTGGCTCCACCAATCCTTCACGAATAGGGTTTTGCTCTTTAGTTTTTTCCTTGATTATGTTGATTGGAACACGTTCTCTCTGAGGCATCAGGCCGTTCCCTTACTGTGTCTGTCCGAAGTTTCTTTTCTGTTTAAGTAACCAATGGGTTATTTTCCCAAGGCTTTCCTGTTCTTCATGCTATCACTTGAAATGTCCATCCTCACCACAGTTGTAACAGAAAATACCGCCTGTCTCCCTCATTGGGCTTGTCACGCTTGGTGGCAGCATTAACTGACATCAAACGAGATACCTCGGCTTACAGGTTTTTCACTCATTCTGCAAAACCCCGACTTCTGTGGCGTCTGGGGTCGCTTCAGCAACAGAGGTTCTGACTGAGGACTTTGCTGGGCTAATGGAAGCCTCCCACTCCTCCACGGTGTTCTCCTTCTCTGATCAGCTCAACAAACGAGGGAGGGGGATGTGTCCTGTGAGTCACCGGAATGCTTATAGCAATCAGGTCGCGTGACTGCGTGCCCTTCACAACTTGCTCCATCCTTGACCGATTTATCTCAGCCAGCTGAATGGCCCCTTTATGGCACAAGCAATGTGGCCATCTCTGTAGCCAGAAAATGTGGCCAGAAAGCTTCTCCCCTTTCTCCTGGAGTGTGTGCCTGAACCTCATTAGAAGTTCTGCTGGGCTGTCCGTCCTGCCAAAGGTGTTTTCTAATGCTCGCATGTAGCCCATTGACATGACCAACAGGTCCTCTGCCTTTATGGACCTCACAATCTCAGCAGCCTGACTTTTTAGACTCTCTGCCAGTTACCGTCTTTTCATATTATCTGTGCACTGCCACACACCCAGCAACTGAGATGTCTCAAGTCTCATATTCCTCCTCCTCTGTGGAGCTGGGCTTGACTCCAGAGAACATTCTCAGCCTGCAACTTCCGCTCTCCGCCAGTACGCTTTGACATTTATCTACCAGTGATGTAATTGCCGAAACCAGCTCAGAATTTCCATCAACTGCTGAACACCTATTCAACCTTTCAGATCAGACCACTCCTTTCCCTCAGAAACAAGAATGACTTCTCCTTAAATTCTTCACCCTCAGCTACATACAATTCATCTTTAACATCTTCACCCTCAGTTACATGTCCCCTTTCTCTGAAAGTATGGACTGCCCATGGCCCCGCCTCTCCGGGTGTCCTACCCTATAAGGCAGCACGATTTCAGTTACATCACTGCTCGTCTGGACTGACATGATGTCCTTACCTGCCAATTGTTTCAAACCGCCATTCAACCAGCATAACTTTCCCCAATAATTTACAGAACTCAGCACTCTAAGTAGCAGTTCATCAGGGCATCGGATATCCACCCCACTCAGAACATGAACATTACTTGTGAGTAATCTCTTCGAAACCATACAAAACCTTAATTCCTGCGGCGTCCGCAATAAAATATATTAATCACTTTCTCCGATGCTAGTTGAATCACAGGCTTAAATACACAAACCACTTAATTAATTCTGAAACAGCGGATACACAGCATTCAGTGAGTCCCCAGAGAGGCATCCCTCTAAATTAACCCCTCGCTGGGCTTGTATGCAAACTTAGCTTGTTAGCTGGTTCTGCTGTCAGCCACGGGATTCAACGGTGAGTAAGTCACCTTTCATAGATGACATAGATCTAGGGTCGGTACACTTTGGGGTTCAACCAAGCAAGAAAGTTGGGATGTTCTAATAGAACTCCGATTTGAGCAAATACTGGGTGAATACACGATTATCAGTCAATTATACGTGTCTCTACCAAAGGAGGTGTAAGACGCTCCTTTCCTCCGCTAGCCTGCAGGTCACCTTTGGGCAAGGTGTAGCACCTGCTTCGCCCCTGATCAGGGTCACATGAAGCCACGGGAGCAGGTGGTGGATGGTCGTATGAGCAGCCGGTGCATATCACAAGTCCTGGCTATGCGACCACTGATGCCAGGCAGACAATCTCTGAAGAGTATTGCTAATGGCTGGGGTCACCCATCTTGTAAAGACACTGCCCAGAAGAAGGCAATGGAAAACCACTTCTGTAGGAAAATTTGCCGAGAACAATCATGATGGTGGAAAGACCATGAATGCCCATGCCTTACGACAAGACACATAATGATGATGTCATTCGACACAGCACATAATGATGATGTCATATGATACCGCATATAATACTGCTGCAGCAAAACAACAAATTTGATGACATATGTCAGTGATAATAAACCAATTCAGATTCTGTTCAATGATCTGGGAGAAATTACATCTAATATGCACCATCCCTGAAAAGTAAATTTAGCTCTGCATTATTTTCAGATGTTGGCACACAGGTCCAAATCTACTCACACTGGAGGAACTCAGAATGTCAGGCAGCATGTAAGGAGGAAAATGAACAGTCGTTGCTTTGGGCCAAAGCCCTTCATCGGGACACATGCACCAGGCCCATACCCTCATGTCTGTATTAAATTCCAGTCTTCCTTTCTGTGCCAAGTTCATCTGCCACTGAAATTAATTTTCTTGCTTGTCTTGGCCTTGTATGTGTGAGGTGTCAGAAAGTGATCTTTCTTCTGGCATACTAATCACACGGTTGCTCTAAACTGACAAGATGTCGCTGAGTGTTGGCCATTGTCATGACAGCAACGTGTTTCAAATCTGTTTTGTACCCTTGGACCTGGATAAAGTTTGCTGACCATCGAGGACAAGTCACGTGGTGCAGAGAGTTTCCTCGGACCTCATTTCCACTGACACAGCAATTATGCATTCAAGTTTCAATATCTTCAAGTGTCTGCTCAACAGCTT
This sequence comes from Mobula birostris, assembly GCF_030028105.1. NCBI lineage: Eukaryota > Metazoa > Chordata > Chondrichthyes > Myliobatiformes > Myliobatidae > Mobula > Mobula birostris. The sequence continues at coordinate 4,402,598 of NC_092398.1, forward strand.
TGACAGAATTTCTTTTTCTAGCAGCGCACACACAAGCTCGTTTCTAGAACAGTACAGCACAGTACAGACCATTCGGCCCACAATGTTGTGCCGAACTTTTAACTTCTTCTAAGATCAATCTAACCCTTCCTTCTCACATGAGTCCTCCATCTCTGTCTGTCCTTGGCCATCTTCTCTATTGTGTCCCGGCTGTGGATCAGGGTCCTCTTTTTTGCTTCTATGGTGTAGCGCCAAGTTGTCTTTGGTCTCCAGTGTTTCCTCCGCCCCTCAGGGGTCCAATGATGTACTCTCCTGATGATGGAGTTGGCCTGTCTCCTCATCATGTGCCCAGTCCATCTCCGACATTTCCTCATGATGATTGCTTGGTCTTAGCGGTGTTCAAGGCTTTCTTCATCGTGCCAGTAGCTTCCTCTCAGTTTTCACTACCGTCAATCATGCAAATTTTTGGTGGAGACTCAGGAATACTGTCTCACACAGATATAGAAGGATTCTACATTGCTGTTTCCTTAACAATTTTGTTTCGGGGTTGTTAGACCAGAGCTGAACCCCTGAACCTGGAGGACAGGTGGACCACTCAGTATGGCCTCTACCCTTTGACCTGTTTGCATGGGTGACCCTTCCAAGAGGCAAGATATAAAGCCCTGACTCCAGCCAACATAGCTCTCCGGGTCATTGAGGCACGCAAGCCTCCAAACCCTATGACAAAGTTGTGTTCCTCTTGAAAGTTCCTTCTCGCATAGCCTTCCAGTTTTCTATCATCCATGTGCTTAGCTAAGAGTTTTTTAAATACCCTTAACATACTTGCCTCTACTGCCACCCCTGGAAGTGCCTTCCACGCACACACCACTCCCAGTGTGAAAAACTTACCTCTGACGATTCCGCCCCCCTCCCCCCCATACTTTCCCTTATTCACCTTAAAATTATGCCCTTTCAGTTTAGCCATTTTCACCTGGGAGAAAGTCTCTGGCTATCTACTTGAATTATGGTATCGGCAAGAGCCACTTTCGCTCGCTGTCCACGGTAGTCACTCCTCTCTCCAGGGTGCCACAGCCTCTTGCAGTTCTGTTGATCAGTCAATTTAAATGTCAGCCCAGAGAGACTGAAAAGACAGTGTGTCGTGATCTGGGGCAACAGCCAATTGCGCTCGTTCTCCGCGATGGTCGCTCCTCTCTTCATGGTGCTGAGGCTGTGAAGTCAGCCCCGACTGTTGTGCTCCGTGCCTGTTAATATGATGAACTGGTAAGCAAGGCTTTGGGCCTACACGGGGCTGCTCTGGGGATCAGACCTGAGGACTCAATTTTGGTTCGGAATGTTATTATTCACTTCAATTATTTGCGTGATTTTGTGTTTTTTTTTCCTTCTCTTGCGTATTGGGTGTTAGTCTTTAATTTTTATTTTTATATCTTTAATTTGGTTCTCTCGCGTTTCTTGCTCTTTGGCTACCAGTGAGCAAGCAAATCTCAAGGTTGTACATAGAAAAACATACATAGAAAACATACATAGAAAATAGGTGCAGGAGTAGGCCATTCGGCCCTTCAAGCCTGCACCGCCATTTATTATGATCATGGCTGATCATCCAACTCAGAACCCCACCCCAGCCTTCCCTCCACACCCCCTGACCCCCGTAGCCACAAGGGCCATATCTAACTCCCTCTTAAATATAGCCAATGAACTGGCCTCAACTGTTTCCAGTGGCAGAGAATTCCACAGATTCACCACTCTCTGTATGAAGAAGTTTTTCCTCATCTCGGTCCTAAAAGGCTTCCCCTTTATCCTCAAACTGTGACCCCTCATTCTGGACTTCCCCAAAATCGGGAACAATCTTCCTACATCTAGCCTGTCCAATCCCTTTAGGATCTTATACGTTTCAATCAGATCCCCCTTCAATCTTCTAAATTCCAACGAGTACAAGCCCAGTTCATCCAATCTTTCTTCATATGAAAGTCCTGCCATCCCAGGAATCAATCTGGTGAACCTTCTTTGTACTCCCTCTATGGCAAGGATGTCTTTCCTCAGATTAGGGGACCAAAACTGCACACAATACTCCAGGTGTGGTCTCACCAAGACCTTGTACAACTGCAGTAGTACCTCCCTGCTCCTGTACTCGAATCCCCTCGCTATAAATGCCAGCATACCATTCGCCTTTTTCACCGCCTGCTGTACCTGCATGCCCACTTTCAATGACTGGTGTATAATGACACCCAGGTCTCGTTGCACCTCCCCTTTTCCTAATTGGCCACCATTCAGATAATAATCTGTTTTCCTATTTTTGCCACCAAAGTGGATAACTTCACATTTATCCACATTAAATTGCATCTGCCATGAATTTGCCCACTCACCCAACCTATCCAAGTCACCCTGCATCCTCTTAGCATCCTCCTCACAGCTAACACTGCCACCCAGCTTCGTGTCATCCGCAAACTTGGAGATGCTGCATTTAATTCCCTCATTCAAGTCATTAATATATATTGTAAACAACTGAGGTCCCAGCACTAAGCCTTGCGGTACCCCACTAGTCACCGCCTGCCATTCTGAAAAGGTCCCGTTTATTCCCACTCTTTGCTTCCTGTCTGCTAACCAACTCTCCACCCACACCAATACCTTACCCCCAATACCATGTGCTTTAAGTTTGCACACTAATCTCCTGTGTGGGACCTTGTCAAAAGCCTTCTGAAATCCAAATATACCACATCCACTGGTTCTCCCCTATCCACTCTACTAGTTACATCCTCAAAAAATTCTATGAGATTCGTCAGACATGATTTTCCTTTCACAAATCCATGCTGACTTTGTCCGATCATTTCACCACTTTCCAAATGTGCTGTTATCACATCCTTGATAACTGACTCCAGCAGTTTCCCCACCACCGACGTTAGGCTAACCGGTCTATAATTCCCCGGTTTCTCTCTCCCTCCTTTTTTAAAAAGTGGGGTTACATTAGCCACCCTCCAATCCTCAGGAACTAGTCCAGAATCTAACGAGTTTTGAAAAATTATCACTAATGCATCCACTATTTCTTGGGCTACTTCCTTAAGCACCCTGGGATGCAGACCATCTGGCCCTGGGGATTTATCTGTCTTCAATCCCTTCAATTTACTTAACACCACTTCCCTACTAACATGTATTTTGCTCAGTTCCTCCATCTCACTGGACCCTCTGTCCCCTACTATTTCTGGAAGATTATTTATGTCCTCCTTAGTGAAGACAGAACCAAAGTAATTATTCAATTGGTCTGCCATGTCCTTGCTCCCCATAATCAATTCACCTGTTTCTGTCTGTAGGGGACCTACATTTGTCTTTACCAGTCTTTTCCTTTTCACATATCTATAAAAGCTTTTACAGTCCGTTTTTATGTTTCCTGCCAGTTTTCTCTCATAATCTTTTTTCCCCTTCCTAATTAAGCCCTTTGTCCTCCTCTGCTGAACTCTGAATTTCTCCCAGTCCTCAGGTGATCCACTTTCTCTGGCTAATTTGTATGCTTCTTCTTTGGAATTGATACTATCCCTAATTTCTCTTGTCAGCCACGGGTGCACTACCTTCCTTGATTTATTCTTTTGCCAAACTGGGATGAACAATTGTAGTTCATCCATGCAACCTTTAAATGCTTGCCATTGCACATCCACCGTCAACCCTTTAAGTGTCATTTGCCAGTCCATCTTAGCTAATTCACGTCTCATACCTTCAAAGTTACCCCTCTTTAAGTTCAGAACCTTTGTTTCTGAATTAACTATGTCACTCTCCATCTTAATGAAGAATTCCACCATATTATGGTCACTCTTACCCAAGGGGCCTCTCACGACAAGATCGCTAATTAACCCTTCCTCATTGCTCAAAACCCAGTCCAGAATAGCCTGCTCTCTAGTTGGTTCCTCGACATGTTGGTTCAAAAAACCATCCCGCATACATTCCAAGAAATCCTCTTCCTCAGCACCTTTACCAATTTGGTTCACCCAATCTACATGTAGATTGAAGTTACCCATTATAACTGCTGTTCCTTTACTGCACACATTTCTAATTTCCTGTTTAATACCATCTCCGACCTCACTACTACTGTTAGGTGGCCTGTACACAACTCCCACCAGCGTCTTCTGCCCCTTAGTGTTACGCAGCTCTACCCATATCGATTCCACATCTTCCCGGCTTATGTCCTTCCTTTCTATTGCGTTAATCTCTTCTTTAACCAGCAACGCCACCCCACCTCCCCTTCCTTCATGTCTATCCCTCCTGAATATTGAATATCCCTGAACGTTGAGCTCCCATCCCTGGTCACCCTGGAGCCATGTCTCTGTGATCCCAACTATATCATAATCATTAATAACAATCTGCACTTTCAATTCATCCACCTTATTACGAATGCTCCTTGCATTGACACACAAAGCCTTCAGGCGCTCTTTTACAACTCTCTTAGTCCTTTTACAATTATGCTGAAAAGTAGCCCTCTTTAATGCTTGCCCTGGATTTGTCGGCCTGCCACTTTTACTTTTCTCCATAGTACTTTTTGTATAATTTATACATTCTTTGATAATAAAAGTATTTTCAGTCTTTGAATCTATGCCTCTTGTTGTCTTGTATGTGTCTCTCAAGTCTCGTCTCTTAGCTGTATTATTTGCTCAGGGCTGTCGCCTAGGGTAATCCAGTGTTTCAGTGGAAATTTTGTTTTAACCAGACAGTGTGGCTTAGTGTCAAACACACAACAAGAACAGGAGGTGGGTTTCTTCATGGGAAGCTCATTCTTCGCTTGGGTGGGCTTTAATAATTGTTTTACTCGTACCATTCCACCGATTACAACGTTTATTGAACTCGGTTTCATGGTCATATTTGACTATAAAACACATATGTTGCCAATACAATATCATAACAATTGCAGTGCCACAGATATTTGGAGTTATACACTGAAGTGCCTTCTGCAAATCTCTCAGTTATCCCTGCATGTATTTTGGCCAATAACTAGGCCACCAGGACCATCAAATCTGCTCTGCCATTTCATCATGGCTGATCCAATTTTCCTCTCAGCCCCAGTCTCCTACCTTCTCCCCATATTCTTTCATGCCCTGATTAGTCAAGAATCTATCAACCTCTGCCTTAAATATACGTAAAGCCTTAGCCTCCACAGCTGCCTGTGGCAAAGAATTCCACAGATTCACCACTCTCTGGCTAAGGAAATTCCTCCCAAATTACAAACATATATGGGTTAAGGTTAGGTTAGTAAGTTATGGGCATCCTATGTTGGTGGAGGGTGATGCTTGCACATCCTCAGACTGTTTAGGATGATGGTGAATATTGGTAGCTCAGGTTCAGGCGTTTGATGTTGCGATGTTTGCCAAGGTTGGCAATTTGCTGTCATCACCGGGCCACACAGTTAAGTGTATGAATTGAGTAGACCAAATATCAGAATGGGGTAGAAAAGTGTTCTAGGTGACTTTGAACATGGAATGATTGTTGGAGCCAGATGGGGTGGTTCAACTATCTGAGAAACTGCTGATCTCCTGGGACTTTCACACACGACTCTCTCTGGAGTTCACAGGGAATGCTGCGAGAAACAAAAAACATCCAGTGAGCGGCCATTTTGTGAGTGAAAACATGTTGTCAATGAGAGAGCTCAGAGGAGAATGGCCAGACTGGTTCAGGCTGACAGTAACTCAAATAACCAGTGATGTGCAGAAGAGCATCTCTGAACGCACGACATGTTGAACCCTGAAGTGGACGGGCTACAGCAGCAGAAGAGCATGGACAAACACCCAGTGACTGCTTTATTAGGTACAGGAATAAAATGACCACTGAGTATAAATATTTCTGACTTGCAGGGTGACTGGGAAGACACCAGATTGTCATAAAAATCCATCTGCTTCACTGTTGTGAGCAAATCTGTTGTCATGATCCCTTCTAGTGAAAGATTGCCACCAAAGCAGTTTTTAAAATTTTGTCATGAGGTATGTCTATTGTTGGCAGACCCAACATTTAATTCCTACCCGAAATTTGGCAGGAGGAGAGAGAGCAGCGCGCCGTGTGTGTGCAGCCCTCCGGTGAAAAATGATGTCGTATCCGTTAAATAGGAGCCGTGGACAATTCTGTTTTGATGGAGATGGACGTGAAAGCACAGAGGAACATCTGGAGGAATTTCTGAAATGCTCGTTCGCTGCTGTCGTTGCTGCACGGTCAGGAATCTTCCAGAGGGAAGGCCTCAAAATCCCTGGCTTTGCCTGCTGTTGGTGACTGAGATTGAGGTCGAATTGCTCGGACAGAGATGGCGCTCAGTACTTGGTGTCGGAGAGCTGGTTCGGAGGGTCGAAGTTTTCGGATTGTGGTCGGGCATGGCAGGGAGAGTTTTTCTTCCTTCTCCTGTCTGCGTGAGATGTGGGACATTTGAGAGACTTTGAACTTTTTACTGTGCTCATAGACTTCTTCATCAAGTTATGGTATTGTTGCACTGTTGTAACTATATGTTATAAATAATGTGATTTTGTCAGTTTTTTCAGTCTTGGTCTGTCCTGTATTTTGTGATATCACACTAGAGGAAATATTGTATCATTTTTTAATGCATGCATTACTAAATGACAATAAAAGAGGACTGTGTGTTTTCATAATCTAATTAAAAAATATCCTCAAGAAGGGGTAGATGAGATTTGTGGATCAATTGGTTAATTAATAATTGGTAAAGTAATTTATTATTGTCACATGTACTCATTTACAGTGAAATGCTTTGATTTGCATGCTAATTTCATTAACAACAGAGCACTGAAGTTGTAATGATCTATTCAGGCCTGTGTGGGGCACCAGAAAGTGTTGGACTTGGAGGGTTTTAGAGCACCTGAGTTGGTTAATTGTTGTTTAATAAGAGTCATTAATCATTTAGATTTCCTTGTGATTTTTCTCAAGAGTCTCACTCTTTGTTATGTGGTCTCGTAGTGCTTTCTGTTTAAACGTGTTAAGTTTAGGAAATTCCGTGTTACTTCTATTATTTAAGTGGATGCCTGATTAGCACTCAGTACTGGGTCCTAGCTTTGAGAACGTTATGCCTTGTAGTGTTGCTTGGCGGAACCAACGATGTTCTGTTGGAATTTTTATGAATCGACTCTGGTCACCGTCTCTACATCGGTGTCTGTCTCTCCTCCGTACTTGCGTTCCAACATTGCCAGCGCACATTATTACAGAGACAATGCAAGATAAAACAATAACAATTCAGAAAAAGGTTGTCGTAACAAAGTAAGTATAGAGCAGCTGGACAATAAGTGGGTGGCTGGGGGGAGATATTTCTCTACCAAAGGAGGTGTAAGGTGCTCCTTCCCTCTACTGGCCTGCAGGTCACCCTTGGGCAAGGTGTAGCACCTGCCTACCCCCGATCAGGGTCATGTGAAGCCATGGGAGCAGGTGGTGGGTGGTCGTACGAGCAGCTGGTGCATATCACAAGTCCTGGTTATGCAACCACTGACACCAGGCAGACAATCTCTGAAGAGTATTGATAATGGCTGTGGTCACCCATCTTAGAACATAAGAACACGAGAAATAGGAGCAGGAGTCGGCCCTCTGGCCCGTCGAGCCTGCTCTGCCATTCAATAAGATCATGGCTGATCTGGCCATGGACTCATCTCCACCCACCTGCCTTTTCCTCATAACCCTTAATTCCCCTACTGTGCAAAAATCTATCCAACCTGGTTTTAAATAAAACAGTCTTATAAAAAGCCCAGAAGAAGGCAAAGCCAAACCATTTCTGTAGAGATCTTTACCAAGAACAATTATGGTCAAAAAGACCATGATCGTCCATGTCATATGACATGGCACATAATGATGATGTCATATGACATGGCACATAATGATGATGATGAGACAATAAGGTCATACGAGGTAGAATGTGAGGTCAAGAATCCATCTTATTGTACAGTTCAAGAGTCCGAATACAGTGGGATAGGAGCTTGAACCTGCTGATACGGGCTTCCAGGCTTCTGTAACTTCTCCCCGATGAGTGAGGATGTCCAAGGTAAGTGAGGTCCTTGATTATGCTCCAAGCTTGACTGAGGGAGTGAGAAGTCTCGACAGAGTCTATGGAGGGGAGCCTGGGTCTATGATACACTGAGCTGTGTCCTTAACTGTCTCTGCAGTTTTTCCAGTCGTGTGCAGAGCAGTTGCCAGAACATGCCGTAATACCCTAGCATGGTTTTCTAGGGTACATCGATAAAAGTCGGTGAGGACCAGTGGGGCCAAGGCTTTATACGAGCTTTGTCGGACTATACCGGGAATACTTTGAGCAGTTTTGGGCCTCTTATCTAAGAAAAGATCTGCTGGCGTCAGAGAGGGTCCAGAGGAGGCTCAGGAGAATGACCCTGGGAAAGAAAGGGTTAACAAGTGAGGAGCATTTGGTGGCTCTGGGCCTGTACTCACTTGAGTTCAGAAGAAGGTGAAGGGGTTTTTATTTAATTATTTACTTATTGAAATACAGTGCAGAGTAGGCACCTCCAGCTCTTTGAGCCGCGACTCACAACAACCCACCAATATAACCCTGGGCTAATCACGGGACATTTTACAATGACGAATTATCCTACCAACCGGTACGTCTTTGGACTGTGGGAGGAAATCCAGAGCACCAGGAGAACGTCCACGTTTCCACTGTAACAAATAATGTTAATAACTACAGTGAATTCCGGTGAATTGGGCCATTGGTTAATCAGGACAGCTGTTTATTTGGGGCAACTCTTAAAACCCAAGATGACAAAATAGCCAGGATCCCCTTCGTTTATTTGGGGTGTGACTTAACTGGGACAGGAGACTTTTGGCAGAACAGTTTCTAACTGATGTCAGTCGTGTGCTCTTCTGTCATTCTTAGACACTACACTGTGCTTCGAGCGATCAGTTTTAAATAGCGTCAGCTGCGTGTGCTTGTGTTCAGAACACAATGATTCTTGTCACCGACGGCTGGTGAGAAATAAGCAGTAAGACAATTCAAATGCCTGCCTTTTTGTTGGCTTTGTGGAACAATCTATGTTCCGTACCTATTCTGGTATCTGTCCCCCACTTTTCCTTTGCTACATCAATGACTGCATTGGTGCTGCTTCCTGCACGCATGCTGAGCTTGTTGACTTTATTAACTTTGCCTCCAACTTTCACCCTGCCCTCAAGTTTACCTGGTCCATTTCCGACACCTCCCTCCCCTTTCTAGATCTTTTTGTCTCTATCTCCGGAGACAGTTTATCCACTGATGTCTACTATAAGCCTACTGACTCTCACAGCTATCTGGACTATTCCTCTTCTCACCTTGTCTCTTGCAAAAATGCCATCCCCTTCTTGCAATTCCTCCGTCTCCACCATATCTGCTCTCAGGATGAGGCTTTTCATTCCAGGACAAGGGAGATGTCCTCCTTTTTTAAAGAAAGGGGCTTCCCTTCCTCCACCATCAACTCTGCTCTCAAACACATCTCCCCCATTTCACGCACATCTGCTCTCACTCCATCCTCCCGCCACCCCACTAGGAATAGGGTTCCCCTGGTCCTCACCTACCACCCCACCAGCCTCCGGGTCCAACATATTATTCTCTGTAACTTCCGCCACCTCCAACGGGATTCCACCACTAAGCACATCTTTCCCTCCTTCCCTCTCCCTGCTTTCCGCAGGGATCGTTCCCTACGTGACTCCCTTGTCCATTTGTCCCCCCCATCCCTCCCCACTGATCTCCCTCCTGGCACATCCGTGTAAGCGGAACAAGTGCTACACATGCCCTTACACTTCCTCCCTTACCACCATTCAGGGCCCCAGACAGTCCTTCCAGGTGAGTCATCACTTCACCTGTGAGTCGGCTGGGGTGATATACTGTGTCCGGTGCTCCCGACGTGGCCTTCTATATATTGGCGAGACCTGACGCAGACTGGGAGACCGCTTTGCTGAACACCTACGCTCTGTCCGCCGGAGAAAGCAGGATCTCCCAGTGGCCACACATTTTAATTCCACATCCCATTCTGATATGTCTATCCATGGCCTCCTCTACTGTAAAGATGAAGCCACACTCAGGTTGGAGGAACAACACCTTATATTCCGTCTGGGTAGCCTCCAACCTGATGGCATGAACATTGACTTCTCTAACTTCCACTAATGCCCCACCTCCCCCTCGTGCCCCATCCGTTATTTATTTTTATACACACATTCTTTCTCTCACTCTCCTTTTTCTCCCTCTGTCCCTCTGACTATACCCCTTGCCCATCCTCTGGGTTCCCCCCCCCCCACTGTCTTTCTCCCTGGGCCTCCTGTCCCATGATCCTCTCATATCCCTTTTGCTAATCAACTGTCCAGCTCTTGGCTCCATCCCTCCCCTCCTGTCTTCTCCTATCATTTCAGATCTCCCTCTCCCCCTCCCACTTTCAAATCTCTTACTAACTCTTCCTTCAGTTAGTCCTGACGAAGGGTCTCGGCCTGAAACGTTGACTGTACCTCTCCCTAGAGATGCTGCCTGGCCTGCAACTTTGATGTGTGTTGCTTGAATTTCCAGCATCTGCAGAATTCCTGTTGTAAGACAATTCGGAACTGTTTCGCTCCATGCGGTTCCAAGCAATCAGGCTTAGAGATGCCAGAAATGGCCGAGAGTGAAAACGAAACAATTTCACTACTTCAACAAGTTTGGAACTACAAAGGTGCCAATGATCAATGAAAGTGGCGATGAAAATGAAGATTTGGAAGATGCAATTGTCTAAAGTATTGTATGAAGGCAGTCCATTATCTGCACTGATATTGCTCATTAACAATCAATCAAAAGAACACAGTAGCTTAATTCCTCCATCAATAACTATTAGGAACCAATACACAGTTTCATAGTAGTGTAGAGTAGTGTAGTGTGGTGTTCTAATTTGTCCTGCATTTTATTTAAATACATAAATTATTACTCAGTTAAATGGAAGTTTGTCTTTCTTAAGCCCTTTTTAGCTATTTCCATGAAATTTTGGCTAATTGGTCCAAAATATACTGGTCCCAATGTGTCCCATTTAACAAGAATCCACTGTACAGCACCGTACAACACTCTTAAACACACATATATATGGCTAGGATGCCTTTTGCACAGAACTGCATTTGTCAATGTGGAGCAGAGAGTGAGTTTGTCAACCTAGTGGGAGCAAAGGATGTTTGGAATAGTGAGGGTGGCAGCACGGTAGAGACCCGTATCAGAATCAAGTTTATCATCACTCACATATGTCATGAAATTTGTTTTTTTGTGTGGCAACAGTACAGTGCAATACACAAAATTACTACGGTACTGTGCAGAAGTCTTGGGCACCCCAGCTGTGGACTGTGTATGTGTGTAAGGCTTTACCGCTCAGTACTGTATGTTCAGTGCGTGCTTTCTCAGTTGGTGACCCTGGTCAAATTCTGATTCCTCCCACCTTTGCTCCAGCTCTTCATTGTTATCACAGGAAAAAATTGGCCAGTTCAGAGATAGGGAGAGGGCAAATTTTGGGAGGGGGGGAGGCTAATCCCAAAAAGTAGTGAGATGAGGTAATCTACCCCTTTGTGAAGAGATTCCGGACAATAGAGACGGATATTTTCTTTTTGATAGATTACCAGTGCTGAGAGGAATAGTAAGTGAATGAAATGGACTTCTAGCAACCGCAAAACCTATTCCTTGAGGATTTTAATCATTTTCATGTTTTCTGAAAATTGTGCCGTCGTAAATGTAACCACATGTGGAAAAGTTTATTAGGCTTCCCATAACGAATCAACATGTGATTTCACATGTGTTGGAATTGGATTTGGAAACTGTTTATTATTGTCACATGTACCGAGATACAGTGAAGAGCTTGTCTTCACTCAGATCAATCCATTGCACAGTGCTTTGAGCGGTGGTGAGTGTCCAGCATGTCCGACGTTGACAGGAGACCTGTGTGGGAGAGTTTTTTAAGTGGAAAAACTGACATACTGGGGCAGTTCCACTCTCTTGACCTCAGGAGCCAGGTCCAATGATACGAACAAGCGTCACAAACTGGGGTCTTCCTTGGTTGCAGTGGATGACCGTGACGTCTTCTGTGCCTTGTCACGCCCTTCGCTCTCCACGGAGCGTTGCAGAACTGCCTTCCTGGCCGTTGGATCTCACTGTAGATCTCATCTACCTAGTCTGCCGGAGCTGTGACAGGCCTGTCCCTATCTCACCGGGGTATGAGGCCCGCCGGCTACCCTCACCTGGTTTATCCTGCCTGTCCAAGCGGTGTATTGGGGTGTGGCCGTTGTCATTTGCAAACAGCTACCTGGAGCCACAGGTGAGAGCTGAGTGTCTGGGAGGATGGGTGGACAAAGGTGAGTCAGCTACACCAGAGTGAACACGACAAGCCCCTTCAGCAGAGATGCTACCCCTCCCTGACACCCCATTGAGACAGAACAAGGTAAATGTAGAATACAAGGTAACAGCTACAGAGAAGGTGCAGTGCAGGTAGACAATAAGGTGCAAGATCATAATGAGGTAGATTGTGAGGTGAAGAACCCAATTTAAAATCAAAACACTGAAAAGTACTGACAACTGCACAGTTTGCATCAAAGAGCTACAGAGTCCAAGGATGTGCTGGGGGTTAGCCCGCAAGTGTCATAATGCTTGTGGTACCAACGTTGCCGGCCCACGAATTACTAAGCCCAACCCGTACCCCTTTGGAATGCAGGAGGGCACCGAGCCACGGAGCAAACCCACACTGAGCACAGGGAGAAGATACAAACTCCTTCCAGACAGTGGTAGGGAGTTGAGTTCCGATCCCTGGTGCAGAGAATCATACCACTGCGTTATAGTCACAACATAGTGAGGTAGAAGCTTGGTGGTATGTGCATTCTGCCTTTTGTATCTTACATCTTCCCTTGAAATATTTTCTTGTCCAAAGTCCTCCCCCCTCTCGCGCGTAAGCGGCAGCAAGCAATGATCCCCCCTTCCCCTCCAGCAAAAAAAATGCACCTGCTACCGAGCACAAGCTTGAGCTAGGCGATAGCAAAGACATAGACTTGCAGTTACCCCAAAGACTCTCATATTTCATCCGGCATTTGGCAAACCACTGGTTCTCTCTGTCCCTAATAAGGGAGAGGGAGGTGACACCATTTTCACAGCAAGCAGGAGCCATAACAAGAACCCGCTGGTTTACGATGTTGAAAAGTCTGTTTTGTTGCTTTTTACAAGCTCTGTGCCTGAAGATCTCAAAGATCTCGGGTCTTTGGGCCCACAGTGAAAGATTTTCCGGTCTTCCTAACGACACACGAGTCTCCTGCTGTGACACTGACCCTCGATCCACCCGTCACCAGAGCCCCGAGATCTTAGGCTTCCGAATTCAAGCCAACTCTTAGGCCGAACCCTTGACATGCTGAACAACAATGGCCAGTTATGAAACTCTGAAAGCGGGTCCCATTCCCACAAAGAACCATAGTCAGCATGTAACTCCAGGTCAGGGTCTTCAAAAGAACCCTGAAAGGGTTGAAAAATTTGCCAAGAACAATCATGGTTACCATGATCGGGCATGTCATATGACACGGCACATAATGATGATGTCATACAACACAGCCCCATTTTCAAATTTTCCCTGCCTCAGTAATCTTCGAGTAATACTTTTCTGTTTTTGCTGCCATCTACTTAAGTTTAATTAAATCTTTTTTCTTTAAATTTGATACTATGTTTAACCTTCTTTATTAACCATGTATGATAGATAACTCTAGAGAGGTACACACTCCACTTTTCTTGGGGTCTTTGCTTCCTGTTGGAATACACATATCAGGTGTGTGTTGGATCCCGTAAATGTCATGTTAAACCCTTTCACCTAATGGCACTGATAAATATCGGTGATGTCCACATCCCCAAGTGGGTAATTGATGCAGAAATGCCAATATAAATGATGTTACTGAACAGTGAACTCAACAGTCATCAGTAAAGGCCCTTCTTTTGGTAGTCTTGGGTGACTGCCTGTCCTCAGTGGCAGTCTCAGTCTGCCAGAGGGACTAAGCGCTTAGACCTCAAGATGTTAACGAGGCAATAGAGTTTTTCTTTCTGTTTTTCTTGTGTTTCTGTATGTTTCTCTGTTTCTGCGAATGTGTGTGTGTGTGTGTTTTTGTGTGTTTGTGCTTTTCAGTGCGTGTGTGTGTGTGTGTGTGTGTGTGTGTGTTTGTGCCTTTGAGTGTGTGTATTTGTGTTTTTATATTGAACAGTGAGGTAAAGCCATAAAATAGTTCAAACTAACTTTTGACTCTGAGCAAGGGGATGAGTACTGGCTCAGGCAGCCAATGCTATTGGATATTAGATTAGATTATTAGATTAGGTTATGAGGACACACAGTCCTCTTCTATTGTCATTTAGTAATACATGCATTAAGAAATGATACAATGTTTCTCCAGAATGATATCACAGAAACACATGACAAACCGACTGAAAAACTGACAAAAACCACATAATTATAACATAGAGTTACAACAGTGCAAAGCAATACTGTAATTTGATAAAGACAGACCATGGGCACGGTAAAAGTCTCAAAGTCTCTCGAAAATCCCATCATCTCACACAGACGGTGAACCTCCAGCGCCGCAAACTTGCCGATGCAACATCCTGGAAGCATCCGACCACAGTCTGACTCCGAGTCTGTCCGAAGACTCCGAGCCTCCGACCAGCTCTCCGATACCGAACACTGAGCACCATCTCTGCCAAGTGCTTCGACCTTGACCCCAGCAACAGACAATAAGCAAAGCCGAGGATTTGGGGCCTTCGTCTCCGGAGATTCTCGATCGCACAGTAGCAGCGGCAGCGAAGCAGGCATTTCAGAAGTTACTCCATGCTCCGTGCTTCTCACGACTGTCTCCATCAAATCAGAATTGTGCACGACCCCTAGTTAACACATATGATATCATTCGGAATGGTCGCGTGCGCTGCATTGCGCCACCATCTTCTCCTCCCTCAGGGGGATATTGTGAGGTTCTGACAGTAGCAATCTTTCTACATTGTGTTTTCAGACGTACGTATTTCACTTGGGCCCTTGGCACCCAGTGGAGCATAGACCATCGCTACCCTCCCCTCTGCATCGTCCTCTGAAGTTGATGGTCTGGTTGGAATTCATCAATGCTTCTATGATGCATTGCATCCACTGTACAGGGGATTGGCCCAGACAACTTCACCAGAGCCCAGCTGGGCGGCCTTACCCACTTCCATCCTCACGACGAGGACGTAGGCTTGGACTTTGAGGTTTTTTTTAATACAGTTTGCAGAATGATACTTTCTTCCGTGTTGGATCCCAATGCCTTTGCAACCCAAAGGTCTTCCAGAAGTTAAGATTGAGGGTTAAAAATTGTTGCTTCCAATTGTTTTATTAGAAGTTACAGGAGCAAAGAAGAGAAGGGGAATGCATGGCAAGAGACAGAGAGATAAGAGAAAAGCAGGGGAATAGGGAAGAAGAGAGTGAAATAAGATGATTTGGTCTTTTAAGACATTCATGATCATTATATGCCATGTTGTATGACATGGGTGATCATGGTCTTTCCATGACCATGATTGTTCTTGGCAAATTTTTCTACAGAAGTGGTTTGCCATTGCTTTCTTCTGGGCAGTGTCTTTACAAGTTAGGTATTATCAATACTCTTCAGAGACTGTCTGCCCAGCTTCAGTGGTCGCATAACCAGGACTTGTGATGTGCACCGGCTGCTCATATGACCATCGAGCAGCTGCTCCCATGACTTCACATGATCCCTGATCGAGGGGCTAAGCAGGTGTTACACCTTGCCCAAGGGTGACCTGCAGGCTAGCGGAGGGAAGGAGCACCTTACCCCTCCTTTGGTAAGAGAGCGGGGTTGACATAGCTCGACTCTGCCACCCAACTTCTTACACCAGACTACGGATAACAGTAAATTCTTTTGAAATTACTGCAGATAACTTAACTAGTTAAATAGCTAGATTCAATTAATGTAACACCCACCACTGAAACCAAGAATTTTCCAGTAAGATACAGAGGCAGCTGTAATCACTGAAAAATTATACTTTATTGTCGCCAACCAATTGATACTAGAACGTACAATCATCACAGCGATATTTGATTCCGCGCTTCCTGCTCCCTGGATTACAAATATTAAATATTAAAAATAGTAAAAATTAGTAAATACTAAAATTTAAATTATAAATCATAAATAGAAAAATGGAAAGTAAGGTAGTGCAAAAAAATTGAGATGCAGGTCCGGATATTTGGAGAGTACAGCCCTCACTGGATAATCACAAGTACAGTGCTGTGCAGAAGTCTCAGGCACACACACACACACACACATATATATATATATAAAACTCGGGTGTCTAAAACTTTTGCATAGTATTGTAGTAATTTTCTGTATTGTACTGTATTGCTGTCACAGAAAGAAACAAATTTCATGACATATTTGAGTGATAGTAAACCTGATTCTGATATGGGTCTTGAGGACTGAGAGCGGGAAGGGGGGCAGAGAGAGGCTGGGAAAAGGGGAAAGGAGAGGGGAGGGAGCGGGAAGCACCAGAGGGACATTCTGTAATGATCAATAAACCAATTGTTTGGAAACAAATGACCCTGGCTGGGGTCTCAGGGCTGGGTGAGTTTGCACCCGCACCACTCACTGTGCCTGGCACTCTTTCTCTGCCACCTGTCCCACACCCCTCCCATGGTGCTCCACCCCCACCATTCCCAACATCCTTTGCTCCCGCCAGATTTACAAACTCGCTCTCCGCTCCATGTTGACAAATACAATACTGTGCAAGGTCTTCGGCACCCTAGCTATACATAATGTGCCTAAGACTTTTGCACAATACTGTAAATAGGTGACTAAGTATTTAAGAACCGAAACAAATATAGGAATGTTGAACTACAAGAAAAATAATAATTATATGGCCTGATTCAACAACTGTAATGATCTACAGTCAGGAATGATTTCCACATGAGGTCATGGGGTGTAACTGGGTAGAACAATAATAACATAATATAATTCCGCAATCGGGCGGCAATCTTGCTGTTTTTAGCACTTATCTGCTTTTTTTTAAGAGGCTGAGTTACTAGCTCGATGCTCAGCCCGGCACGGATGGAAAGTGTTCAAGGGCCGGCCGGATTTGAACTCCGGACCACTTGTCTCGAGATCTGGTTTGGGTGCCATTACACCACCGGTTGGCTTGACTGGGTAAAAGTATCAAACAACATACCTCAACATCGAGATTTGGATTGTTCACTTTACTGGGGACTGAGGGAAGATTTAATTTTTTTTTAAAGGGAGGTTTCCACAGACTGTAGAGAGCAAGCCAATTTTCTTCAGCAGAGAGTAAAAGTCAAAATCAAGTTTATCGTCATCTGCACAAGTCGATGTATGCACAGGTGCAATGAAAATCTTACTTGTAACAGCATCACAGGCACAGAGCATCATATAAAAAGTTCAAAGTTTGAATTAAATTTTATTATTAAAATACGTACTGTATATGTCACCATATACAACCCTGAGGTTCACTTTCTTGCGGGGATACTCAGCCAATGGTCCAGGAGGACCACAACCTTCTTAGCTCTGAGCTGAAACCCTGAACCTGGAGGACCGGTGGACCACTCTTACTCTGGCCTCTACCCTTTGACCTGTTTGGCATTGGTGACCCTACCAGGAGCCAAAGCATAAAGCCCTGACTCCAGCCAACACAACTCTCCAGGTTATTGAGGCATGCAAGCCTCTAAACCACGACAAGGCTGTGCTCCTCTTGAAGGAGAGCCAGTCCTCTCCGATCAAAATTGTGCAAACTAGCAATTAAAAAAAAGGAGTAACCAGAAACCAGAAACACATATAACATGAGCTACAGAGTCCAACCACAAACTGCATTGATTAAACCTTGCTCAAGACCGAAGAGTTTGGCACCATCCTCTGGCGGTATCAAGCCAGAGGGAAAGAGAGACCAGTGAAACACTAGGGATTGGTGGAGGAATTAGAGAGGTAAAGATTTAGTTTCACTCAGACCGTGACCTGAGTCTAGAACTCTGCCTGAAATTTCCCTCTTATTTCAAAGTACTTGGCAGGGGAGATCTTGTTTAACTGACACATACACCTCAGGCAGAGAGCCTCATTTTCCACTGTGGAGTTCTGTGATTCTTTGATTCAATGTTGTCCTCGACAGTAGAAAGTGAAAGTAATGCTGGATATTTAAAATACAAGGAAAACGCTGAAAATACAGTTAACATTGCAGGTCAACCAATTATACAGTCCAATTTCTCTATTCAAATAATGGCTCTAGCTGTTAATATTGTATTATTCGAAGCAAAAGAAGATTTCTAAAATTACTGAAAGGGCAATTGACAGGGGTTCATTATTAGAAAATAAATTATTTTAACATTCGAGCAGTGTGCAGAGCTCCAAGCACAGATGTTTAGGTAGTTATCCCTCTTTGACGTTTCATACTAACTGGTATGATACACTCATTATCTCTGAAGGCCTAACCTGGTCCCAGCATGTCAGCGCAGCAGTTAAGGGGACACGGCAGTGGCCGTACTTCATTAGGAGTTTGAGGAGATTTGGTATGTCACCAAAGACACAGAATCAGAATCAGAATCAGGTTTATTATCACCGGATGTGACGTGAAATTTGTTAACTTAGTAGCAGCAGTTCAATGCATTACATAATATAGAAAAGAATTAAAAAGTAATAATAATAAATAAATAAGTAAATCTTATTCAGTATACTTTATACATATATGTATATTCAATAGATTAAGATTTGTCCAAAAAAACTGAAATACTCTATATTAAAAAATTGGATGGCAGAGGGGAAGAAGCTGTTCCTGAATCGCTGAGTGTGTGCCTTCAGGCTCCTGTACCTCCTACCTGATGGTAACAATGGGAAAAGGGCATGCCCTGGGTGCTGGAGGTCCTTAATAATGGACGTTGCCTTTCTGAGACACCGCTCCCTGAAGATGTCCTGGGTACATGTCTACACACACATTTCTACTGAAGTACCACGAAGAGCATTCCAACTGGCTGCATCACTGTCTGGTATGGTAGGATGGGGGGTTTACAGCACAGGATCGAAATAAGCTGTCAGAGAGTTGTAAACTCAGTCAGCTCCATCATGGGCACCAACTTCTATAGCACCTATGGCCTGCACAGTCCTGCTCAAGGGCCTCGGCCCAAAACATTGACTGTTCACTCTTTTCTATTGATGCTGCCTGGCCTGCTGAGGCTCCCCAGCATCTAATGTGCGTTGCATAGTACCCAGGACATCCTTAAAGAGCAGTGCCTCTGAAAGGCGGCATCCATCATTAAGGGCCTCCATTACCCAGGACATTCCCTCTTCTCACTGTTACCATCAGCAAGGAAGATCAGCAGCCTGAAGGCACACACTCAGTGATGCAGAAACAGTTTCTTCTCCTCCAGTTTCTGAAAAGACATTTGAAACACCCTGGTTTCCTCGGCTGCGTAAGTCTAGGAAGACAATCTCCGGCCCTGCCAAACGTGTGGGATTGAGGCGCGATCCCACCCCGAAACCTCCTGTTTGTGTGGATGGTGTGTAGTTCGCTACCCCGTTACACATTATGCCACAAAATAACGGACAGCACACCGCATACGATTAAGATTTATCTTTATAATTCTTAACTTGACTAGAGAGTTAGTAAAGAAAAGAACAAAATAAGCAAAGGGCCCATTTTATTGAAACAGCCTAACGTGCACAAGTTTGAGGTCACGGTTTGCCCAGGTCACCGATCCTCTACCAATTCCACCCTGGGCTTTGTCGAATCACGGTCCCGCTCCGCTTCAAATCTTATGACCTCTTGTCTCCACTGTCTGCTCTCTTCATCCCTCACAAACCAAAAAAAGCCCAAGCCCGACCTTAGTGTCCCTCACCAGAGAAACCTTCCCTTCAATTCAACCACCCTGCATGGATGGCAGCATTTCTCCTCATCTCTTTTCTTCAGCAATTACCCAAACATAAGCTGAAGACAAGCAGCTCTCACAGAACTGCCAAAATGAAATACATACAGCATTACAGTAAAAATATGAACCAGGGTGTTACACATTGAAACCATGAACACTACCGCACTACTTTTTTATTTCTGTTTTTGCACCACTTATTTAACTTAGCTATTTAGTATTCATATATATTGTAATTCAGTTTTTTCTACCAACCCTCATAGAGGGATCAGAAGTGGAGAGAGTGAGCAGCTTCAAGTTCCTCGGTGTCAAGATCTCTGAGGATCTAACCTGGTCCCAACATATGGATGTAGTTATAAAGAAGGCAAGACAGCGGCTATACTTTATTAGGAGTTTGAAGAGATTTGGTATGTCACCAAATACACTCAAAAACTTCTATAGTTGTACGGTGGAGAGCATTCTGACAGGCTGCATCACTGTCTGCTATGGAGGGGCTACTGCACAGGACCGAAAGAAGCTGCAGAAGGTTGTAAATCTAGTCAGCTCCATCTTGGGTATTAGCTTACAAAGTACCCAGAACATCTTTAGGGAGCAGTGTCTCAGAAAGACAGCGTACATTATTAAGGACCTCCAGCACCCAGGGCATGCCCTTTTCTCACTGTTACCATCAGGTAGGAGATACAGAAGCCGGAAGGCACACACTCAGCGATTCAGGAACAGCTTCTTCCTCTCCGCCATCCGATTCCTAAATGGACATTGAACCCTTGGACACTACCTCACTTTTTTTAATATGCAGTATTTCCGTTTTTGGACACTTTAAAAAATCTATTCAATATACATAATTGATTTACTTGTTTATTTATTATAATGTTTAATTTAATTTATTATTATTTTTTCTCTCTGCTAGATTATGTACTGCATTGAACTGCTGCTGCTAAGTTAACAAATTTCATGTCACGTGCCCGTGATAATAAACCTGATTCTGATTCTGATTCTCCTCTATATTTATCCTGTATTGTACAGCTGCTACAAAGTTAACAAATTTCACGACATATGCCAATGATATTAAATCTGATTTTGGTTCTGATTTTGATTTGTTACAAGAATCACCCCTTGTAATATTGATCAGTGAGGCACAGAGACTCATGTATTTACCAACAAGTAACTTTTATTATTTCAACTAAAAAAGCAGGTGGGTTCAGATTCTTATCTACCTGTGCGCTCCCTACTAGAACCCCTGACATTCCATGAACAGGCGATGAAGAGAAAAAGATATTACCCAGAAAAGGAGTCTACACTGGCCAGGCGTTCCTCGTGGTCCCGATCTCCACGTGTCCGTGGGGTCCTCCTGATCCGTGATGGTTAGTCTCTGGCTGCAGGAGAGTTATCGCCCCTGAGTATTTGGAGCTCCTGAGTCTTCTCCTCTTCCTCATCACTTGAACCATTGGATCTCCGTCCCATTGGCTCAAGGTCACCTGACCTACCGGGGTCACCTTCTTACTGGTCATTGTACAGGGCTACACCAACATTGTTCCATGGCCTTGCCCATCCCAGCCTTGTGTATTTGTGTCTTTACACTCTGACTGGTCCAAACCAGTTAAATGAGGCAACCCAGACAGAGTCTAAAGGCTGATTTATACTTCTGCGTCAAATGGACGCCATAACCTACGCAAGTGGACTACATGCGTTGTGAGCATTTATACTTGTGCGTTGGTGTGTCTGCGTTGCTCTGCAATTCAGGCACGTCACGCATGCACACACACCTGCCTGTGCAAGGCTTCATGGTCATGGTAGTCTTTCTCGGGGTAAACCAGTTTAAGGTGAGCGTCTTTTTTCGTAAAAGCGATAGGTGTCCTCCATAATTTTGGAGTTCTGTAAAGCTTTATGGAAAGCATTGCAGCCAGAGTTTCATCCCTGCCCTTCAGTCGCCCAATGGCAAACTATTGCAGCGTTAGAGGAAATGCGATGCTACCAAGCAGACCAATCATAGTTGTTGCGGTCTGCGTTGCCGCGACGCGTAGTTACATTTTGGGAGAGGTGCACGTCAGGCTACGGCATAGGGATCCACGTGGGCTCTGCGTAGGGTTCGCGGCTACGCTTACCTACGGCGTCGATTTGACGCAGAAGTATAAATTAGCCTGAACGAGATTACCGATTGCAAGTCTGGCATTTTACATCACAAGTAGCTACTCGTCTGAGGATAGTCTCAGGTATCTTGCTCTGATTAGATTGTCCCAGAGTCAAGGATCAGTTCGGAGTCCACACCCCTTACATAACAAATGGCTACTTGTTTGAGAATGGTCTCTGGTTCAGCAGATCATTACCTGAAGCTTCCTGTGTCCACATTCAGTTGCTCTGATTAGATGATCCAAGAGCAGGAAATTGTTTAGGGTCCACAAAAACGGGGACACAAAGACAACCAGCTTGTCTGCTTCCCCTGTCCTTGATCAGACTGCAGTTTCCCCTGGCCAACAGATTCAATTTCTCTATTCAAATAATGGCTCTAGCTGTTAATATCATTTGAAGCAAGAGAAGATTTCTGAAATTACCAAAAGGGCAATTGACAGGGACTCATTGTGAAAAAAATAAATTATTTTAACATTCGAGGAGTGTTCTGAACTCCAAGCACAGATGTTTCGGTAGTTATGGCTTTTTGACACTTTATACCAGCTGGTTGCTGGACTCATTCCAGACGTGACCATTCAGCTGCCTGTTATAATTTGACAGATAGACGCCAGTTTTTTACAATGGTGACTTCAGTGGCCAGAAGTCAAAAATCTACGTCCACCTATGCAAGCGAGCAGGAATGTGTCACGTTTGGCATGCTCGGAGAAAGGCAATTAAAAGCCTAGTCAGAATGAACTCAGCAGCTGTGGGCAGGCAATCTATACGAGATTTGCTTCGTGTGACTTTGGCTACAGACACTTTTGGCAGAATATTAACTTTGTTAATGCGGTAGCTGGATTAGATAGAGGCCACCCACAGACAAAAATTTCTATGGCTGCACTAACTGTAATTGCGTTTGGGGGGTAGAATTACTTTAGAACTTGCTCTTGGCACTAATATGCTCTGGGCCTGAACTCGATGGAGTTTTGACGAATGGGAGGGGGGGATCTGATTGAAACCTGTACTGAATATTGGGAAGTCTAGTTAGAGTGGACGTGGAGAGGATGTTTCCTATCGTGGGGGGAGTCTAGAACCAGACAGTACAGCCTCAGAATACGAGGACAACCCTTTAGAACAGAGATGAGGAGTAATTTCTTTAGCCGGAGGGTGCTGAGTTTGTGGAATTCATTGCCACATCAGGCTGTGAAGGCCAAGTCATTGGGTACATTTAAACCTGAGGTTGATAGGTTCTTGATTAGTAAGGGTATCAAAGATTATGAGGGGGTGGGGGCGGGGCAGAAGACAGGAGAATGAGGTTGAGAGAGTAAATACAGCACTGTGCAAAAGTCTTAGGCACCCTAGATTTTTTAAATATGGTTTTAGAGGGTATGACCTCCACAGAGCCCTGATCTCAACATTATTGAGGCTGTCTGGGATTACCTGGAGAGACAGGAGCATTTGAGACAGCCAACATCTGCAGAAGAACTGTGGCAAGTTCTACAAAATTCTTGGAATAACCTACTGGCCGATTTTCTTATAAAACTGAAAAACACTGTACTTCAGAGAAATGATGCAGATTTAAAGGCGAAGGACAGTCACGTCAAATATTGTTCAGATTTAATTTTTTACTGTTTACTGCTCTTTATAGTTCATTATTTGATATTTAGAAACTTTTCATTTCGTTACTTTCGAAGGCATCTTTGCTTTACATAGTCTTTTTTACACATGCCAAAGACTTTTGCACAGTACTGTTTATAAGACCGGACGATATAAGAGTAGAATTAGGCCAATTGGCCCATCGAGTCTGCTCCGCCATTTCATCGTGGCTGATCCATTTTCCCTCTCATCCCCACCCAGTCTCCTCCCTTCTCCCTGTATCTATTCATGTCCTAACAAATCAAGAATCTATCAACCTCTGCCTTAATTATACCCAATGACTTGGCCTGTGGTGGCGAATTTCGTAGATTCACCACTCCCTGGCTATAAGAATTCCTCCTCATTTCTGTTCTAAATGGACATCCCTCTTTCCTGAAGTTGGGTCCTCTAGTCTTAGACTCTCCCAACATAGGACGCATCCTCTCCCCATCCACTCTATCGAGGCCTTTCAACATTTGATAGGTTTCAATGAAACTCCCCCTCATTCTTCTGAATTCTAGTGCGTACAGGCCCAGGGCCATCAAACGCTGCTCGCTGGACAACAATAAAGCAGTTTCAATGACTCTAAGGGCTGTGAAACTTGACAGTAACAATTCGAATATAGGTAGGTAACTTTGCAGAATTACACATTTACAATGGGAGCACATCCCAACTAGCAGAACCCCTTTGAGTGATCAGATACGGACAGCTGATCAAGAAACTTCTGATCATAAACACCCAAAATGTCCACGTGTGGCGGTCTCTTGCTCCCTCTCGTTCACTGCTCCTGTGTTCGAGTGATCTCCCTCCCCTCGATGCTGACAGCGGACAGTGGCAGAGCAAAAGGCGGCATCCTCTTCTCATTACTACCATCAGGAAGGAGGTACAGGAGCCTGAAGACCCCTCTTCTCATGACTACCATCAGGGAGGAGGTACAGGAGCCTGAAGACCCCTCTTCTCATGACTACCATCAGGGAGGAGGTACAGGAGCCTGAAGACCCCTCTTCCCATCACTACCAACAGGGAGGAGGTACAGGAGCCTGAAGACCCCTCTTCTCATTACTACCGTCAGGGAGGAGGTACAGGAGCCTGAAGACCCCTCTTCCCATCACTACCATCAGGGAGGAGGTACAGGAGCCTGAAGACCCCTCTTCTCATGACTACCATCAGGGAGGAGGTACAGGAGCCTGAAGGCACACACTCAATGAGTCAGGAACAACTTCTGCCCCACTGATTTCTGAATGACATTGAACCCACAAACACTACCTCACTACTTTTTTCTCTCTCGTTTTACACTACTTATTTAATTTAACAATTTTATAAATTTTATAAAATTAACAGAGATTGTAGATTTGAGCTCTAATTCAGGGTTATGATGTGCTCTAATTTCTGGTCCTAGTTCTAATCACTTCTTTTTGTTACTAGTTTTGGGTGATTTTTGAACCAGGGGTGGGGGCAGCCTGCAGATAAAGAATACTAGAACTGAACTGATATATGCCTTTTGATTTTGTGTTTGTTAGCGTGTTTCTGCTTGTTATTTTTTGTTGCATTTGTGCGATTTTGTTTTGCACGTGGGTGGGGAGAAGGGATTTGAAGTTTGATGTGGACGGCTTGGTTCCATGGTTTGCTTTGTTCTGTGACTGTATGTCGGAAGACAAATTTCAGGGTTGTATTCTGCACTTTGATAATAAATGAATGTACTTTGAATGTTGAATCTTGGAATATATTGGTGGGAGGAGAAGATGGCGACGCGCCTGTGTGTGCGCAGCCCTCCAGTGAAAAATGATATCGTATCTGTTAAATAGGGGCCGTGGACAATTCTGATTTGATGGAGAATGGACGTGAAAGCACAGAGGAACATCTGGAGAAATTTCTGAAACGCCCGTTCGCTGCTGTCGTTACTGTGTGGTTGGGAATCTTTCGGAGGGTAGGCCTGAAAATCCCCGGCCTTGCCTGCTTTTGGCGACCGAGAAGGAGGTCGAATCGTTTGGACAGAGATGGTGCTCAGTACTCGGTGTCGGAGAGCTGATCGGAGCTCGAAGTTTTCGAATGACTCAGAGTCGGATTGTGGTTGGCATGGCAGGGAGAGTTTTCCTTCCTTCTCCCGTCTGCATGAGATGTGGGACATTTGAGAAACTTTGAACTTTACTGTGCTCATGGACTTCTTCATCAAATTATGGTATTGTTGCACTGTTGTAACTATATGTTATAATTATGTGGTTTTGTCAGTTTTTTCAGTCTTGGTCTGTCCTGTGTTTTGTGATATCACATCGGAGGAAATAATGTATCATTTCTTAATGCATGCATTACTAAATGACAATAAAAGAGGACTGCGTGTCTTCATCATCTAATATCCCTTCTGTTCCAGAGTCGTGGGACAGCTCCCTGAATGTACGACTGGCCAGAATATGAATTGACAAATAGAGCTGGCCTGAACTGTGTACTAAGTGGCAGAGGTGTACCTTTCACAATATGTCCATGCAGGAGGTGCCCACTTGAGGCATTCCCCGATCTCATCTGGAAGTTGGCCTGGCATGGTCTGGACGGCGGGGCATCTTCAATGATGGTTGTTGCCTTCCTGTAATTCATTAGGAGTCTGAGGAGATCTAGTATGTCACCAAAGGCCCTCACACAAGTTTCTGCAGATGTGCCGTGGAGAGCATTCTAACTGGCCTCATCACTGTCTGGTATTGGGGGTCACTACACAGGGTCGATATAAGCTGCAGAGCTGCATGGTCACTAGCCTCCATAGTATCCAAGACATCTTCAAGGAGCGATGCCTCTAAAAGATGGTGTCCGTCATTGAGGACCCCCATTCTCTTCTCATTACTACCATCAGGGAGGAGAGACAGGAGCCTGAAGACCCGTCTTCTCATCACTACCATCAGGGAGGAGGTTCAGGAGCCTGAAGACCCCTCTTCTCATCACTACCATCAGGGAGGAGGTTCAGGAGCCTGAAGGCTCACACTCAATGATTCAGGAATAGCTTCTTCCTCTCTGCCATCTGATTTCTGAATGGGCTTTGAATCCACAAACACTACCTCACTATTTTTTGCACTATTTAACTATTTTATTTACAGTATACAGTATGTGTATGTATGTGTGTATATATATAAACCTGATTCTGATATTTGTCTATATTGAGGACTGAGAGTAGGAAGGGGGGGCGGGGAGAGGGGGTGATCATGGCTGGGAAAAGGGGAAGGGAGAGGGGAGAGAGCAGGAAGCACCACAGAGAGACATTCTGCAATGATTAATAAGCAAGTGATTTGTTCTCAAATGATGTTTCAAGGCTGGGTGTCTTTGCACCCCCCCCAGGTTCACCTTCTCTGCTGCCTGTCCCACACCCCTCCCGAGGTGCAGCACTCTCACCATTCCCAATATCCTTTACTCCCGCCGGATTTACGAACTCGCTCTCCCCTCTATTTTGACAAATACAGTAGTGTTAAAGTATCAGGCATCCTAGCTATAGATATGTGCCTCAGACTTTCACACAGCACTGTGTATAAGCCTGATTCTGACTCTGATTCCTGCGATAGCGCCCCCTGTAGATGGTGGGGACAGTTGTGTCTGTGACGTGTTGGGCAAAGTTCGCTGCGATCTGCAGCTTCCTACGTCCTTATGCATTTGACTTGCTGCACCGGATCATAATGCAAGCAGTCAAGATACTTTCAATAGTCAAAATATATCGGCAGTATCTTTCGGATGCATTAATCCCATTTGGAGCTTCATAACAACACGTGGCTTAAATCCAACGTTTGACACAGACGAACGGTGGCACCTACTGTGAGACACGTCCCTCATCACCAGCAGTTTTGGACGAAAGTGAAAAAACAATGGCAGCCTCCCTGATGGAGTCAACTGCTTCCAGGCGCTGCCTG
Organism: Mobula birostris; assembly: GCF_030028105.1. NCBI lineage: Eukaryota > Metazoa > Chordata > Chondrichthyes > Myliobatiformes > Myliobatidae > Mobula > Mobula birostris. The sequence continues at coordinate 4,430,043 of NC_092398.1, forward strand.
CTGTCTCAGCCAGACGCGCAAGAGTCCCAGCAGAGTGCTAAATGTCAGGGCTGCAGGGTAAAACCTTCAAAGACTCAGCTTCTAAATCCTGTGCCTTTTTATTCTCCCCTTCACCCACCTCTCCTCCTTTGAGATCGGTAACTCCTTTGTGACCCGGAGCCAAGTTCTTAAAAGTTCAAAGTAAACTTTATTATCAAAGTACACATACAGTCTGCTGCCATGCACTCTTCGTCACAAAGCCAAGGATCTGCGGTCTGAGCAGGAGCTATGGACCAGAGGTTCCCAGTCTGGGGTCCATGGTACGGCTCATTGACGTAAAAATGGCTGGGCCCCCCTGATCTAGACCAGTACTCCAGGGGTCACTGAGAGAGTGCTGCTCCATCAAACATTTGAACATCGGTTGATTGAGGTTCCCAATGTATTTATCACCTGCACACCGAAACGTACAGCGATTTGCGAATCTGTGATAACAACCAACGCAGACTAAGGGTACGCTGGGAGCAGCTCGCAGGCATCACCACACATTCCAGCACAAGGGAAGCGCGGTCAGGTTGCTCAGCTGAACAGCGCCGGCAACAAGAACAAAACAAAACAACAGGAGAAGGATTCCCTTTCCCACCCCCTCAAACGCAGATAAAGACCTGCCTCCAACCCCAGGATAGGCCACAGGTGGGCTTTCAGTCCTTGGCTCCAGGCTCTCAGGCTTCAAAGTTCAAAGTACATATATGTTTTAATATGCTCCATAGGCATTTACAGGAAAATAAAAGAAATAGAATAGAAGTTACAATCGAGGCATGAAGGGATGCGGGGAGAAGGCAGAAGGCTGGGGTTGAGAGGGAAAATGGATCAGCCATCATGAAATGGTGAATTAGACTAGATGGGCCAAATGGCCTGATTCTGTTCCTATACCTTATGGTCTTATAAACTGTACACAAACAAAGATTGAGAAGCAACCAATGTGCAACAGAGGACAGACTGTGAAAATAAAAAGTAATGTCGAGATCATGAGTTGAAAGTGAGTCTGCAGGTCATAGAATAAGGTCAGAATTGTGGTGATTGAAGTTATCCACACTGGTTCAGGAGTCTGATGGTTATGGGGTAGTCACTTTTCCTGAACCTGGTGGTGTGGAACCTAAAGCTCCTGAACATCCTGGATGATGGTAGTAGTGAACTGGGTGGTTGAACTGAATTAAGTTAAATTGAATTGACTTTATTTCTTACATCATTCACATACATGAGGAGTAAAAATCTTTATGTTACGTCTCCATCTAAATGTACAATGTGCAATTTATAGTAATTTACCAGAAATAGTATGTACAACGGGATAGTCAATATAATATAGGAGTACAATTGTGTCAGCATGAACTAATCAGTCTGATGGCCTGGTGGAAGAAGCTGTCCTGGAGCCTGTTGGTCCTGGCTTTTATGCTGTGGAATTGTTTCCCGGATGGTAGCAGCTGGAACAGTTTGTGGTTGGGGTGGCTCAGGTCCCCAATGATCCTTCGGGCCCTTTTTACGCACCTGTCCTTGTAAATGTCCTGAACAGTGGGAAGTTCACATCTACAGATACGCTGAGTGGTGGGCGTCCTTTGATGATTGATACTTGTGGCAGTGCTCCGTATAAATGTACTCAATGGTGGGGAGGGCTTTGCCTGTGACAGACTGGGCTGCAGCCACACTTTCCGCGTCTTTTCCATTCCTGGGCATTGGCGTTTTCCGACCAGGCCACGATCCCACCAGTTAGGATAATCTCTAATCTGCCTCGAGAGAAGTTCGTCAAAGTTTTCGGTGACATGCCTAATCAATGCAAACTTTTAAGCAAATAGAGGTGCCATCATGCCCTCTTTGTGATACCACTCACTGGCTCCAGGACAGATTCTATGACATGAGAATGCCAAGGGATTCCTGTCTGATATTGATCCTACTAAATGTTTTGGAGTAACTTGCCATGTTGTGTCTCTTCATCATGGAATCACAGATTTCTTATTGTACAGAGGGAGGCCACTTGGCCCATTGATCCTGTGTTCTCCCCTGGACAGTCCCTTACAGCACATTCTCCAAATACTGGTTCCTCGTGCGTCTGTCTCATAATGTTTGAAGATATCTGATCGAATGACTCTGTTTCCACCACTCTCTGAGTTCCTGATTCACTTCCTGTCTAAAGAAAACTCTCCCTTGCTTCTTCCCTTAACCTTCTGCATAAAACTTATATCTCTGACGCCCCCCCCCCTCCCCGAGCTCCTGCTGGAGGAGCAACATCTCATATTCCACCTGGGTAGACTCCAACCTGTCAGCATGGACATTGATTTCTCTAACTCTAGTAATTTCTCTCCCCTCACCCTTCTCTCTTTTCCTATTTCCCATTCAGGCTCCTCTCTTATCCCTTCCCTCCACCTCCTTCTGGTGCCCCTCCTCCTTCCCCTCTCTTCTCCAATCAGATTCCTTCTTCTTCAGCCCTTTACCTCTTCCACCCATCACCTCCCCATTTCTTATTTCATTCTCTCTCCCCAACCCACCAACCTGGATTCATCTATCACCTCCCAGTTTCTTACTTCATTCCTCCTCCCCCACCCACTCGCCTTCTCCCTCACCTGGTCTCACCTTTTCACTTCCCAGATTCACACTTCTTCCCCTCCTCCCCCATCCACTCACCTTCTCCCTCACCTGTCACTTCCCAGAAGCTTGCTTCATCCCCCCCTCCCTTACCCACCCACCTTCCCCCTCACCTGGTCTCACCTATCACCTGCCAGTTTGTTTTCCTTCTCCTCCCTCCATCTTCTTATTCTCACTTTGGCCCTTTCCTTTACAGTCCTGATGAAGGGTCTAGGCCCGAAACGTCGACTGTTTATTCCTCTCCTCAGATGCCGCTTGACCTGCTGAGTTCCTCCAGCACTTGGTGTGTGTGGCTCTGGATTTCCAGCGTCTGCAGAATCTCTTGTGCTCTTCCGTGCAGAGGATTGAAGATCCCACTTTGGTTTCATCAGCCACCTCCGAACCCACAGAACTGTGTGGAAGGCAGCTGTCCCCTTTCCCCAGGGACCACCGGGGAAGACATAACCACCGCTTCATCCATTTCCATTGCTTGTGCAGGAAAGCAGGATGCAGTTAAATTGTTCCTAGCCTTGAGGTTAGCTCATATCCTCTCAGATTAAACTTGGCTCTACAGCACTCCACTCTGATATGTGGTTATGGAATACACCCGTTCAGCATATTTTTGTCCCAGACTGCTGCACGGCACTTAATGTGCTTGCAATGAACCCAAGAAGGAGAAATTAAAAAGATATGGCCTTGTAGCTGCTGTGGTTTCTAAGTGGACTGTGACTGATGCTTTAATTGTCACACTTGATCTTTCTATGACATTCTCTAGTTTGCCTCAATTAGGGCTGTTTCAGACACCACTTTCATGGAAGCAAAACTGGACTCAATCAGATTTCATTCCCAAGTTTATCTATCAGAACTCATGCCATCCACCACCTGTATCTAACCTTCACTCATTTCCTATAGAACACAGATCAGTGTTGTGATCACCTGTACCTGACCTTCATTTCCAATAGAACACAGATCAGTGTTGTGATCACCTACACCTGACCTTCATTCATTTCCAATGGAACACAGATCAGTGTTGTGATCACCTACACCTGACCTTCATTCATTTCCAATAGAACACAGATCAGTGTTGTGATCACCTGCACCTGACCTTCATTCATTTCCAATAGAACTCAGATCAGTGTTGTCATCACCTGTACCTGACCTTCATTCATTTCCAATAAAACACAAATCAGTGTTGAGACCTGGCCAACTGAATCTGTTCTTAACGCATGAGAAAATGAAATATATGGCAAAGGGCTGTCCACGGCTTGTACACATTGATGCCCAGGTTTGGGTGGCATGGGAGCAGAGTGATTAACACAATGCTTTACAGTGGAGGTGACCTACGTTCAGTTCCCACTGCTGCCTGTAAGAAGTTTGTACGTTCTCCCGGTGTGGGTTTCTTCCAGGTGCTCCAGTTTCCTCCCACAGTCTTAGGACATACCAGATGGTAGATTAATTAGTCATTGCAAATTGTCCCATCATATGGCTAGGTTTAAATCAGAGAGTTGCTGGGTGGCACGGTTCAAAGTGCTGGAATACCATTTCTATGCTGTATCTCTAAATAAATAAAAATAAATATATTAAAAATCATTGGTAAAGAACGATCCAAACTGAATTTCGAGTAATTTAATAACAAAATGGCTTACATTTATATAATTACTTTAACGTATGCATAACAATTGCAGGCAGCAAGATACCATAGCAGTTACTGAACCTCTATTATAGCGTCAGCCGTGCGGATTATCCCCGTAACTGTGTGGGTTCCTCCGGGTGCTTCGGTTTCCTCCACATTCCAAAGGTGTAATGATTAGAATATAGAGCTTAGAATGTCAGAGGCATAGATCAAGTCAATTCAAGTCAAGTTTATTGTCATTTACCTAGCATACTGTCAAATGAGACGTTTCTCTGAACTGTGGTGTAAAGCACTGTAGTTACATAACACATAATAACTTAGGAAAGTAAGGACGAAATCTGCGGATGAATCATGCATAAATAATTAAAGTGAAGTGCATATATTGAATATTGTAAGGTACAATAAAGATTAACAAGTGACATTTTGAATGTGATGCAGTGGGGAGTTTAGAAGTCTAATGGCCTGAGGGAAGACACTGTTTCCCATCCTGACTGTTCTTGTTTTATGCATCGGAGTCTCCTGTCTGATGGTAGAAAGTCAAAGAGGATGCTGGATGGATGGGTGGGATCCTTGATAATAAGGGCCCTGCGTACACAGCACTCCTGATAAATGTCCCCGATGGATGGGAGGGAGACCCCTATGATCCTCTCGGCTGTTCTCACAGCCCTTTGTAGGGACTTCCGGTTTGATGCTCGGCTGCTCCCATACCAGATGGAGATGCAACTTGTCAGGACAATCTCAATGGTGCTCCTGTAAAATTCATTTAGGATGCCAGTGGAGTGGGGTCTCACTGGCCTCAATCTCCTTAGGAAGTGGAGGTCTTATATCACCGGACAACAAATTTTCCTCAGAATTTTTTTTTCCGTTTATGGTAGGCTGTTTGAAGCCGAACACAATTATAATTTCACACTACTTGTATCAGGTAGGAATTTGGAGAAACAAGAAATTAACTTTTATTGAATATAATGCATTTAACTGCATAACAGTGTAACTAAGCTAAAGATGTTTTGTTGATGATTTTCACTTGTACTCAGTGTCTGAGGCTTCTCGCTTAAGTGTACAACAATAATCAGCCAGCATTGATGGATTCCTGATAATGTTCCTCCATGACTGCAATGTCCTGGTGAAACCTTTCACCGTGCTCATCACTGATAGCACCAAGATTTGCGGAGGAGAAGTCTAAGTGGGAATGCAGAAAATGAATCTATAGTGACATGTTGCACTTCATGGTTTTGTATGCTTGAAGCATGTTGTCAAAAAGCTGCATATAGTTTGGTGCTCTGCAGTTGCCAAGAAAGTTTTCAACAACATCCTTGAACACCTCCTATATGATTTTCTTCAGTCCCTCTAGAAGTTCTTCAAATTGCCCGTCATTGATGACCTGTTTGATTTGTGGACCAACAAAAATGCCTTCCTTAATCTTGGCATCAGTTATTCTAAGTTGAATTATGAATTGAAATAACAAGAAAATGGGGCGTGATAGGAAAATTTTATGGTGATTTTTATGATCAGCAGCCCAAAATCCATAAGGTACACCCAAAAATATTCATCTTTGTTATCCAGTGTATTCTACTCTGTTGTTATAAAACTATTGAACAGACCTCCTGTATGATAAAGGAGAACTCTTGACCTCACAGCCTATCTTGTCACGCCATCTTGCACCTCACTGCCTGCCTGCATAATGTATCCAAGGTGTTGGAAAAACACTTCAGTTCAGGCAGCATCTGTGGAGATGAATAAACAGACAACATTTCATTGTGAGCCCCTTCAGCAGGATTGGAAAGGGCTAAGACCATTCACCAGGACTGGAAAGGAAGGCAGAAGAAGCCAGAACAAGAAGGGGTGGGGGAGGGGAAGGAGTCCAAGCTGGTAGGTGATAGGTGAGTGGGAAGATGGGTGGGTGGGAGAGGGGTAATGACGTTAGAAGCTGAGAGAGGATAGGTGGAAGAGGTTGAGGACTGAAGAAGAAGGCAACTAGTTGAGGATGAGAATGGATTAGGGGTGAAATGGAAGACCATAGACCGTAAGGCATAGGAGCAGATTTAGGCTATTTGGTCCATCGAGCCTGCTCCGCCTATCAATCATATCTGATCCTTTTTTTCCCCCTTATCAGCCCCACTCCCCGTAACCTTTGATGCTGTGGCCAATCAAGAACTCCACCTCAAGTACACCCACCGACCCGGCCTCCACAGCTGCCTGTGGCAACAAATCCTACAGATTCATCTCCCTCTGGCTAAAGAAATTTCTCTGCATCTCTGTTTTAAGTGGATGTACCTCTATCCTGCGGCTGTGCCCTCTTGTCCTAGACTCCCCGACCATGGGAAATATCCTTTCTTTAGGCCTTTCAACGTTCGAAAGGTCTCAATGAGATCCCACCCCACCACATCCTTCTAAATTCTCATATGATAACCCTTTCATTCCCGGAATCACCCTTGGGAGGGCAGAGGGGAACGAAAGGGAGGAGGTGGGCAGGTGTTGAGAAGGGAAGGGGTAAGAGGGGAGCCAGAGTGGAGAACAGAGAGCCAAAGAAGGAGGAGAGCAAAGGAATTACAGAAGGTTGGTGAAATCAATGGTCACGCCATCAGGTTGGAATATGAGTTGTTGCTCTTCCAACTTGAGCGTGGCCTCATCAGAACCATAGAGGATTGACCTGTCAGAATGGGACTGGGCAGTAGAATTAAAATGGGCGGCCACCACATTATTCTGCATTCTGTTATTGCTTTACCCTCGTGCTAACTCAATATCCTTCTGTTGTGAAATGATCTGTATGCATGGCAAAGTATTTCAGAACCTGTGACAGTAATAGGCCCCTTACCAATTATCAAGCCCCTCTAACTGTCTCCAGTTAATGCTCTCATTAACAAATCCCTCTTCAGCCAAGCTTTTGTCAATTTGCCAGAACATCCCTTTCTAAGGGACAGTGTCAAATGTTTTCTTTAATGACATACTGAGAGGCCCCTTTGCATGTTTATGCTGTGTTCAAGGTGATACTTAAGTGGACTAACACACACAAAATGCTGGAGGAACTCAGCTGCTCAGACAGCATTGACAGGGAGGAATTCTGCAGATGCCGGAAATCCAAAGCAACACACACACACAATGCCGGAAGAACTCAGCAGGCCAGGCAGTACCTACCAAAATGAATAAACAGTCAATGTTTTGGGCTGACACCCTTCTTCAGGACTGGAAAGAAAGGGGGAAGATGCTAAAATAAAACCATGGGGTAAAGAGAAGGAAGCTAGCTGAAAGGCGATGGGTGAAATGAGATGGGTGGGAAAGGTCAGGAGATGGAGAGGAAGCATCTCTCCATAGATGCTGTTGTTGGTGTATGAACTAGTGAAGTGATTGATGTGATGGTGAAAGCTTTGGAAACTTGGCAGTTGTTGGAGTGTTCTGACTGCTCTGGGGTACCAAAAGCTTTTACATGTTTCTTCTGTCATTTCTAATTACTGTAATAACCAGTTGAGTAAGGAATGTAAATAGCAGTGTTGAATGCTCTCCAATTATTAAGAGCAAGGAGAGGGGAGATAGAATATCGAACATAGAACAGTGCAGCAGAGGAACCAGCCATTTGGCTCACAGTGTTGTGCCGAACCAGCTAAAGAGCAAATCAAAAACACCCAAACACTAATCCCTCCTACCTACACAATGTCCATATCCCTCCATCTTCCTTACATCCATGTGCCTATCCAAAAGTCTCTTAAATACCTCTAATGTATTTGCCGCTACCACCGTACCAGGCAGCGCATTCCAGGCAACCACCACTCTCTGAGTAAAAAACTTACCCCTCACATCTCCCTTGGAGCCAACCACCTCTCACCTTCAGTGCATGCCCTCTGGTTTGAGACATTTCAACTCTGGGAAACAGATACTCTCTGTCCACTCTATCTATGCCTCTCATAATCTGATAAACCTCTATCAAATCTCCCCTCAGCCTCCGACGCTCCAGAGAAAACAACCCAAGTTTATCCAGCCTCTCGTGATAGCACATGCCCTCTAAACCAGGCAGCATCCTGGTCAACCTCTTCTGCACCCTCTCCAAAACCTCAACATCCTTCCTATAGTGGGGCGACCAGAACTGCATGCAATAATCCAGATGTGACCTAACCAGAGTTCTATAAATTTGTAACATAATCTCTTGACTTTTGAACTCATTGCTTTGACTAATTAAAGCAAGAATTCCATAAACCTTCTTAACCAGCCTACTGACCTGTGTAGCCAATTTCAAGGAGCCATGAACTTGGATCCCAAGATCCCTCTGCTCCGCAACACTGTATGTAGAGATGTAGGGCTTTATTATTGTGCGTATGTATCATGGAGTCAAGATTCAAGATGCGACGTATGAGGTTCAAAGTAAATTTATTATCAAAATACATATATGTCACCATATACAGCTCTGAGATTCATTTCCTTGTGGACATATTCATTAAATCTATAGAATAATAACCATAACAGATTCATCGAAAGACTATCCCAACTTGGGCATTCAACCAGTGTGCAGAAGACAACAAACCGTGCAAGTGCAAGAAGAAAGGAATAATAATAATAATAATAATAAATAAGCAATATATGTCAAGAACATAAGATGAAGAGTCCTTGAAGTGAGTCCGTAGATTGTGGGAACATTTCAGTGATGAGGCAAGCAAAGTTGAGTGAAGTTCTCCCCTTTGGTTCAAGAGCTTGATGGTTGAGGGTTAATAACCATTCCTGAACCTGGTGACATAAGTCTTAAAGTCTCCTGTACCTTTTCCCTGATGGCAGCAGTGAGAAGAGTGTGGGGTGTGAGGATGGATGCTGCTCTCCTGTGACAGCGTTTTGTGTGGACTTGCTCAATGGTGTGGAGGGCTTTACCCATGGCGGCAGCAGAGAGAAAAGACCCTGGCCGATGAGGATCCCTGACGATGGATGATGCTTTCCAGCGGCAGTGTTTCACGTAAATGTGCTCAACGGTGGGGATGGTTTTACCCGCAATGGACCCAAGATAGATTCAAGAGTGAAGTTAATTTGTCAAGCGTACGTCAAAACATGCAGTGAAATGTGTGATTTGTGGTAACAGTGAAATCAACTGAGGATGTTCTGGGGGCGGCCCACAAGTGCTGCCACACATTCTGAACCGACATATCATGTCCACAGTGCTCGGCAGAACAACACAGCACACAGTACACTACAGCAATAGTTGATGCATGAATAGTGCAAAGAAAGGAATTATAGCTTGTATTCATGGGTTCATGGACCATTCAGAGACCCGATGGAGGATGGGAGGAAGCTACTCCTGAATCACTATGTGCAGATCTTCATGTTCCTGTACTTTCTCCCTGATGGTAATAACGAGAAGAGGGCACGTCCTTGATAGTGAGGGTCCTCAGTATCCAAGACCGGAGAACACAGCCTCAGAATAGAGGGACGTCCATTTCCAATGGACATGAGGAGGAATTTCTTTAGCCAGAGAGTGATGAATCTATGGAATTCATCCCTACAGGTGGCTGTGGAGGCCAAGTCACTGGGTACTTTTAAGGCAGAGGTTGATCGATTCTTGACTAGTCAGGGCATGAAGGGACAGAGGGAGAAGCCAGTGTTACTATTTCGGAGAACCCGTCCTGCACTCAGAACATAAATGTAACTGCGAAGGAAGTACAGCAGTGCCCCTTCTGCCTTAGGAGTTTGCGAACATCTGGCATGACATCTAAAACTTCGACAAGTTTCTATACGTATGTAGTGGAGAATGTACTGACAGGTCACTTTACGGCCGGGTATGGAACCACCAATGTCTTTGAACAGAAAATCCTGCAGCTCAATATCTCACGGGTAAAGCCCTCTCAACCTCCGAGCACATCTACATGAAACACTCTCGTAGAAAAGCAGGATCCATCATCAGAGATCCCAGCAGAGGGGAAGGCCCCAAATCCTCGGCTTTGCCTATCGCCTGTTGCCGGGGCCGGGGTCGAAGCGCTCGGCAGAGATGGGTCTCGGTGCTCGGTGTTGGAGGCTCGGAGTTTTCGGACGGACTCGGAGTCGGACTGCGGTCGGGTGCTTCCGGGATGCTGCGTCGGCAAGTTTGCGGCGCTGGAGGTTCACTGTCTGCGTGAGATGATGGGACTTTCGAGAGACTTTGAGACTTTACTGTGTCCATGGTCTGTTCTTATCAAATTACGGTGTTGCTTTGCACTGTTGTAACTATATGTTATAATTTTGTGGTTTTTGTCAGTTTTTCAGTCTTGATTTGTCATGTGTTTCTGTGATATCATTCTGAAAAAACATTGTATCATTTCTTAATGCATGCATTACTAAATGACAATAAAAGAGGACTGCGTGTCCTCATAATCTAATCTAATCACCGAGAATATGCTCTTTTCTTGCTGCTGCCATCAGGTAGGAGGTACAGGAGCCTCAGGACTCACATCACCAAGTTCAACAACAGTTACTACCCCTCAACCATCAGACTCTTGGACCAAAGAGGATAACTATACTCACTTGCCCATCCTTTGAGATGACACCACAATCAATGATCTCACTTTAAGGACTCTTTATCTCTTTATCTCATGTTCTCATTATTTATTGCTATTTGTTTATATTTGCGTTTGCACAGTTTGTTGTCTTCAGCACTCTGGTTGGTCTTTCATTGATTCTGTTATAGTTGCCATTATTTAGACTTGCTGATTATGCCCTCAGGAAAATGACTCAGGGTTGTATATGTTGACATATATGTAGTTTGATAATAAAAATTACTTTGAACTTTGAAGGATTGTGGTGTGGGTACAGACACACTCAGCCCTGAGACACCAGGCAAGGTCATTTGCTTTCAAGCAATTGGTTTATTAATCATTACAGAATGTCTCTCTGGTGCTTCCCACTCCCTCCCCTCTCCCTTCCCCTTTTCCCAACCATGATTCCCCTCTCCCTGCCCCCTTCCCACTCTCAGTCCACAATAGAGACCCAGATCAGAATTAGGTTTATCATCACTCACTTATGTCATGAAATTTGTTTTTTTTATGGCAGCCATTCAGTGCAATACATACAATTACTAACGTACTGTGCAGAAGTCTTAGGCACCCTAGCTATATATATGCCTAAGACTTTTGTATAGTACTGTAGGTTTTTTAAACAGAAGGTGAGTTGAACATCCTGCCAGGGGTAACAGTAAATGCAGATACATCAGGGACATTGAAGAAACTCTTAGATGGATGAAAGAAAAAAGGAGAGCTTTGTGGGAAGGATTGACTAGATTGATCTTGGAGTGGGTTAAAAGGTTAGTACAATATTGTGGGCTGAAGGGCCTGTACTGTGCTGTAGTGTTCTGTGTTGCATATTGTATGTTCTGTGTTCCACGTTCTATGCTCAAATGCATCTGTAAATTTGAGGACCAGACAACCCTTGTTGTCAGAATCTCAGATGGTGATGAGAGGGCGTACAGGAGCAAGATATACCAACTAGTTGGGTGGAGTCACAGCAACAAGCTTGCTCTCAGCGTCAGTAAGACCAAAGAGCTGATTGTGAACCTCGGAAAGGGAATGACAAGGAAACACACACCAATCCTCATCGAGGGATCAGAAGTGGAAAAGGGTGAGCAATTTCAAGTTCCTGGGTGTCCACATCTCTGAGGACCTAAGCTGGTCTCAGTGTATTGAAGTAGCTATAGAGAAGGCAAAACAATAGCCATATTTCATTAGGAATTTGAGGAGATTTGGTATGTCACCTAAAACACGTGAAAATTTCTACAGATTTACCATGGAGAGCATTCTAACTGGCTGCAAAACCGTCTGGTATGGGGTGGCGTGGTGACTGCACAGGATTGAAGTAAGTTGCAGAGAGTTGTAAACTTAGTCAGCTCCATCTACTGTAGTATCCAAGACATCTTCAAGGAGTGATGTCTCAAGAAGGTGGTGTCCATCATTAAGGACCCTCATCACCCAGGACATGCCCTCTCCTCATTGCTACCATCAGGAAGGAGATACAGAAGCCCGAAGACACACACTCAATGATTCAGGAACAGCTTCTTCCCCTCTGCCTTCCGATTCCTAAATGAACATTGAACCCATGAACTCTACCTCACTACTTTTTTATCTGTTTTTTAATTTGACTATTTAATATACATGAAATGTGCTGTAATGTTTCACTGCTAAGGTAATGGTTTCTCTGTAGCAGCAATGTTTGGGTTATGACTAGAGATAACGGGGCCTTTGGAATGTATGTTATCCAATGAGCGGGATGTTGTTCTTTCTTGTGGGTCTGGGAGCAGGGATTTCACGGTCTTCTGTCGGCGGGAGCTGAAGAGGGAAGATGCGTGTGGAGGGTGCTAGTAGACCATTGGATGGAGTGGACGGGGAGCGAGGGTCTGAAGGGGTCAGTGACGCCCAGATGACGTCGATGCTGGACGAATGGCCTTGTCAGTGAGCTCCAATGTGCACATTTGACTTTTTCCTTAAAATGGGCCCTTTTTCTTTACTAATCAGATTAAGATTTATAACGTTCAATCATTTAATTGCATATGGCGTACTGTCTGATATTTTTCAGTTCGGATTTGTAACCTGGCAACATGTCACACAGCATCCACACAGACGAGATTTCTCAGTTTGGCGTGGCCAGAGGCTGTCTTCCCCTAGACGAACACGTGCTGGCGGAACCTGAGGGTTACATATACCTACTGTAATTTACAGTTTTTTCTCTACATTATCATGCATTGCATTGAACTGCTGCTGCAAAGCTAACAAATTTCACGACAGATGCTGGTGATGTTAAACCAGTTTCTGGTACTGATGCTCTATTTACAGGATTGTCCAGTCAAAGAGTTAATGGCATTGGGCAATTGATGAGGTGTCCTGAGGGAGAGGATGCCAGGTCACAGAGCTTCCAGAAGGCCCTTCAAGCTGAAACATCAGGAAACCTGATCTGGTGCTGTCAGCACTCTTTCCATACTGACTGACACCCAGCAAGGTACCATGACCCATTGAGTCGGTTCTTGAAGCTTGTGAGATTTCACGTCACCTTATCATGAACCTTCTGTCCGTGTGGGCGAAGAGCTACCCTTCAGGTGTTTGTTTCGAATGTTATCAGTCGGGTGAGTAATCCATCAGGAAAAAGTGTTAGGAATTTAATCAAAAGATCCAGGCAGATTAGAGAGCCCTGGGAACATGCATGTCACTAACTGATGCCCATTTGACCTGGTGTGTTCAAACTGCGACAGAGCAGGGTGAGAGTCTGCCGATTCAAGAGTTAAGCCATAACTTAACGTATATTAATGGTCCTCCATGGATAAGGAGTTAAGCGTTTCAGCTGGAAAAAAAGATAATTAGCTTTAATTTGTCGTCACCCAGGTTATGCCCTCTTCTCATTACCACCATCAGGAAGGAGGTACAGGAGCCTGAAGACACACACTCAATGATTCAGGAACAGCTTCTTCTGCTCTGCCATCCGAATATACATATATAAAACAAATCTCACAACATATGCTGGGGATATTAAACCTGATTATGATTCTTGTGTACATCGAAACATCAAAGCACACAGTGAAATGTGTTGTTTCGCGTCAATTCAAATCAGCGAGGACTGAGTCGGGGGCAGCCTGCAAGTGTTGCCATGACAACAAGGTATGCCCGTAACTTACGACCTCTAACCTCTAACATGCCCAGAGTCTGAATCAGGATCAGGTTTAATATCACAGACATACCGTATGTTATGAAATTTGTTGTTTTGTGGCAGCAGTACATTGCACTATGTATAAAATAGACTATAAATTTCAATTAGAGATATTATATAGTGCAAGGTAATGAGGTAGTGTTCATGGGTTCACGGGCCATTCAGGTGGGTAAGAAGCTCTTCCTAAAACATTGAGTGTGTGTTTGATGTTACAGCATTCACTGAGCGTGGCAATTAGCTTGCAAAAATTCCATCGCCAGTCGAGGTGACATCCTCAATGCTCAGTTGTTGGTGTTTCTCTCTGGGCGGGGGGGTTCACATTTACATAGACCCTGTGCCCCCGCACATTTGCTTGCCTTGGTCCTGATTGGCTAACCCTTGAGTTAGACCTTTGGATTCTATTGGCTTGCTTTTCGTTGGCTCTGAGGGCTTCGCAGATGCCATCTATTTCAATACTTTTGTTCAAGGAGTTAGCCCAGTTAAAGTGGTGTTCTCCTTGGTCTTCATGTACCGAGATCAGCGACAGTGGATCATGTCTCTGTACCGCCAGTTTGTGTTCCCGTAAATCAGTTGATAGCTTCCGTCCCGTCTGGTTGACGTAGTTCTCTTCGCAGTCTCCACAAGAAATCCTGTACACCCCATTGCTTTTGTTGGTTGTCCGTAATGGTGCCTTGGTTGTTAAGGCTCCTGATGGCGGTTATGACAAGACCACCCCTCACCAGAACTAACTATGTCTTTGGAACGTGGGTGGAAACCAGGGCTCTCAGAGGAAACATCTGCACAAATTCCTTCCAGACAGCGGCAGGGTTCGAACTGCAGCCAGTGCTTGCTGGTGTTGTAAAGCGACTGTGTTAACCGTTGTGTTACTGTGCCTTTGATTTCACACAGAACTGTGTATTCTTGGGTTGCTTTGCACTGCTGATTTTTGAATTTTCTCCGCATTTAGAAAATAGTCCATGACTTTGTTCCATCCGCCGAAGTGCAGGACCATACACATCCTTACACTGTATTACATCTGCCACTTCTTTGCCCAGTCTTCCAATCTTTCGTCTGCAGACACCTCCAATCTGGCTAAGCCCTTCTGCAGACACCCTGCTTCCTCAACACCACCTTCCCCTCCACCTATCCTCGTATTGTCTGCATACTTAGTCACAAAGCCATCAATTCCTTCATCCAAATCATTGACATATAGCGTGAGAAGAAGCGGCCCCAACACAGACCCCTGTGGAACACCATGTGCCGGCAGCCAACCGGCATAGGCCCCCTTCATTCCCACATTTTGCCTCCTGCCAGTCGGCCAATCCACTATCCATGCTAGCACCTTCCCTGTAATACCATGGGCTCTTATCTTGTTAAGCAGCCTCATGTGTGCGACTTTGTTAAAGGCTTTCTGAAAATCCAAATAAACAACATCCCTGACTCTCCATTGTCTATCCTGCCTGTTAATTCCTCAAAGAATTCCAACAGATTTCCCCTTAAGGAAACCATGCTGATCTTGGCCTATTTTGTCATGTGCTTCCAAGTACCCTGAGATCTCATCCTTAATAATAGACTCCAAAATCTTCCCAACCACTGACTGGCCTATAATTTCCTTTCTCCTGCCTCCCTCTCTTCTTAAAGAGTGAAGTGATATTTGCTTTTTCAGTCCTGTGGAACCATTCCAGAATCTAGTGGTTCTTGAAAGATCATTACTAATGCCTTCACAATCTCTTTGGCTACCTCTTTTGGAACCCAAGAGTGTAGACCATCTGTTCTAGTTGATTTATCTACCTTCAGAGTTTTCAGCTTCCCAAGCACCTTCTCCTTAGTAACAGCAACAACACTCACTTCTTCCCCCTGACACTCTCGAACTTCCTGAACACTGCCAGTGATAGTCTCACATTTCTGGCACTTCTTTACTCCCCCGTTACTACCTCCGGGTGTCAAAATGGTCGTTGTGATACGTCTAGTGTTTAGTGTAGTGGGTAGTGCTTGTCACCCTCACTTTCAGCTTCCACTGCTGGCTAATAGAATAGCAAAAAGGAGAGCTGAATGTGTGAGTCTCTCCCTGCCTCACCAACAGCAAGCCTCACGTGGTGCCTCCTCGCTGCTGACACACGGAAACTGAACTCCTTTCCGACTCAGGCTGAACTACAGAGGCCGGGGAGGAGGTCTGGCCCCTGCACACGTAGCACGCAGCCCCACCGGTGTGTGGACACGTCCTGGTTGCTCGTGAACCAGATCCCTAGTTATGGGTAAATAGCCCCAATGCCTCGTGGGCAGCCTTGGGAGAGACGAAGGCTACGGGAGTAAACCCAGACCGCAGATCCAGGGGTGGAGCCCCTAAGGTGGCTGGACATCATTGAACACCCTTCCGGCAGCTCCAGGTGCCAAACATATTGCTTCATAAGCTTTCCTTTGGACTACACTGGTGAGGCCAAGCAAGGGACCTTGATGACTGGGCATCTCAGGATCTCAATACCTTCTGTTCAGGCTTGTGATGATGATCATTACCCATTGTCCTCCAAGACAGACGGATGCCAACCACTACCTCTCCAGCATCATTTTCCAGCGGACCAATATCGACTCTCCCTTTTCTTTTTCTCTTAATACATCTGAAATACTTTTTGTATCCTCTTCTATATTATTGGCTGGCTTTCCTTCATATTTCTTCTTTTCTCACTTTATGGTTTTTTTAGTTGTCTTCTGTTGGTGTTTAAAAGCTTCCCAACCTTCTAACATCGCATTGATTTTTGATTTATTATAGGCCCTCTCTTTCGCTTTTATGCTGTTTTTGACTTCCCATGTTTTTGTCAGCCATGGTCACGTCATCCTACCTTAGAATATTTCTTCATCTTAGTGATGTATCTATCCTGTGCCTTCTGAATTGCTCCCAGAAACTCCAGCCATTGCTGTTCTGCCATCATCCCTGCTAGTGTCCCCTTCCAATCAACTTTGCCCGCTCCTTTCATGCCTCTGAAATTCGCTTCTCCCTCTCAAACTACAGGGTAAATTCACTCATAATGAATCATCTGCTTCTCCTTCTCAAACTGCAGGGTGAATTCTATCATATTATGATCACTGATTCCTAAGGGATCCTTCATCTTAAGCTCCCTAATCAAATCTGGGTCATTAGATAAAACTCAATCCAGAATTGTTATTCCCCTGGTGGGCCCAACCACACGATGCTCTAAAAAGCTATCTCGTAGGCATTCTACAAATTCCCTGTTCTGGGATCCAGCACCAACCTAATTTTCCCAATCTATCTGCACATTGAAATCCCCCATGACTGTCACAACATTGCCCTTTTTTACAGGCCTTTTCTATCTCCCTTAGCCCACATCCTGGCTACTGTTCGGAGGCCTGTACATAACTCCCATCAGGGTCTTTTTACCCTTGCACGTGGATGCTGCCTGACATGCTGAGCTCCTCCAGCATTTTGTGTCTGTAGAATATCCTATGTTTCTAATTTATTTTAATCAATTTTGAATGTTTGTGGTAGTCAGACACATATTCGACTATTCAAACTGATTGACAGATTTGGCATCCGTTCAGTTTGAGGGCTCGGTTTCATTGGCTGTCAAAGAATTCCTGCAGAATTTAAGATTGGGGCTTTAAGAGTGGATTTAGCGGTGACTGACCAGGATGCACAAAGAACTGTTCGATGTTGTGGTGATTGCTGGGCTTGGCAATTAGCTTGTCGAGGTTTCATCGCCAGACGAGGTAACATCCTCAGTGCGCAGTTGGTGGTGTTTCTCTCTGGGAGTGCTTGCATTTATATAGCACCCCGCTCGCTTGCCGTGGTTCTAAATGGTTACCCTTCTGTTGATCTTTGAATTCTATTGGCTAGCGTTTCTTTCGCTCTTGGAGGATCATAGATGACGTTTATTTCGATACGTTAACACAGTATCTCTGTAAACAAACATATTGAAATAGACACCGTCTTTGAACCCTGAAGGGCCAAAGAAATGTGAGCCAATAGAAGTCAAAGGTCAGCTGACAGGATAGCCAATCAGCAAGTCAACAGGAGCCTATATAAATCTGAGCACTCCCAATGGGAAACGCCAAGAACTGCCACCTCGACTGGTAATGAAACGTCTGCGAGCTAATTGCCAGGCTCGGTGAACACAACATCAAATGCCTCAGCCTGAGCTTCCAATATTCACCACCATCCTAAACACAAAGAACTGTTCTGAGGAAGATCCAGTCAAACCACATTTAACCACAGTTAGAATACTTCTGATACTTTGAATCGTGCTTTCCAGAACAGGCATTCAGATTAAAAATTAGAATCAGAATCAAGCTTATTACCACTGACGTCATGAAATACGATGTTTTGGGGGTGCATGGGGTGTCCGGGGGGGGGGGGACAGCTCCCCTGGTGAAGGGGCTTGTCGTGTCCATTCTGGGGCAGCTCACTCACCTTTGGTCCCCACCGGACACTCAGCTCTCACCTGCAGCTCCAGGTAGCTGTTTGCGGCAGCAGCCACCGATTCGGCAGTCAGGCTAAACCGAGTGAGGGTAGCCGGCAGGTCTCCTAACCCGGTCAGGTAGGGACATGCCCGTTCTAGCATAGGAAGTCAGCTCTGGTGGACTGGGCTGATGGGATCGACGATGAGATCTACAGTGAGATTCAGCAGCCTGGAAGGCAGGTCTGCAACGCTCCGTGGAGAGCGAAGGGCATGACAAGGCACAGAAGACATCACGGTCATCCACCGCAACCAAGGAAGACCCCAGTTTGTGACTCTAGTTCGTACCACTGGACCCGGAATCCCGAGGTCGAGAGAGAGGAACTGCCCCAGTGTAACGTCTCTTCCACTTTAAAAACTCTCCCGCACAGGTTTCCTGTCATCGTCGGACGTGACAGCCAATCAACACAGTGCAATGCATAAGATTAACTATAAATTATAATAATTAAATACTGGAAAATAAATAAGTAGAGATCAAAAATAATGAAGTAGTGTTCATGAGGGAGTCAGCTCCTCCAACTCATTCTGCTCTTTGTTTGATATCTTCACAACAAATGACCTGATGGAAGTGCAAGAGTATCTTTATCAGTGGACACGAGTGGTTAATAAATTAACGTAGGTGCCAAAGGGAGAGTGGAGGGGGGAGCGGAAACCAGATTGTTGTTGTTGTTATTTTATTGCTTGTTGTCTTCTGCGTTGTTCAACCGAGCATTGTGGTGCCAGGATGAATGGCTTACGTTTGCAGGCCTCTCTCAGCACATCCCAAACAACACATTTTAATGTTTCGATGTATCTGTATTGAGTGTGCGCCTTCAGGCTCCTGTACCTCCTCCCTGATGGTAGTCATGAGAAGAGGGGTCTTCAGGCTCCTGTACCTCCTCCCTGATGGTGGTAATGAGAAGAGGGGCCTTCAGGCTCCTGTACCTCCTCCTTGATGGTAGTAATGAGAAGAGGGGTCTTCAGGCTCCTGTACCTCCTTCCTGATGGTAGTGATGAGAAGAGGGGTCTTCAGGCTCCTGTACCTCCTCCCTGATGGTAGTGATGAGAAGAGGGGCCTTCAGGCTCCTGTACCTCCTCCCTGATGGTAGAAATGAGAAGAGGGGTCTTCATTCTCCTGTACCTCCTCCCTGATGGTAGTGATGAGAAGAGGGCATATCCTAGGTGGCTGGGTTACTTAAAGTATTCTTTCCTGAATTAAGGTGTAAATATTGGTAATGAACTTGCCAAAATTCCATTCTGTCTGCAGTTACGTTGGCCTGTTTGTTACCATTAAAGCGAAGAACTGACAAGAACTTCAGGAATTGCACGTATAGTTTAACACTGAAATTTGTGTCAATGACAGTGATTCAATACATAAGCAGAGGTGGTACTTGTCTGCAGTTCTATACAAATGCAGTCAGTGAAAATTACCCAAATTAGCAGCAATTGCAGATATCACAAACTGTTATCAATGCAGAATACTCTGGGACTGTTGCAATACCACTGTTAGTTTTTATAACAGAAAGTTGTTATAGCAGTGTAGGAGAGTCTGAAACGAAAGGGCACAGGTCTAAAGTGAGAGGGGAACTATTCAAAAGTTTCCGAAGGTGCGAGGTTTTCTCACTGAGGGTGGTGGATGTATGGAACAAGCTGCCACGTCAGTATGATGTGGACGATCATGGTCTTTCCATGGCCATGATTGTCCTTGGCAAATTTTCTGACAGAAGTGGTTGCCCATTGCCTTCTTCTGGGTAGAGTCTTGACAAGACGGGTGACCCCAGCCATTATCAATACTCTTCGGAGATTGTCTGCCCGGCGTCAGTGGTCACTTCACCAGGATTTTCACAGCATTTCTTAGTTTGCTTACAGTTTCCTGACCTTTACAGTTTACAGTTACTATTCTATAGATTTACGAAGTCTAACTGCAGAGAAAGAATCTTAAGGATGTACGTGGTGACATGTATATATTCTGATAATAAATTTACTTTGAATTTTGTGATATGTACCACCTGCACATACGACCATCCACCACCTGCTCCCATGGCTTCACATGATCAGGTGGCTAGGCAGGTGCTACACCTCGCCCAAGGGTGACCTGTAGGCTAGCGGAGGGAAGGAGCACCCTACACCTCCTTTGGTCGAGACATATCTCCACCCAACCACCCAGTGGATAAGGTGGCCAAACCACTCACAGTCCTCCAAGTGCGGTCTGACCAACGCCTTAGAACGCCTCAGCAGGTATAATCACCACATTTAAAGCATATTTGGGCAAGTCCTTGGATGGGAAATGTTCAGTAGGTTATGGGCCAAACACAGACAAATGGGACTAGCAGACACAAAGCGCTAGAGGAACTCAGCAGCTCAGGCAGCGTCTGTGGAGATGAATAAACAGTCAATGTTTCAGGCCGAGACTCTTCACCAGGACTGGAAAGGAAGGGGGAAAGAATAAGAAGACATGGGGAGGGAAGGAGTACAAGCTAGCAGGTATTAGGTGAGACCAGGTGAGGTGGAAGGTGGGTGGGTGGGGATAGGTGAGACCAGGTGTCAGGGAAGATGGTTGGGTTGGGGGGGGGAGGGAGGATGACATGAGAAGCTGGGATGCGATAGGTGAGACCAGGTGACAGGGAAGATGGGTGGAGGGAGGGGGGATGAAGTGAAACACTGGGAGGTGACAGGTGAGACCAGGTGAGGGGGAAGGTGGATGGGTGGGGGAGAGGGGATGAAGTGAGTATTGGGGAGGTGAAAGGTGAGACCAGGTGAGGGGGAAGATGAGTTGGGGGTGGAGAGGTGATGAAGTGAGGAGCTGGAAGGGGATAGGTGAGATCAGGTGAGGGGAAGATGGGTTGGGAGAAGAGAGGATGAAGCAAGAAGTTGGGAGGTGACAGGTTGAAGTGATAAAATGCTGAAGAAGAAAGAGTGTAAGAGAGGACAGTGGACCATGGATGAAAGGGAAGGAAGAGGTGAAACAGAGGGAGATGATGTGCAAGTGAGGATAAGGGATGAATTACCAGAAGTTGGAATAATTGTTATTCATGCCATCAGGTTGGAGGCTACCCAGACAGAATATGAGGTGTTGTTCCTCCAACCTGAATTTGGCCTCATTGTGGTAGTAGAGGAGGCCATGGACTGACATGTCAGAATAGAAACTGGAACAGCTTTAATGGTATCTTTCCTATAGCAATATGAGCAAATCTGAACACAGTATTCCAAATACATCCACACCAACGGTTCCATTTGTGCACCTGTGTAATCCTCTGTGGGGAATACTTCAATTTCATGTCGTGTTCCTTTAATACCACACTGGAGTGCGATTTTGAATCTGTGCTCAAATCTCTGGAGCAAGAATTGAGCTTACAACTGTGAGAGCTAAGTGCACTGCCACTCAGCAAGGCTGCACATCATCTCCCCTCTGCTGCTTTCCAGCAAGCCCTCGATCAATGTTCCCATTCCGACATTAATGGAGGAAATCAGCGCAGAAAGAGTGATGAGCAGGTAACAGTTCTGCCTAACTGCTGAATCCTTAACAGCAAGCACTATCTCCAGAAGATCTTTAATGCCAGTCTGTGCCTCCACAAAGAATGTTGATGTAACCTTTTATCAGCCTCCCAACGGAGCTAAAAAAATGTGGGCACAGCAGAGGTGGCTGCAGAATATCACTCGCTCACAGATCAGTTCAGGAGATGACTCTCCTAATAGTCAGTGGGGTGAATGGGAGACCATCTGAATCTGAATCAGAATCAGGTTTAATATCACTGGCACACAATTTCAAATTTGTTGTTATTGCAGCAGTACAGTGTAACACATAATAATAGAAACTGTGAATTACAGTTTAGTTTTATATATATATAATTTAGATTAAACAAGATGTGCAAAAAAGTAGTGAGGTAGCATTCATGGGTTCAACGTCCATTCAGAAATCAGATGGTAAAGGGGAAGAAGCTGTTCCTGAATCACTGAGTGTGTGTCTTCAGACTCCTGTACCTCCTCCCTGATGGTAGCAGTGAGAAGAGGGCATGTCCTGAATGATGGGGGTCCTTAGTGATAGACGCCACCTTTTTTGAGGCATTGCTCCTGAAGATATTCTGGTTTCATGGGAGACTAGCACCTATGATGGATCTGACTGAGTTAATAATTTTCTGCAGCTTATTTCGATCCTGAATACCTCCCCCCCCACTTACCAGACGGTGATGCAGCCAGTTCGAACGTTCTCCACGGTACATCTGCAGACATTTGCGAGTGTTTTTGGTGACATACTAAATCTCCTTGAACTCCTGATGAAATCAAGCAGCTGTCGTATCATCTTTGTAACTGCATTGAGAAGATCCATGCAGGCACCTGTACTCTCTGGAGTTTAAAAGAATGGAGAGGGGTATCATCGAGGCCTATCGAATATTGAAAAGCCAGGATAGAGTGGATGTGGTGAGGATGTTTCCTATAGTGGGGGAGTCTAGGACCAGAGGGTACAGCCCAGACTAGAAGGATGTCCCTTTACAAGAGATATGAGGAGGAATTTCTTTAGCCAGAGGGTGGTGATACTGTGGAATTCTTTGCCACAGACGGCTGTGGAGGCCAAGATGTTTAAAGCAGAGGTTGATAGGTTCGTGGTTAGTAAATGTGTCAAAGGTTATGGGAAGAAGACAGGAGAATGGGGTTGTGGGGGATAATAAATCAGCCATGATAGAAAGGTGGAGCAGACTCGATGGGCTGAATGGCCTAATTCTGCTCCTATGTCTGATGGCCTTACTGTCTTCAGGGAAGTATAAGACGGATGTCAAAGGTTGCTTTTTACACAGGGAGTGCTGGGTGTATGAAACAGCATGCCTGGTGTACTGTTAGAGGCAGAAACATTAGGGACATTTAAGAAACTCTTGGACAGGCACATGAATGAAAGAAAAAAAATGGAGGGCTATGTGGGAGGGAAAGGTTGAACTTGAAGTAGGATAAAGGGTTGGCACAAGATTGTGGGCCGAAGGGTCTGTACTGTGCTGTACTGTTCTATGTTTTAATGAAAGGCCTCTGACTGGATAGCATTCATCCATTCCTCCCTCTACAAACTGCTTCCTAATCTATCGACAATCCCCACATGACCTCCTACCCCTCCCCTCACCTTATTCTGGCATCTTCTCCCTTCCTTTCCAGCCCTGATGAGGGGTGTCTGCCCAAAGTGTCGGCTGTTTATTCCTCTCCGTGGACGCTGCCTGGCCTGCTGAGCTCCTCCAGCGTTTTGCTTTGCCATAATCGTCCAAATAGTGTTGGAGGAGCCCCCTGCTGGAGTCCTTCCAGGTGAGGAAACTCTTCACCTGCGAGCCTGTTGCAGCCACCTACCATGTCCGATGCTCCCAGTGTGGGCTCCCTGACGTAGATTGGGGTCTGCTTTGTCGAGCACCTTCACACTGGGCACTGTAAAAGGCGGAAACTCCCGGTGGCCACACCCATTCCAACTCAACTTCCCATTTCCATTCTGACATGTTGGCCCACGGCCTCCTCTACTGCCACAGAGGCCAACCCAAGATGAAGGAGAAACACCTCATATTCTGTCTGGGTAGCCTCCAACCCAGTGGCACGAACATCGATTTCTCCAACTGTTGGTAGTTTTGTCTCTCCTTCTCGCTTTCACTATTCCCCCTTCTCTTCTCCTCACTTGCCCGTCACCTCCTTCTGTTGTCTCTCTTCCTTCCATTTAGCCCTTGGTCCACTGTCCTCTCCTATCAGATTCCTTCTTCTTCAGCTACCTAGCTCTTCCACTAATCACCTTCCAGCTTCTTACTTCATTGGCCCTACCTTCTCCCTCACCTGGTCTCACCTGTCAACTGTAGCCTGTTATTCTGGCTTCTTCCCCCTTCCCTTCCAGTCCTGATGAACGGTCTCAGCCCTCAATGTTGACTGTTTATTCCCCTCCATAGATGCTACCTGCCCTGCTGTGCTCCTCCAGCGTTGTGTGTCAGACTGTTACCGTCACCTCACACTCAAACTCACCTGCTCTGGGTCCGAGGCTTGACCCAGCCCGTGCCCTGCTGCAGCTGAACCTCAGACAGAAGTGTGGAACATCCTGAAAGTAAGAGATTTGCCACCAGTAAAACATTCTGGGATTTCTAATGAAGTTCAGAGCAACCCATTGGATACTGGAAATAAAACTCTAAGACCATAGAGATAAGAGCAATATTAGGCAATTTGGCCCATTGAGTCTGCTTTGCTTTTCCATCATGGCTGATGGACTCTTTCAAACCCATTCTCCTGCCTTCTCCCCGTAACCTTTGATGCTCTTACTAATCAACCTCCACTTTAAATATACCCAGTGGCTTGGTTTCCACAGCTGTCTGAGGCAACAACTTCCACAGATCCACGAACATCAAGGTAAAGAAATTCCTCCTCATCTCTGCTCCAAAAGGGATGTCCCTCTATACTGAGGCTGTGCCCTCTGGTTCTAGTCTCCCCCACTGTCGGAAACGTCCTCAGCATGTCAAGGTGGCTCGGTAGCGTAGTGGTCAGCACAACGCTTTACGGTACCAGCAGCCCAGGTTCAATTCTCACTGCTGCCTGTAAGGAGTTTGTACGTTCTCCCCCTGACCGCGTGGGTTTCCTCCGGGTGCTCTGGTTTCCTCCCACAGTCCAAAGCTGAACCGGTTGGTAGGTTAATTGGTCATTGCAAATTGTCCTGTGATTAGGCTAGGATTTAATCGAGGGATTGCTGGGTGGTGTGGCTCGAAGGGCCAGAAGGGCCTACTCCCTGCTGTATCTCAATAAATGAAATAATTAAATCCTATCTAGGTCTTTCAGTATTCGGTAGGTAACAATGAAATCCCCCCTCATTCTTGTAAACTCCAGTGAGTACAGACCCAGAGTAATCAAATGTACTAAACCCTTTCATCCCTTGGATCATTCTCGTAAATCTCCTCTGGGATTTCTGAAGTAAAAACTGAAAACAATAGACAATAGACAATAGGTGCAGGAGTAGGCCATTCGGCCCTTCGAGCCAGCGCCGCCATTCACTGTGATCATGGCTGATCATCCACAGTCAGTATCCAGTTCCTGCCTTATACCCGTAACCTTTGATTCCACTATCTTTAAGAGCTGTATCCATCTCTTTCTTGAAAGCATCCAGAGACTTGGCCTCCACAGCCTTCTGGGGCAGAGCATTCCATACATCCACCACTCTCTGGGTGAAAAAGTTTTTCCTCAACTCCTCAAAACAGCGCTAAAACTCAGCAGGTCATGCAGCATCTGTGGAAAGAGATAATGTTTATTAATAAATTTAAACTTTAATAAACGTTTTGCCTTTTCACTTTGTGCGGATTTCCTGAAGTTTGCTGCTAGACCCTTGAAGGGAAAGATTACGGGATTAGAGTTACTTAGAATAAAATCTAAGCATTCGGATACGTTAATCTTAAAATATCATTATTAAAACTCTTATTCAACAGCATATATAAAACATTATTGTTATTGGAATTGGTTTATTATTGTCAAATGTACCAAGATACAGTGAAAAGCTTGTCTTGTACACTGTTTATACAGATCAGATCATTACATAATGCACCTGAGGTGGAATATTTTTTATGCCATGAACCAATGCCGTACATGAAGAGGTCCGTGGATCCCACATTGGGAACCCCTGAAAACCAAGGTAAAACAATAACAACACAGAATAAAGTGCAAAATCTACAGAGGAAGGGCAGTGCAGGTAAAGCAAGATCATTATGAAGAAGATCGTGAGGTCAGGAGTCCATCTTATTGTACAAGAGATCTTTTCAAGGGTCTGAAAACGCCAGGAAAGAAGCTGTCCTTGAGCCCGGTGGTACGAGATTTTGGGTTTTTGCGTTTTATTTGGAGATACAGCTCAGTGATAGGCCCTTCCGGGACAACAAACACACACCACCCAGTTATACCCATGTGACCAATTAACCTGTATACCTTTGGAAGGAGGTCCTGGTGAAAATGTGTGCGGCCACAGGGAGAACGTATAATCTCCCTACAAACATCGGCTGAATTGAACCCGGGCTGCCCACACTGTAATAGCATTATGCTAACTGCTACTCTATCACGCCATCTCCAAAATTCAGTCACCAGCACGGAGATCCCGGAGGCTGAACCCGACATTTCATCTGCACAAACCATGCGCTAGCCCACTGAGCTACAAATATTTATTTATTGATTGAGATTGAGTGCAGAGTTGGTCCCTCCAGCCTATCGAGGCACGCCAGCCAGCAACGCCCCCAATCTGATCCTGGCCTAATCACGGGACATAAGACAAGATGGCGAGGCACCTTTAGACCCCATATGGAGTCCAACGACAGAGGCGGCTGCACTCGGCATCCTTTGTCACTCTACAATTCTCAGAAGTCTGTGTCTGTCAATGAATCTACAGACATTCAAAACCTGGTGGCATAAATATCTGAATATCAGCAGTTGTGATTCAAATCTCTGACTCTAGATAGCCAGAATTGTCCTAGTATATTTGAATTTATAATACAAAATTATAAACTTGCACTCAATATCAGTAAGACCAAACAACTGATTGTGGATTTCAGAAAGGGTAAGACATGGGAACACACACCGATCCTCATAGAGGGATCAGAAGTGGAGAGAGTGAGCAATTTCAAGTTCCTGGGTGTCAAGATTTTTGAGGATCTATCCTGGGCCCAACATATCGATGCAGCTACAAAGAAGGCAAGACAATGGTTGTATTTCATTTGATGCTTTGAGTAGAGTTGGTTTGTCACATAAAACACTCAAAAATATCTACAGGTGTACCACAGAGAGCATTCTAACTGGCTGCATTGCCGTCTGGTACGGCGGGGGGTGAGGTTACTGCACAGGATCGAAAGAAAGAAAGTTGTAAGCTTACTCAGCTCCATCGTGGGCACTGGCCTCCATGGTATCCAGGACATCTTCAAGGATCGATGCCTTGGAAAGATGGCACCATCACTCTGGATTTGCCTTCTTATTGTTACTTTCAAGAAGGAGGTAGAGAAGACTGAAGACACATGCTCAGCGATTCAGAAACAGCTTCTTCACCTCTGCCATCTGATTTCTAAATGATCATTGAACCCGTGAACACTACCTTACTACTTTTTAAAATTTCTATTTTTGCACTACTTACTTAACTATTTAATATATATATATATTACACATATATATTACTCATTTTTGCACAATTTCTAATCTATTCAATATACGTATAAATAGGCATCCGTTAGTCTCCTGAGACCATGGATTTGCGCCTTGGAAGGTTTCCAGGGCGCAGGCCTGGGCGAGGTTGTATGGAAGACTGGCAGTTGCCCGTGCTGCAAGTCTCCCCTCTCCACAACACCGATGTTGTCCAAGGGAAGGGCAATAGGGCCGATACAGCTTGGCACCGGTGTCGTCGCAGAGCAATATGTGGTTAAGTGCCTTGCTCAAGGACACAACACACTGCCTCAGCCAAGGCTCGAACTCACGACCTTCAGATCACTAGATGAATGCTTTGACCACTTGGCCACGCTCCAATACATATACGTATACTGTAATTGATTTACCTATTTATTTATTATTTCATTTATTTATTTATTTATTTATCTATTTTCTTCCAAATTATCATGTATTGCATTGTGCTGCTGCTGCTGTTAACAAATTTCACAACACATCCCAGTGATAATAAACCTGATTCTGATTCTGACATATATATTTACTAACTGTAATTGATTTACTTTTTTCTATGTTATTATGTACTGTATTGTACTGCTGACACTAAGTTAACAAATTTCGTGACATATGCTAGTGATATTAAATCTGATTCTGATTCTGAAATTAATTTAGGTTTCTTATTTCTCTTTCTCTCAGACAACAACTGATAACAGCTACGTCTTCTGAAGCCCATCACCCCCATTCCGGCACAGGCCACCAACAACAGTTTGCCAGAGTCCTCTGTCCCTGGGCCAGTTGTTAGGGCATTTTTTGGGACTAGGACAAATACCAAGTAACTTCAGCAACTAACTTCAGCCAGTAATCTTCAGATCTGAATATGGACTGTAGATTAAATTTAAAATGCAGCTCCGGACAATGGGATCCTAGAGTTGTGAAAACAGCAGTTGATGAAGGACCAGACAATGTTGATTAATATTATCTGGAGTGTGGGTACGAAGCGGGAGGGTGTGAGAGTTAAATGTTGTTCAAAGAAACCATTGTAGATACGTTGCAAATATAGGATTGCCCTTTGATCTTTAGCATATAAAATGTCATGTAGTGTTGGGTCGAGCAGGCCTCTTCCTCTAAAAGGGTCTCAATATGATGTTGGCCGTGTCTCATTTTTTCAGATAAAGAGACTACTTCATATCTGCCAGCCACTTCTCGCTGATGACTTTGTTCATGCAACAATACCAGTCTTTCAGTTTTTCAAGATGTAGGCCATCAGAGATCCTTTCTCTCCCAGGGCTGAGGTATTTGGAGCTTCTGTTGGCATTTTGGTAGTGCTGCTTTTTTTATGAGATAGGGTTGCTAGCTCCATGCTCAACCCTCCTCCTTTTGCCGACCATCCACGATGGAGTTTAATAACTATATGTTAACATTCAATATTTTTTTGACAGGGACTTGGAACTGGATATGAAATTTAGGAGGAAGCTTTTGAGATTCTAAAGCAACACACACAAACTGCTGGAGAAACTCAGCAACCTGACGTTCTGTCATTCATTCTACGGGGTCTCTTGTTTTCTGGATGTCTGTGAAGTGTACAAATTTCAGGTTTTATACTGAATATATTCTCTGATATTAAAGGCACCTAAATCTAAATATAGATCTAATATGTAGATAGAAATATATATATATATATATATAGATAGGCTGTGACACTGCTGAACGTCTCATCACAGCGCTAAGCAATATTGCATCCGTATTGTACTGTCTCAGTACTTTTATATTTGTGTGCTGTAGCACTTTTTTATTCGCGGTTATTTTGTAAACAACACTATTCTTTGCATTTCTGGTCAAATGCTAAATGCATTTCATTGGCTTTGTATCTGTACTCGGCACAATGACAATAAAGTTGAATCTAATCTAATCTAAAAGTCGGGCAGCATCTATGAAAATGAATAAACAGTCGACATTTCAAGTTGAGACCTTTCTTCAGGACTGAAAATGAAGGGAAAGATTCCAGAATAAAAAGGTGGGGGAGAGAAAGGGGGGGTAGCTAGAAGGTGATAGGTGAAGACAGGTATATGGGAAAGGTAAAGGGCTGGAGAGGAAGGAATCTGAGAAGTGAGGAGAGTGAACTGAAGGGGAAAGGGAAGGAGGAGGGGAGCTGAGGGTGGGGGGAGCAGAGGTGGTGACAGGCAGGTGAGATAGAAGGGGGAGTGGGATGAATATTTTTTACTGGAAGAAGAAATCGATATTCAAGCCATCAAGTTGGAAGCTACTCAGATGGAATATAGGAGGTGCTGCTCCTCCACCCTGAGGGTGGCCTCATCTTGGCACAAGAGGAGGCCATGGACCATGATTTTCTGGTTTTTAATATATTTGAGATTCCAGTTATCCCCTACCAATGCTGTGTGAATTTTGCTAAATTCTGCTCAAGCAGCCTTTCTGCAAAGGTCTATAAGGAAGTGGTTTCTAACCTGGTATCCAAGGACCCCTCAGGGGTCCATGGGTAGATTCCAGGGTGTCTGTGAACTTGGATGGGAGAAAAAAAATCACATCTTTATTTTCACTAACCTTTAACTGAAATTTAGCATTTCCTCCAACCTCTGTAACCATCCAGGCCATGCTCTTTCCTCGCTTCTGCCATCAGGTTTGAAGGTATAAGAGCCTCAGGACTCACACCACCAGGTTCAGGAACAGTGACTACCCCTCAACCATCAGGCTCTTGAACAAGGGGGGATAACTATTCTCACTTGCCCATCCATTCAGATGTTCCCACAACCAATGATCTCACTTTAAGGACTCTTTATCTCATGTTCTCATTACTTATTGCTATTTATTTATATTTTCATTTGCACAGTTTGTTGTCTTCTGCACTGTGGCTGATCTTTCATTGATCCTGTTACAGTTACTGTTCTATAGATTTGCCGAGTATGTCCACAGGAAAATGAATCTCAGGGTTGTATATGGTGACATATATATACTTTGATAATAAAATTTACTTTGAACTTTTAATTAATTGTTTTAAAAAATATTTTGATAACTGCATTTCAACATAATCGGTTTCTTTTGTAATCCAATGTATTTTATGTTATATATTTAAATACGTTATTGTGAGTAAGGGTCCACAGGCTTCACCGGAAGGCCAAAGGTGTCCATGGTGTAAAAAGGGTTAAGAATCCCTGATATAAAATAACGATCACATGTTTCCAATCTGAATTGCTTTGTAATGTGCCTTCATTTTAACTGGGAATAAAACAAAACTAACCACGTTAATTTTCCCCAGCGTTCGGACATCTGAGACAGCACATTTTCTCTAGTTAATGCCATAAAAAGCTGGGCAATAAATGGGCAGTTTAAATTACTCAAGCCATTTTTTTACTGCCGTAACTGAAGGTGTTGTATTTCACTGCACAGTAATTATGTTGCCGGGAAGATACCTTGTGTTCTGTGGTGAAAGCTGTGTTGAAACGGCTTTGTTCTCACCCTTTACTGCTGTAGAAATAGCAGCCGCTCCCCCAGAGAAAGATGCTCACCACAACACTGCAAAACGGCATCCTTGCTATCAACCAAGCACGCTCAACAATACCTGTGATAGCAGGAAAATTGAATCATTTCCTTGCTGTGATGAGAACAGATCACTGAATTGTTCAGTGTGCTCTGAGACTGAAGGTGAACTAGGAAATTCAAGAGCAGAGGTCCGTCTGCAAAGCCGTAGAGTCACTAGAGCACTACAGCACGGAAACAGGCCCTTCAGCCCATCTAGTCCATGCCAAGATATTATTCTGCCTAGTCTCATCGACTTGCACTCAGACCATAGCCTTCCATACCTCTCCCATTTAGGTACTTATCCGAATTTCTCTTAAATATTGCAATCAAACCCACACCCACCGTTTCCGCTGGCCGCTCATTCCACACTCACTCCACCCTCTTGAGCAAAGAAGTTCCCCCTTAGACATTTCACCTTTCACCCTTAACCTATGACCACATGTTCTAGTCTCAACAAACCTCAGTGGAAAATGGCAGTTTGCACTTATCCTGTCAACACAACCATCGACCACCCGAGATACACATCTTCCGAGTTACTTCCAACATTGAGTTTGTGCCTTCAGACTCCTGTCCCTCCTCCCTGATGGTAGTAATGAGAAGAGGGGTCTTCAGGCTCCTGTACCTCCTCCTTGATGGTAGTAATGAGAAGAGGGGTCTTCAGGCTCCTGTACCTCCTCCCTGATGGTAGTGATGATAACAGATCACTGAATTGTTCAGTGTGCTCTGAGACTGAAGGTGAACTAGGAAATTCAAGAGCAGAGGTCCTTCTGCAAAGCCGTAGAGTCACTAGAGCACTACAGCACAGAAACAGGCCCTTCAGCCCATCTAGTCCATGCCAAGATATTATTCTGCCTAGTCTCATCGACTTGCACTCAGACCATAGCCTTCCATACCTCTCCCATTTAGGTACTTATCCGAATTTCTCTTAAATATCGCAATCAAACCCACACCCACCGTTTCCGCTGGCCGCTCATAATGAGAAGAGGGGTCTTCAGGCTCCTGTACCTCCTCCCTGATGGTAGTAATGAGAAGAGGGGTCTTCAGGCTCCTGTACCTCCTCCCTGATGGTAGTAATGGGAAAACAGCATGCTCTGGGATAAAGTATTGACATAATCTGACAATTTTTGGTATGAAGTTTTGTGGTTGAAATGTGATTGTGAAATGTGTGATATAAACAGGTCCTTAAAACTCAGTGGCTCATCTTCAGGCAGTAAAAGTCTATGATGCATACAACTGATAATAGTCTGCAATTAACCTAATAATACTCTCCAATGAATTCTTTTCAATGAGTATAAATGACGTGTATCTGTGAACCCTGACCCTATTTAAATGAGTCCTCAAATGCTGTATTTTATGATTGTTTCAGCTTCAAGAGTTTAGATCAAAGGCAGCCCCTCCACAGAGAGAGTTAAGTGCACCAAATTCCTGGGAGTTCACATCATGGATGACCTCACCTTGTCCCTCAACATTACCTCACTGAAGAGGAAGGCACAGCAGCATCTCCATTTCCTCAGGAGATGGAGGCAAGTGAGGCTCCCACCCCCTCCATCTTAACTGAATTTTACAGGAGCACCATTGAGAGCGTTCTGGCAAACTACATCCCCATCCGGTATGCAGCGGCTGAGCATCGGACTGGAAGTCCCGACAAAAGACTGTGAGAGCGGCCGAAAGGGTTATTGTGGTCTCCCTACCATCCATCGAGGACATTTATCAGGAGCGCTGCGTATACAGGGCTGTAGTATTATCAAGGATCCCACCCATCCATCCAACATCCTCTTTGACTTTCTACCATCAGGCAGGAGACTCTGATGCATAAAGACAAGAACGGTCAGGATGGGAAACAGCTTCTTCCCTCAGGCCGTCAGGCTTCTGAACTCCCAGCCGCATCGCATTCAAAGTGTCGCTGGTCAATCTGTTCTGTACCTTACAATATTTAATTTATCCACTTTACTTTGTTTATTTATGTGTAATCTATCTGTAGATTTCATCCTTAAGTTCATAAGTTATTGTCTGCTTTACACTCTGGTTCAGAGAAACGTTGTCTCATTTGACGGTATACAAGTATATAGTTAAATGACAATAAACTTGACCTGACTTGATTTGGGGACCCAAGGATAGACCACACTTAGCAGCATACTATTCAAAGTTCAAAAAGTTCAATGTTCATACTTAATTTATTATCAAAGTAGGTATATTTCACCATTTACTATCATAAGATTTGCTTTCTTGCAGGCATTCACAGTAGAACAAAGGAATACAAATACAACCAATGTGCAAAAGAAAAAGTACAACAAATAAGAAAAAACACAACAAATAATAAATTAACAAACAAATATCTAAATAAATAAATAGAAAAATAAATAATACTGAGAACATTAGTTGTAGAGTTCCAGAAATTGAATCCATAGCGACACTTCATAGAAAGAGACCAAAGGACTGTACGATTTAAGACCAGAATTAGGCCATTCAGCCCATCGAGTCTGCTCTGCCACTCCATCATGGCCAATTTATAATCCCTCCCGCCCCCCTTTCTCCCTCTTTCTTGTCATAACCTTTGACGCCCTAACTAATCAAGAACCTATCAACCTCTGCTTTAAATAAACCCAATGACTTGTCGCGTGTGGCAATGAATTCCACAGATTCGCCACCCTCTGGCTAAAGAAGTTCTTCCGCGTCTCTGATCTAAAGGGACACCCTTCTATTTTGAGGCCGTGCCCTCTCTGGTCCGAGACTCCCCCACTCCATGTCCACTTTGTCTAAGCTAGGAGATCCCATCTGGGGTCCACGGGCTTCTTGCTTAATGGTATTGGTCCATGGCATAAAAAACACTGGCCTGACATAGACCTTTCAAAAAGCCTAGGAAAGAGGTTAAAGTCTTCTACAGAAAGTGCCTGTTCCCACTCTTTCATGGAAAGGCTCACAGATCAAATATTATTGAGACAATGTGACTGCTTTCTATTACAGGAAACTGCGCGATAAGGGTCTTTGTTATCTTGCTTAAATTATCAGGGAGTCTCACAATCAATACAATGGAAAATTCTTTGATCTCTGGAAGATAAGACTGAAATAACTGAGCTGTAGATGACACGGTTTATGCTAATTCTCACAAGAGCAATTCAAAACTAATCTCCCTTTTTCTCCTTCCACAGCACTGGATCATATTGTGTATTCAGTATTTATTGTCTTTTCCCTTAAAGGTGCTATGGACAATAGTTCCAACCATTTTAAGTTGAGGTTGACTAATTTTTAGTTCATGCTTATTGTCATAGCATAGGCAGACGTACCCACATATAAATTCTATGAAAAATTAGCATTTTGTTGCAGCAGTACACCACTTTGCAAATATTAAGAACATGTTAGCACAACATAAATTAATTAACATAATTTATACATCACTTATTAGTGGAAATGGAGGGAGAGAAAGTAAAAATATAGTGATGTAGTGTGAGGACTTTTAGGAGACGTGTATCCTGTGCTGGCATTTATTCTGCTTATTATGGTAGCCAGTTGCATGAGTGAGGGTGTGGTAAAAGCGAAGGGAATAAGTTTCGTATTCGTGCTTATTTTGTGGCAGTTTGTAGCTTGGAACTGGTGGCGGTCATATCTTTTGCTGACCACTGAGATAACCCTCAATAATGTTTAATTGTATGTTTGCTAATTGCCAATAAAGATTGGAGTAGGGAATTCAAACTCTTTGGAGCAATCATTGAAGCTGTGTGGCGTGTCACGCAAGGGTAACTTCATGTGGTCACAGGCTGGCGACAGTTGTTTTGTTTGAATTTGGATCAGTTTTGCCACTTCAGGGCTTTTCAAGTCTATTCATGAACCTCACGGCAGTGGGGTTGAACTTTGAGGTGTGGCTTTTCAGCGTAGTCCTGAAGGTTGGGGGGGAGGGGGTCTCTGATGAAGGCTGTCACTTTCCTCAGACATTGTTTCAGAGATATTCAGTGGCCATTGAAGGGCGACATGGTAGTGTATTGGTTAGCACAACACTTCAGAGTACAGGCGGCCCGGGTTTAATTCCCGAGGCTGCTTGTAAGAAGCTTGTACGTTCGCCCTGTGACCGCGTGGGTTTCTTTCAGATGCTCCAGCTTCCCCCCCATATTCGAAAGACGCACCGGTCAGTGGGTTAACTGGCCATTGTAAATTGTCCTGGGATTAGGCTGGGGTTTAATTGGAGGCTGCTAGATGGTGCGGCTCGTAGGGCTGGAAGTGCCTATTCCACATTATCTGTGCTTCGACAAATTATTAGGTACCTCCTGCACATAGTAAAATGGCCACTGCATGTACGTTCATGGTTGTTTGCTGTTGTAACCTATCCACTTCAAGGTTCGATGAGTTGTGAGTTCAGAAATTGTCTTCTGCTCACCACTGTTCTAAAGCCTGGTTATCTGAGTTACTGTCACCTTCCTGTCAGCTTGATCCACTTTGGCTATTCTCCTCTGACTTCTCTCATTAATCAGGCATTTACTCAAACCACCCCATCTGGCACCAACAATCATTCCTCGGTCAAAGTCACTTAGGTCACATTTCTTCCGCATTCTGATCTTTGGTCCAAACAACAACTGAACCTCTTGACCATGTTTGCGTGGTCGAGTTGCTGCCACGTTGTAGGCTGATTAGATATCTGTGTTAACAAGCAGGTGTACAGGTGTACCTAATAAAGTAGTCAGCGAGTGTAGAGGTGTACCCACGATGGAACTGGCTGAGTTCACCATTCACTGTAGCTCCTTGTGAGCCTGTGCTTTGAAGTTCCCATACCAGACTGTGATGCAACCTGTCAGAATGCTTCCCACTGAGCATCTGTCAAAGTTTTTCAGAAACTTCAATGACACAGTGGATCTCCTTAAACCTCTACGAAAGGAGAGATGTTGGCATGTCTTCTTCCTGGTTCCATCTATGCTCCAGGCCCAGTGTAGATCCTCACAGCAACTTGAAACTTCTCAATGAGGACTGGTTTTTGCATCATAATAAGCATCATCGATTAAAACTTCCCCACGCCTCTCTCCTGATTCTATTCAGAGGCCACTTTATATCGCCAGCCAGACATAGCTTGGCCTTTCCCAATTCAAAACCTTTGGGATTTAAAACAAAAATTAAATTTTCTCATGGCCTGTTCTAACTAATGCTGACTGAGCTGGAGCATAAACTTTGCTTTCTCTCTCCCGAGACACTGACTGACCAGCTGAGTATCAGCATCAGAATTATTCTCACTAACGTGAGTCATGAAATTTGTTGTCTTGCAGCAGTAGTACAGTGCAATACATACAAAGGATCATAAATTACAATATATTAAATAAATTAATAGTGCAAGAAGAGAGCAAATAGTGAGGTAGTGTTCATAGGTTCCTGGACTGATTAGAAACCTGATGGCAGATGGGAAGAAACAGTTCCTAAAATGTTGTGTGTGGGTTTTGGGCTCCTGTAACTCTTTCTTGATGGTTATATGGAGAAGTGGTCATGTTCTGGATGGTGAGGAATGCTGTCTTCATGAAGTGTCACCTGTTGAAGATGTTCTTGATGGTGGGGAGGCCAGTGGCCATGATGGAACTGGTTGCGTCTGCAGCTTTTTCCAATTCTGTGCCTTCATCGTACGCACAGTCCTCGCACTGCCACCTCAGCCTCCACACGTGGTTCCATGCTCCACCTTCCCCTCCATCGCTTTCAGCCCTTTGTCACCTCCCAGCCTCTGTTGCTATTTCCACTCTCCCTTCCACCACCATCTTATCACCCCTTCACACCAATTGGAGTCATTGAGTCATAGAGCAGTACAATACAGTCACAGGCTCTTCGGCCTAGTCCCATCGACTCGCACCTGGACTGTAGCCCTCTGTAACTCTCCCTCCCATCCATGTACCTATCCAAGCTTCTCTTAAATGTTTCAACTGAACCTGCGTCCACCACTTCTGCTGGCAGCTCGTTCCAATTCTCCAAGTTCATCCTGAGGTTCCCCTTGAGTATTTCACCTTTCACTCTTAACCTGTGACCTCTAGTTCTAGTCACACTTAACCTCAGTGGAAAAAGCCTGCATGCATATAACCTAACTGCGCTCCTCATCGGAATTGGGGTGGAGATACGTCTCTATCAAAGGGGGTGAAAGGTGCTCCTTCCCTCCACCAGCCTACAGGTCACCCTTGGGCAAGAGGTAGCACCTGCTTAGCCCCTGATCAGGGGTGACGTGAAGTCATGGGAGCAGGTGGTGGATGGTCATATGAGCATCTAGTGCATATCACAAGGCCTGGCTATGCAACCACTGACGTCAGGCAGACAATCTTTGAAGAGTATTGATAATAGCTGGGCTCACCCATTTTATAAAGACACTGCCCAGAAGAAGGCAATGGCAAACCACTTCTGGACAAAAATTTGCCAAGAGCAATCATGGTCATGGAAAGACCATGATCGCCCACGTCATATGACACGGCACATAATGATGATGTCATACAACATGGTACATAATGACGATGTCATATGATGTCATATGATACGGTACATAATGATAATGTCATCATATGACACGGCACATAATGATGTCATACTACATCGCACATCATGATGATGTCATATGATACGGCACATAATGATGATGACGATGATACATAATTTTGCATCTCTATCAAATTGCACCTTGTTCTTCTATGCTTCAGGAAATAAAGTCCTAACCTATTCAACCCTTGTCTTTCTCTATTCCTTTCCTGATCTCTTTATACCTGGCCATCTCTCCTCTACCTTTCAGTCCTGATGAAGGGTGTCAACCCAAAATATCAACCGTCCATTTCCCTCCACCGGCACTGCCTGATCCACAAAGTTCCTCCAACATCTTGTGCATTGCCCTGGACTATAAATTGATCACTGGGCAAAAGTGCTATTTCAACTCGCTCCTTATTGAGGTGACAAAGAACAATTGATGAACGAGAATGAGTGACTCCAATGCTGCCGTGTGTCCAATAGATGGCAGCGTACTAATAACAACCTTGCCAGAGTCCTTGGCTGTAAACCACTGTTTCCCCAGTGCACAAGGAGAACAAAGCCACCCCATGCTTTCACAACAGCTTGCCATGTTTCAAGGAAATAACCATATAACAATTACAGCATGGAAACAGGCCATCTCGGCCCTTCTAGTCCGTGCCGAACTCTTACCTTATCCTAGTCCCACCGACCTGCATTCAGCCCATAACCCTCCATTCCTTTCCTGTCCATATATCTATCCAATTTAACTTTAAACAACAACATGGAACCTGCCTCAACCACTTCTGCTGGAAGCTCATTCCACACAGCTACCACTCTCTGAGTAAAGAAGTTCCCCCTCATGTTACCCCTAAACTTTTGTCCTCTAATTCTCAAATCATGCCCTCTTGTTTGAATCTTCCCCACTCTCAATGGAAAAAGTCTAACTACGTCAACTCTATCAATCCCCCTCATAATTTTAAACACCTCTATCAAGTCCCCCCTCAACCTTCTACGCTCCAAAGAATAAAGACCTAACTTGTTCAACCTTTCTCTGTAACTTAGGAGATGAAACCTAGAAAACATTTTAGTAAATCTCCTCTGTACTCTCTCAATTTTATTGACATCCTTCCTATAATTCGGTGACCAGAACTGTACAGGATACTCCAGATTTGGCCATACCAATGCCTTATACAAATTGAACATTACATCCCAACTCCTATACTCAATGCTCTGATTAATAAATGCCAGCAAACCAAAAGCTTTCTTCACCATCCTATCCACATGAGATTCCATCTTCAGGGAACTATGCACCATTATTCCTAGATCCCTCTGTTCTAAAGCATTCTTTAATGCCCTGCCATTTACCATGTATGTCCTATTTTGGTTAGGTCTACCAAAATGTAGCACCTCACATTTTTCAGTATTAAACTCCATCTGCCATCTTTCAGCCCACTCTTCTAACTGTCCTAAATCCCTCTGCAAGTTTTGAAAGCCTACCTCATCATCCACAATGCCACCTATCTTAGTATCATCTGCATACTTACTAATCCAATTTACCACCCCATCATCCAGATCATTAATATATATTACAAACAACATTGGACCCAGTACAGATCCTTGAGGCACACCGCTACACACCGTCCTCCAATCTGACACACAGTTATCCACTGTGTGGATAAATATTTTATTATTATATAAATATAAATATTTTCTCTAAAAAATATAAGTAATTCTTTATGGCAAGCTGGTATCTATCAATTTTGATTCCACTACACTTCATTAGACATATTAAAATTTTTAAATCAAGGTAAGCTAGAATAGTAATTATATTCATCATCATCATCATCAAGTGCTGTGTTGAATGACATCATCGGTATGTGCTGTGTTGAATGATATCATCATTATGTGCCATGTTGAATGACATCATCATTACGTGCTGTGTTGAATGACATCATCGTTATGTGCCATGTAGTATGACATGGGCAAATGCGGTCTCCATGACTATGATTGTTCTTGAAAATTTCTCTACAGAAGTGATTTGCCTTCTTCTGAGCAGTGTCTTTACAAGATGGGTGACCCCCCCCCCCCCCCAACGTTATCAGTACTCTGCAGTGATTGTCTGCCTGGCATCAGTGGTTTCATAACCGGAATAGATCTCCACCCCACCACCCAGTCCCATGGGTTAAGTCGATGGGCTGCTGAGCATCGCAGCTTGAAGTGCCAGAAGGACATACCCCACTCTGCATCTCTAAATAAATACATTTGCTCATTTCCCTCAAACCCTTTCCTATCCATATACCTGTCCAAGTGCCTTTGAAATGCAGCTACCGTACCTCCCTCAACCACTCTTCCTCCGGTAGCTCATTTCAAGTGCTGAACACACTCTGGGTGAAAACTTTGCCCCTCAGGTTCTTGTTAAAACTCGCATTATACCTCTTGCCCTCTATTTCTTCATTCCTCAATGTGGGGACAAAATAATGTGCAGGTTCACTCAGTCTATGGCCCTCTTAATTTTATACTCCTCTGCAAGATCACCCCAAATTTTCCTGCATGTTGATGATTAAATCCCAATCTGCTGAACTTTTCCTATAATTGGTGAGGCATTCCCACCTGGTCCTCAATGTCACCTCTTTAGTCAAGAAGGCACAACAGCATCTCAACAAAATTGATTCCTGGGATGGCAGGACTTTCATATGAAGGAAGACTGGATCGGCTAGGCTTGTACTCTCTGGAATTTAGAAGATTGAGGGGGGATCTTATTGAAACGTATAAAATCCTAAAGGGATTGGACAGGCTAGATGCAGGAAGATTGTTCCCGATGTTGGGGAAGTCCAGAACGAGGGGTCACAGTTTGAGGATAAAAGGGAAGCCTTTTAGGACTGAGATGAGAAAAAACTTCTTCACACAGAGAGTGGTGAATCTGGAATTCTCTGCCACAGGAAACAGTTGAGGCCAGTTCATTGG
Organism: Mobula birostris; assembly: GCF_030028105.1. NCBI lineage: Eukaryota > Metazoa > Chordata > Chondrichthyes > Myliobatiformes > Myliobatidae > Mobula > Mobula birostris. The sequence goes on from NC_092398.1 coordinate 4,470,393, forward strand.
CTATATTTAAGAGGGAGTTAGATAAGGCCCTTGTGGCTAAAGGGATCAGGGGGTATGGAGGGAAGGCAGGTATAGGGTTCTGAGTTGGATGATCAGCCATGATCGTACTGAATGGCAGTGCAGGCTCGAAGGGCCGAATGGCCTACTCCTGCACCTATTTCCTATGTTTCTATGTTTCTATCTCCACTTCCTGAGGAGATCGAGCCAAGCAAGACTTCCCCCACCCTTCTCCAACCTAACCGAATTTTACAGGAGCACCCTTGAGAGTGTCCTGGCCAGCTGTATCACTGTCTGGGACGGGAACTGCATGGCGTCTGACCGTGGGCCCTTCAAAGGATTGCAACAACTGCTGAGAGGATCATTGGAATCTCTCTTCCACCCATCAGAGATATTTATCAGGAGCGCCTAGTATTGTCATTCGGCCAGGTGGGGCTCATCAGCCTTGGACAGCAGCCTGCCTAGGAGAAGGAAAACTCTGATTTTAAACCTCCGCTGCCTTGCGGTCATACCCCCGCCCCCATGGGAAAGGCTTCGGGAGTAAACCCCGAGGAAGAAATCCGGAGCCAGGGTCCCTAAGGCAGTTTGATGTTGTTTACAACCTCACTCTGGCACTCACTGCGATGACACTGGTGCCAAGCTTATCGGACCTTGCCCTTCCCTTGGACTACATCGGTGACGTGGAGAGGGGGATCCCGCTGCACGGACAGCAGTCGGTTCTTCAGATCTTCCCATAAGAACATAAGAAATAAGAAATAGGAGCAGGAGTAGGCCATCTCGCCCATCAAGCCTGCCCTGCCATTCAATAAGATCGTGGCTGATCTGTCCGTAAACTCAGCTCCATCTACCTGCCTTTTCCCCATAACCCTTAATTCCCCTACTATGTAAAAATCAGTCTAACTGTATCTTAAATATATTTAGTGAAGAAGCCTCAACTGCTTCCCTGGGCAGAGAATTCCACAGATTCACCACTCTCTGGGAAAAACAGTTTCTCCTCATCTCTGTCCTAAATCTTCTCCCCTGAATCTTGAGGCAATGTCCCCTAGTTCTAGTCTCACCTACCGATGGAAACAACTTTCCTACTTCTATCTTATCAATCCCTTTCAAAATTTTGTATGTTTCTATAAGATCCCCTCTCATTCTTCTGAACTCCAGAGAGTATAGTCCCAGGCGACTCAATCTCTCCTTATAGGCTAACCCCTTCATCCCTGGAATCAACCTGGTGAACCTCTTCTGCACTGCCTCCAAAGCCAGTATATCCTTCCTCAAGTATGGAGACCTTGCGCCCGGACAGGAAACAGTGTGTGTGTGTTCTCCCCGTGACTGTGTGGGTTTCCTCCAGGTGCTCTGGTTTCCTCCCACAGTCCATTTGGTAGGTAAGTTGGTCATTGTAAATTGTCCCGTGATTAGGCTGGGGTTAAATCGGGGGATTGCTGGCCAGTGTGGCTCGCAGGGCCAGAATGGCCTGTTCCATGCTCTATCTCAATAGATAAATAAATAGTTCAAAGTATTTTATTAGCAGAGTACGTATACATTATACAACCTAGAGATTCGTCTCCTTACAAGCAGCCACAAGCAAAGAAATCCAAAAAAAAAGACAGTCAAACACCCAAAGTCCAGGGAAAGAAAACACACATCATGCAAACAATAAATGCAAGCAAGTAGCGTTCTGAGCTGAACCGCAAAGAGTCCGTCCACAAACCCTTAGTTCAGCACGGAGCAGAGCTGTGAGCCAAACTGGCCTGTCCCTGGCCTCGGGCCCCGACACCTCCGACCTTTTTAATCTGACCCGGTGCCTAGATCGTCGTCCAGACGACAGGTTCAGTCGCTTTGGGTTGCTCTGGGGCCTGGACCCCATTGCCTCAATTTGACCTGCACCCGACTTTCAGTTCGGCCCAGCACCTACATTGTTGTCCAAACCTCGGGCTCAGTCACCTTGACATGCTCTGCATAATTAAATTCCCAATAATATCAGGACTAGAAAGAAAGACGCCTTGTGTCAGTAAGAGGTATTGCTTTTGCTCTTTGCTGTTGTCTGCTCTTAGCAACAGCTGAGACCCCTCAGAGTGCTGGTCCACTAACTCACAGTCATTTTTTTTGAGATGATGGAGATTTTGCACATTTTGAGCGTTTAAACGGTTGATCTAAAGGGAGCGGGCGGGTGCCTGTGGGGACAATTGCCTTCGCCCTTCCCTGCTGTTCTGCTCGGTCCCTTGCCTCAGCTCATCCATCTCTGATTGCTTCTGAAACCACAAACCACTGCTGCCAAAAGTCATAGACAGAGCTGTCTGCGGGAGAGGGGGGCACTCTGCGCAAAATGGCACTGCCGCCTCAGGGAGCTGGAGGGCTCTGGTTCAGACGAGTATCGATTTATTCCGCAGCTGAGGTTAACAGTCAAGTCACCGAGTAATTTGTGCAGGCTTTAAATTCACCAACACGTTGCAGGTGATTACTCAGAAGGAATTACAATGAATCATAAAGCTTTTGCCTTTCTAGAAACTGTATGACGATATTATATTTCTGCGTCTCTTGTTACCCATCTGTCGGACAGTCTGTCCTGAAATGGTGCTGATAGTTCCCATGCACTTGAACACCAGGCTGATTTAAAGGGAGGGGGGCAGAGACGGGAGATGGGGGGGGGGGTGGTAGAGGCTCACCTTGGGTTTGTAGAGTGCTTCCATTTGGCCCATCTGGACCATACTGACAAAGGTGCCTAACTATGTTAAATGTAAGAGTTTCTGCTAATGCTGGAAATTCAGAGTAACACACACACACACACACACACACACACACACACACACACACACACACTCACTGACACAAAATGGTCAAAATGGTGGAGGAACTCAGCAGGTCAGGCAGCATCAATGGAGGGGGAATAAACACTTGATGTTTCAGGCTGAGATCCTGCACCAGGACTCATGCAGGGTCTCAGCCCGAATCGTTGACTATTCGTTCCTCTTCGTTGATGCTGCCTGACCTGCTAAGTGTCCACCTGTGCTAGTCTAATTGTAACACACACGCAAAATGCTGGAGGAACTCAGCAGGCCAGGCAGCATCTATGGAAAAGAGTGAACAGTCGATGTTTCGGGCCGAGACCCTTCTTCAGGACTCATGTTAGTCTAATTGTGCATTTTCTTGTAAAAAATGTATAATTTATGTTTCTTGTGAATGCTGCCTATCTGATGCTGCAGCAGGTTAAGTTTAACATTACCCCTACACATTCATGTAGTTGTATCATTTTACTTTTATTTGTGACCGCAGCTATATTTCATTTGGATGCTATGTTGTCCTCGTGACTTACTCTAAGAGCAATCTAACCTTTTCTTCCTTCCTTCCTAGCCCTCCATTTTTCTTTCATCTGCGTGCCTATCTACAATTTCTTAAATCTCCATAATGTATCTGCGTCTACCTCCACCCCGGCAGGGTGTTCCACACAACTGTGTGAGAAAACTAACTCTGACATCCCCCCTATATTTGCCCCCAATCACCTTAAAATGATGCCCTCTCATATTAGCTATTTCCACCCTGGGAAAAAGTCTCTGTCTCTCTACTCGATCTAGGCTTCTTATCATCTTGTAAACCTTTATCAAGTCACCTCTCATACTCCTTTGCTCCAGAGGGAAAAGCCTGAGCTCATTCTGGTACATGTGACAATAATAAATCAGTTACCAATGGCGGGGTGCAGAGACATCTCGATGGAAGTGGGGGAGGTGTGGTATAAGGCGCTCCTTCTCTCCTCTAGCCTGTAGGTCACCTTTGGGCAAGGTGTAGCACCTGCTTAGCCACCCCCCCCCCCCCACCGATCAGGGTCATGTAAACTCACAGGAGCAGGTGATGGATAGCATATGAGCAGCTGGTGTTACCTCTGACATTCCCACTTCACTTTCCTCAGACTCCTTAAAGTTATTCCCTCTTGTATTAGCCGTGTCCGCTCTGGGAAGAAGTATTTAGCCGTCCCCTCTACCTATGCCTTGTATCATCTTGTAAACCTCTGTCAAGTCACCTCTCATTATCCTTTGCTCCAAAGAGAGAAAACTCTAGCTCGCCAAGCCTCTCCTCATGAAACACGCTCTCTAATCCAGGCCGCATCCTAGTAAAATCTCCTCTGCAGCCTCTCTGTCCTTCCTTTAATGAGCCGACTAGAACTGAACGCAGTGCTCCGAGTGTGGTAATCCCAATCACAAACAAGATAAAATGTGCAGCTGCTGGAAGTCCAAGGATAAGAGTGGTCCACCAGTCCTCCAGGTTTGGGGGTTCAGCTCAGGGCTAACAACCCTGACTGGTCTCCCATCCACTACATAATGTACTGGGTGGGCACAGGAGTACATTCAGCCAGAGACTCATTCCTCTGAGATGCAACACAGAGCGTCATAGGAAGTCATTCCTGCTTGTGGCCATCAAACTTTACAACTCCTCCCTTGGAGGGTCAGACACCCTGAGCCAATAGGCTGGTCCTGGACTTATTTCCTGGCATAATTTACATATTACTATTTAACTATTTATGGTCTTATTACTATTTAATTATTTATGGTGCAACTGTAACGAAAACCAATTTTCCCCAGGATCAATAAAGTATGACTATGACTAAGACTATGGTCAAACAAAAATGTGAACGAAACAGCAGTGAAGTGAACAGCACATCTGAGAGCGACGGTATTCCTGGTTCTTCACCCGGGACCTGCATGACTGACTGTAGTGAAAACCGAGACGAAGCTACTGACACGTCGAACAAAGCCCCGAATGCCGTCGGAGATGGAGGACCCTCGCTGCTGCCCTAAACACCAGCGACGTAGCCGGCAGTTCTGTCTAGGAGGCCGAGCACACAGGAAGAAAATTATAGATTCTTGGGTACAAGGGGATCTGGGGGTTTGGGGATCAGGTGGGAAATTTTTTTATGCGGTGTGGCATCAACCGGAATCTTACAGGAGAGGGGCTAGGATCGAGAAGCTGTCCGGCTCACTCCGCCCCCTACTCCTGATGCTCTGATACAACAGAGCTGCTACTTAATTCCTCGCATTCCGCACACAGTGTGACATTTGGTGACTAACATGGGAAATCAAACAGCTTCAAGCTGGCAACGTACAGAGAAAGGTCAACTCTTTTAGCATGAGGTTATAAAAAGTCTGATTCAAGCTGAGCACTTGTCCGTGAAAGTATTTGTGATTATTTCAGCGATGTTGCCTTTGCTAGGAAAGGCACTGTTTATCCACCCCCATTGATCTTCACCTGGGCGTTCCGCTGGGGTGTTTCGGAGAGCAGCGATCTGGAGTCACATGTGAACCGGTCGGAGTAAACGCAGCAGGTTTCCTTTCCTCTAGGATTGTAGCTCAAAGTTTCAAAGATTCAAAGTACATTTATTATCAAAGAATGTATGAATTATAAAGCTTGAGATTTATTTGTTTACAGGCAGCCACAAAGCAAAAAAAAACCCGAAAGAACCCAATTAAAAAACATAAAGACCAAAGAAAGGAAAAAACCCGAAAGAACCCAATTAAAAAACATAAAGACCTGAGAAAGGAAAAAAAACACAAATCGTGCAAAGGGTAGAACTGAGCATCAGCATTCCGAACCAAAATGAGTCATTAGTTCGAACCCTGGAGCAGCCCGAAGTAGGCCCAAAGCCTCGGTTCCAGTCCAAGATATTAGTGAACACGGGGCCCAGCAGCTGGGGCAGTCCTCATAGCCTCAGTGCCAGGGAGAGAGGGACGAACATCACAGGAGAGTGTACAATGTCTTTCCAGTCTATCTGCAATTTTATGGCAAACTGGTGATTTCATGGTCAACAAAAATAGTATAATCTTTTTTTATTCTAATACAGTACTTACTTACGGCCCATTATGCTGCTGGTGTTTAGGGCAGCAATGAAGGTCCCTCCATCTGTAGAGAAGGATTCCGCGTTGCTGTTTCCATAGCAATTTTGTTTTACCGGTCAGGATGGTAAGCCCTGAGCTGAAACCACAAACCCAGAGGACTGGTGGGCTGCTCTTAGTCTGGCCTCTACCCTCTGACCTGTTTGGCTTGGGTGACCCTACCAAGACCCAAAGCACAAGGCCCTGACTCCAGCCACCATAGCTCCCCAGGTCATTGAGGCATGCAAGCCTCCAAACCCTACGACAAGGTTGTACTCCTCTTGGAGGGTCTAATACTGTGGATTCTGGTAATTAGGACACCTTGAAACTGTACATTTTGGCCCAATTAAGCAAATGCCCAATTAAAGTTTAAAAGATCAAAATAAGTTTACTATCAAAGTACAATTAGTTTAAGTTTTGTCATTAAAAGGTATAAAAAAGATAAACTACCATGTAATTGAGTCACAAATTCTGTACCTAAATGAAGAACAGAACAAATTCGAACACTACCAACACTACTAACACTACTATGGTAATATAGAACTGTGCATGAGCTCCTAATAGTTGTCGACATGGGAATTCCTCCATTGTACAGTGTTGTGTATGGGGCATCCGGGGAGGGGCAGCACCTCTGGTGAGGGGGCTTGTCATGTCCATTCCAGGGCAGTTCACTCACCTTTGGTCCCCACCGGACACTCAGCTCTCACCCGTGGCTCCAAGTAGCTTTCTGCACGTGACAGTGGCGCACCGCAGTACAGCGCTTCGCCAGGGTAGCTGGCGGGCCTCAAACCGCATTGAGATGGGGAATGCCTGTCGTAGCACGTGAAGTCAGCTCTGGCGGACTGGGCGACTGATATCAATGGTGAGGTCCAATGGTCAAGAAGGTGGTTCTGCAACACTCCATGGACAGCAAAGGGCATAACAAGGCACAGAAGTCATGGTTATCCAATGCAACCAAAGAAGAACCCAGTTTGTGACAACTACTCGTACCATCAGATCCAGACTTCCGAGTCGAGAAGGTGTAACAGCCCCAGTGCAACTGCTTATCCACCTTAAAAACTCTCCCGCACGGATTTCACAGGTTCCCTGTCATCGTCGGATACAACAGACAGCCATCATGCTGCCATGTTCTTTTGATTAACTGTAAATGAACAAAAATGGGGTTCACATTGCTGTCAGAGATGGAGTGAGTGCTTTGGAGAGGGGCAGATGCCGAAGAGTTTCAATGTCCACCCACCTAACCCGGGTGTGAGGTTGGATCGTTCCAAGCGCTGAGCCGATTTGGTGAGATGGAGAACGGCTTCTGGCCGGGACCTAGGTCCTACAATGTGGCACTACTTGATGCTTACACTATTTACATAGCAGCACAGATAAACTGTGTTGGGTAGAGGCCAGTGTTGGGGTGATTTTTCCGCTCCCTCACAAATACTTAATCCTTTCATTGCGGTGTTGAGGCTGTGAATTAATCCGGCTGCTGTGTGTTTCTGCCCCAGTGGCGTAATGAACTGGGGACTGAGGCGTGGGCTACTCCGGCTGCTCTGGGAGAGGATGTGGGATTCAGTTTGGTTCAGGACGCTGTTGGCTCGCTTCTATGGTTTACATGATGTGTGTGTGTGTCTTTTTTTTCCCGCACTTTCTCTGCGCTGTTGTAGTTGGGTCTTTTTTTAAATTGGGAAATTTGGGTTCCTTGCTCTCTGGCTGCCTGTAAGCAGACAAATTGTAAGGTGTATAATTTATACACTCCTTGATAATAAATGTGCTTTAAATCTTGAATCTTGAATCTCTGAAAATTAGTGCAGATGACAGATGACCTTCATACAATGTTTCAACAACTGCATCTCCAAATCTTCATTTTCATTGTAACATTGAAGGTGATTGTCAATACTATCAAATTCTTCATAGTTCCTAACTTGCTGAAGTACTGAAATTGTTTTGACTCTTGACCATTTCCGGTATCTCCCAGCCTGAATGCTTGAAACTACAGCGAGCAAAAACAGTTTGAAATTATCCCATTCTGACATGTTGGTTCATAGCCTCCTCTTGTGCCAAGATGAAGTTATCCTCAGGGTAGATATATTCCATCTGGGTAGCCTCCAACCTGATGGCATGAATATCGATTTCTCCTTCCGGTAAAAAATCATTCTTCAGCCCCCCCCCCCATTTCCTACTCTGACCTTTTACCTCTTCTCACCTGCCTATCACCTCCTCCAGGTCCCTTCCTCCTCCTTTTCTCTGATAGTTCACTCTCCTCTCCTGTCAGATTCCTTCTTCTCCAGCCCTTGACCTTTCCCACCCACCTGGCTTCACCCATCGCCTTCCAGCTACCCTCCTTCTCCTCTCCACACATTTTTATTCCGGCATCTTCCTGCTTCCTTCTCAGTCCTGAAGAAGGGTCTCGGCCCAGAACGATGACTATCTACTCATTTCCATAGATGCTGCCTAACCTGCTGAGTTCCTCCAGTGTTATGTGTGTGTTGCTGTAATTTGTCTTACTGCTTACTTCTCACCAACCATCGGTGACAAAAATCACTGCATATTGAACACAAACACACACAATGGTGCTGTTTAAAAACTGTTGACTCTAAGCACGGTGCAGTGTCTAACAGCCACATAAGTTCATGCAACTGATGCTCATTAGAAACTGTTCGGCAACAGTCTCCTGCCCCAATTAATCAGCATAACATCAAAAAGAAGGGAATCCTAGCTATTTTCTTGATTAGATTTTATTCCTAAATCAGCGGCTGCCCTGCTTAACGATAGACAAATGAACTGGAATCTACTGTATTAATTAATTAAACATTTAATTAATTTGAATTCACTGGTAGAAGCTTTTCTTTCTTAGGAGCTTGGGGGGTTCAGTATGTCACCAAAGGTTGTTAGAAATTTCCTTGGACGTATGGTGGAGGACATTCTGTCTCGTTGCTTTACGGGATCTCAAGAGGGTGCAGAGGGTTGTAGAATCATGGGCACAACCCTTCCCCTCATCGAGGTCATCAAGGTTCAAGGTACATTTATTATCAAAGTATGTGGGCAGTATACAACCCTGAGATGGCGCAATGGCATCAGCGCCGGACTCCGGAGTGAAGGATCCCGAGTTGGAATCCAAGTCGGGCCACCCCCCGCCCCCCCGCGCACACTTTCCATCCGTGCCAGGTTGAGCGTCGAGCTAGCCACTCGGCCTCATAAGAAAAAGGGTCGAATCAGGAACATTCATATCGTGACCCAGTTAATCCAAAAGGAGACCAATTCTGACACCACGCACCAGACAAGAACGGCTGACTGTCTGGTGCGATACGCTAAAAAAAAAATCCCTGAGATTTGACTTCTCCAGACAGCCACTACTGCTGCTGCAAGACAACTAATTCCACATCACTTTCACGGACTCTTCATCTCATGTTCATGATATTTATTACTTATTTATTTACTATTATTATTCCTTTATTTTTGTGCTTGCACAGTTTATGGTCTTCTGCACTTTGGTTGAAGGGTAAAGGTGGGCGGTTTTTTATTGATTCTGTTATAGTTCTTTATCATCGTCGTTATGTGCCTTGTCGTAGGACAGGGGTGATCATGATCTTTAATCTGAGCAGAGATTATTCTTTTCTCTGTCCATGACTGTGATTGTTCTTGGCAAATTTTTCTACAGAAGTGGTTTGCCATTGTCTTCTTCTGGGCAGTGTCTTTACAAGATGGGTGACCCCAGCCATTATCAATACTCTTCAGAGATTGTCTGCCTGGCATCAGTGGTCGCATAACCAGGACTTGTGATGTGCACCGGCTGCTCGTACGACCATCCACCACCTGCTCCCATGGTTTCACATGACCCTGATCCGGGGGGGGGGGGGGGCTAAGCAGGTGCTACACCTCGCCCAAGGGTGACCTGCAGGCTAGCGGAGGGAAGGAGCCACTCACACCTCCTTTGGTAGGGAGGTATCTCCACCCACGTGTAGCAACAGGAAAGTTACCAGAGAATTGGAGGAGAGCCAATTCTGTTCTGCTGTTTAAGGCTCTAAACATAAACCAGGCAGTAATAGGCCAGTGAGTCCATTACTTTATGAAGGAGGGATGGGTTAGATTAGATTAGATTAATATTCAAGGAGGTTTAAAGGGTTGGCACACCATCCTGGGTCAAAGGGCCTCTACTGAGCTGTGCTCTATGCTGTATGTTGAAACTACCAGCTTTAGCACAGAAAGCACAGCTACAGCTACAAACCATGGAAGAATTAAAGGATTTGCACAAGGGGCCAGAGTTGGGGGGATGTGAAGATCTCGGGGACTGAAGGATGGTGCACAGATCAGAAGGGATGAACCTACAAAGGGAATCAAAATCCCTGTTTCTGAAACTTGGTGAAATCTTTAACCGGGATGGGGTGGGGAAAACAATTTTGATGCGAGTTCAAATTAAAACAAACATCACTGACACTTAGGAATCAATAGCCTCAGAAGCGAAAATAAAGCACTTCGCCTGTTGGCTGGATTCCAAAGACCAATAGTACCCCCTTCGCCTCTTCTCATTTCAACCAGCACATTGCAATCCTCTGTTGGTCCAGTCTTCGAGCGCGGCCGATGGTGAACTCTCCCGGCATCAGTCCAGGGGCACGCCGCGGCTTTGTGAAACCTCCAGTCGCCGCAGCCGCTCTGCTGGCCCGTCCCTGCGATGAGATCGGGGTTGGGGGCGAAAAGCTTTGCTATTTAAATATCACCGCACCAGAGAGCAGACAGGATCGGAGCAACAGCTCATTGGAATATCTGGCTACATTCGTAGATTAGGATATGCACGGCACCGGCCTCTGTTCCTTGTGAAATTACTCTACCAGTGAAATAAAGCAGGGAAGAAACCTGGAGGCCGTGACACGGACGTAAACCGGCAAATTACCGGCTCACCTAATTACCGTCGGCGTTTCGGGCAGTAATTACGGCCCCGAATCTCTGGCGGAGTTCAGGGCTTCCTTCATCAAGTCAGTAGCTCGGTGTTCACTACCGTCAGTCGTGCAAGCCCCGGGTCAGGAATACAGTGGATCAGAGATATAGAATCTGAATCAGAATCAGGTTTAATATCACCGGCATACGTCCTGAAATTTGTATCTTTGCGGCAGCGGTACAATGCAATATAGGTTAATATAGGAAAAAACAGTGACTTACTATATATATATATATATATATATATATATATATATATATATATATATATATATATACACACACACATATACACACACACACATACATACACACCAAATAGTTAAGTAGAGCAAAAAAAAGTGAGGTAGTTTTCATGGGTTCAATGTCCATTAAGAAATCAGATGACAGAGGAGAAGCTGTTCCTGAATCACTGAGTGTGTGTCTCCAGGCTCCTGTACCTCCTCCCTGATAGTAACAATGAGAAGAGGGCAGGTCCTGGGTGATGGGGGTCCTTAATGATGGATGCAGCCCTTTTGAAGCATCACTCCCTGAAAATGCCCTGGATACTACAGAGGCCAGTGCCCATGATGGGCACTAATTTTACAAATCTCTGCAGTTTACTTCAATCCTGTGCAGTAGCCCCACCCCTCCCCATACGAGACAGTGGTGCAGTCAGGTCGCATGCTCTTCACAGTACATCTGTAGAAGTTTGTGATTATTTTGGGTGACACACCAGATCTTCTCAAACACCTAAAAAGAAATAGCTACCGTCTTGCCTTCTTTGTAGCTGCATCGTTATGTTGGGTCCAGGTCAGGTCCTCAAAGATAATGACACCCTGAAACTTAAAATTGATCACTCTCTCCACTTCTGTGCCCTCTGGTCTTAGACTTCCCCACCATAGGATACATACTCCTCCCATCCACTCTTTAGGCCATTCAACATTCGATGGGTTTCAATGAGATCCCACCCCATCATTCTTCTGAATTCTAGTGAGTAGAGGCCCAGGGCCATCAAATAGAAACATAGAAAATAGGTGCAGGAGTAGGCCATTCAGCCCTTCGAGCCTGCACCACCATTCAGTATGATCATGGCTGATCATCCAACTCAGAACCCTGTACCTACTTTCTCTCCATACCCCCTGATCCCTTTAGCCACAAGGGCCATATCTAACTCTCTTAAATATAGCCAATGAACTGGCCTCAACTGTTTCTTGTGGCAGAGAATTCCACAGATTCACCACTCTCTGGGTGAAGTTTTTCCTCATCTCAGTCCTAAAAGGCTTCCCCTTTATCCTTAAACTGTGACCCCCTCGTTCTGGACTTCAACATCAGGAACAATCTTCCTGCATCTGGCCTGTCAAATCCCTTTAGAATTTTATACATTTCAGTAAGATCCCCCCTCAATCTTCTAAATTCCAGCGAGTATAAGCCTAGTCGATCCAGTCTTTCATCATATGAAAGTCCTGCCATCCCAGAAATCAATCTGGTGAGCCTTCTTTGTACTCCCTCTATGGCAAGGATGTCTTTCCTCAGATTAGGGGACCAAAACTGCACACAATACTCCAGGTGTGGTCTCACCAAGGCCTTGTACAACTGCAGTAGAACCTCCCTGCTCCTGTACTCCAATCCTCTTGCTATGAATGCCAACATACCATTCGCCTTTTTCACTGCCTGCTGTACCTGCATGCCCACTTTCAATGACTGGTGTACAGGACAGGTCTCACTGCACCTCCCCTTTTCCTAATTGGCCACCATTCAGATAATAATCTGTTTTCCTGTTCTTGCCACCAAAGTGGATAACCTCACATTTATCCACATTAAATTGCATCTGCCGTGAATTTGCCCACTCACCTAACCTATCTAAGTCACTCTGCATCCTCCTCACAGCTAACACTGGCGCCCAGCTTCGTGTCATCCGCAAACTTGGAGATGCTGCATTTAATTCTCTTGTCTAAATCATTAATATAGTGTAAACAACTGGGGTCCCAGCACTGAGCCTTGCGGTACCCCACTAGTCACTGCCTGCCATTCTGAAAAGGTCCCATTTATTCCCACTCTTGGGAATGCTCCTCGTATGATAGGAAGGATGTGGAAGCTTTAGAGAGGGTGCAGGGAGATTTACCAGGATGCTTCCTGGATTAGATAGAGTGGCTTATTCAAGATTCATGAATCAAGTTTATCTATTGTTATCCTTCAGTACACTATTATGAAGATTGAACCAATTACAAAGATAGATTGAGCAATCTGGGGCTTTTCTCTGTGGAGTAAAGTAGGATAAGAGGTGATGTCATAGGTGTATAGGATGATAAGAAGCTTTGATCAAGTGGACAGCCAAAGGCTTTTTCCCAGGGCTAATACAGGGAAGGAATGCATCTTCAAGGTAATAGGAGGAAAGTATAGGGGGGGATATCAGAGGTACTTTTTTGGCATTATCATTTCAAAGGACCTATCTTGGGTCAAGCACCTAAGTGCCATTATGGAAGCTTCTGCCTGGGAACAACTTTCCTAGAAGTGTCACAGTGGGGTGCTGGGAATGGACCCAAATGCAAGACACAGACACTGAAGTACAAGGAACAGGACTTGACTAGAGTAGGATGTGACAGGATTCAGACCAGGAGCAGGGACAAGAACACAGACTTAGGCTAGGGAAAGCAGGACCAGGACTAGACCATGGACTAGGAGACAAGGCTTCTAGCCCAAGACTGGACAAGGACCCAGAACCTGGGCCTTGCCTCAGGCTCAGACCCCAGAACCAGGCAAGGACATGACATGGGTTCAGGACAGGACATGGCTGGGGTCTAGAGCCCTGAGCTGGGCTGCCGGATCCTCGAGCCTTGGGCTCCTGGAGCTGGGCTGCCGGATCCGCGAGCCTTGGGCTCCTGGAGCTGGGCTGCCGGATCCGCGAGCCTTGGGCTCCTGGAGCTGGGCTGCCGGATCCGCGAGCCTTGGGCTCCTGGAGCTGGGCTGCCGGATCCGCGAGCCTTGGGCTCCTGGAGCTGGGCTGCCGGATCCGCGAGCCTTGGGCTCCTGGAGCTGGGCTGCCGGATCCGCGAGCCTTGGGCTCCTGGAGCTGGGCTGCCGGATCCGCGAGCCTTGGGCTCCTGGAGCTGGGCTGCCGGATCCGCGAGCCTTGGGCTCCTGGAGCTGGGCTGCCGGATCCGCGAGCCTTGGGCTCCTGGAGCTGGGCTGCCGGATCCGCGAGCCTTGGGCTCCTGGAGCTGGGCTGCCGGATCCTCGAGCCTTGGGTTCTTGGAGCTGGGCTGCCAGATCTTCATCTTGAAATGCAGAGGCTGATAACTCAAAGGCTGGAGCTGAGAGACTGACTGGGAACTGAACATCAACATAGAGCTGGGGCTTGTCCTTCAAAAAGCTGGGACTCATCATTAACACATCACCAACAGGAGACAGGACAGTACATAGAAAGAGCCAGGACTTATACTTAGACAAGCCAGGACTCAACCTCTCCACACCAAGGTGGGACAGGTCCAACTGTTGGGTAACAGCAGAACAGCCATACTTACCCAACAGAGGCAAGGACAAGGCAGATCCTCCCACAGGGCAACAGCAAAACAACCTGACTTACCCCACAGAGGCAAGAACAAGAAGAGACAAACACCAAAGAACAACAGACAGTTCCATCTCTGCTTCAGGGTAGCTCCAAGTCTCAGTTCAGTCAGCAACCCCCACTGGCTACAGAAACAGCCAGATCCCTACCTAGCTCAGAGTGGCTGACGGCCACTCAGCTGGCCCAGTAAACAGCCAAATCCAAACCACAAAGACTACTCCAACAAGTGGCAACAAGGCTCCATGAAGCAGTGGTCCTCCAACCAGGACTAGAGATCACAAATGGTTTCACTAGCGTTCTATCAGCAGGTTGCTCTATGGGAGACTGACAAGACAAACCAGCAGCCCACACTCACTCCCAAGGCTACTTATATTCCAAGCCCAAAGATGGGAATCAGCTGCCTATGATTAACCCAACCAAATGAGGGACAGCTGGAAGACCCGGAGTCCTGAGTCCACGGACCGGGCCGTGAACCAGAATGCGGACTTCACAGACCAGACCATGACAAGAAGTTTGTTCAGACTCGGCAAGCTATCTCAAACTTTGGCAAACACAGTGGAAAGTGTCATGACTGGTTGGAAACACCAATGACCTTGAACGGGAAAGCCCATAAAAAGTAATGGGTACAGCCCAGTCCATCACGGGTGAAGCCCTCCCCACCATCGAGCACATTCACAAGCGCTCCATCGCAGGAAAGCCACATCCATCATCAAGGACTCCAAATATCCAGAGCGTGCTCTCATCTCGCTGCTGCCATCAGGAAAGAGGTACAGGAGCCTCAAGTCCCACACCACCAGGTTCAAGAACAGTTGCTACCCTTCAACCATCAGGCTCCTGAACAGACGTGGATAGCTTCATTTACCTTAACACTGAGCTAATTCCACAACCTATGAAATCACTTTTAAAGACTACAACTCCTGTTCTCAATATTTATTACTCATTTATTTTTCATTATTTGTTATTATTACCCTTTTTCCCTCTTTTTTGTATTTGCAGTTTGTTGTCTTTTGCACTCAGGTTGTGTGTGGTTTCATTGATTCTATAGTGTTTCTTTGTATTTACTGTGAATGCCCACAAGAAAATGAACCTCAGGGTAGTATATAGTGACAGATATGTACTTTGATAATAAATTTGCTCTGAACTTTGAACTCTAGTATCTTTCTCGTGAATCTCTTCCTCCAGTAATTTGTCCTTTACTGTGCCTATTGTCTTGTTTATTAATTATTGCACTGTCTTACACTGTTTTGTACACTTTATGTGATCCCGTGTAGGTCTGAAGTCTAATGTAGTTTTGTGTTGTTTCACGTAGTCTAGTGTAATTTTGTATTGTTTCATGTAGCACCATGGTCCTGGAGGAAAGTTGTTTCATTTTTACTGTCTACTGTACCAGCAGTTATCGTTGAAATGACAATAAAGGCAGCTTGACTTGACCCTCTCCAGGGCCAGCACATCCTTTCCTAGGTAAGGAGCCAAAGCAGATCGCGGTACTTCAGATGTGGTCTGATCAAAGCCTTATAAAACCTCAGCATTACGTCCTCTGCCAATGTTTCGGTCGAAGCCATGCAGTGGGCGCTTGTGCCCAGTAGATTAACTCAGTGCACTGTCACACGCCGTGATGGCTGTATTCAGATCTCCGCAGTGTGACTCAAGCTTGCAGCCCTCCAGCCTGGAAGCAGGAACGTTCCCCACCGAGCAACAGCTGACACCTGTATCCCCAGGCCCTGGAACTGCGGATTGGTGTTATCCTTGCCCTGGGCACGGGCTGTGGACTCACACGACTGCTTACAGGCAGCACATATACACACACAGATGGAGATGATTTGATAATTCTCCTTATTTTTAGAATTAATTCAGACACACTGGAAGCATATGTGCTGCATTAAGTGAGAAGCCGAGATGGAATCGGCAAACTGTGGGGCTGTCCCTTGCGCTCACGTTGAAGGAGAGAGGTGGAGAATTGTGATACTGTCATTTTAAAATTTTTAAAATGTTTCTAAAATCATTTATCATTCATTTTCCTTCATTATGATCTGAAAAGTTTGCCCCTGTTTCTCTTTCCAATGCACTGTTTTGAATTACCAGAAGTTTCTGTTTTTAATTCAGATTTAAGTTGACCGAGAATGGGGAGTTGAACATACACTCAGGTTGGCATGAAAGAACATAGAACACAGAACATACAACACACCACATAATATAGCGGCCACTATATTAGATACACCTGTACCCCTGCTCAATAATGTAAATATCTAATCCACCAATCATGTGGCCACAACTCAATGCATAAAAGCATGCAGGCATGGTCAAGAGGTTCAGTTGTTGTTCAGATCAACCAGGAGAATTGGGAAGGAATATGATCTAAGTGACTTTGACCATGGTGCCAGATGAGGTGGTTTGAGTATCTCAGAGGCTGCTGATCTCCAGGGATTTTCACACACAGCAGTCTCTACAGCAGATGTTCCCAAAGTTTTTGTAAAGTGCTAATCTATTCAATCTTCCCTTTATAACTCCGGTCCTCCAGTCCTGGCAAAATCCTTGTAAATTTTCTCTGTAGTCTTCTAAGCTTTTTGATTGGACACTTGAGGTTGAAATGGCATTCGCAGTTGAGATGGATAGTTGATGTTTGCTGTTGAGATCCTTCATCAGGACTGGAAAGAAAGAGGGGAGATAGCTGGTGTGTAAAAAGTAGAGGGAAGGTATTGAGCAAGAGCTGGCAGATATATCCACACGATGGAGGGGTGATCTGCAGATGGAGGAGGGGAGAGAGGGACTGGTGACCGAGGCTGGGAGGTGATCAGTGGAAGGGACAAAGGCCTGAAAATGATGGTGTCTGACAGAGCATGGAGGTGGGGAGTGAACCAATGGATGGAGCGTGTGAGTGATGGGCCAATGGAGGGGATGGAGGGGGACAGAGAAACAGATGGGGTTGTAGGTTTTGGTTTTGGAGGAGATAGAAAATGGAGCAGCTTACCCAGTTTAACATCTACTACTGCTTCAGCTGAGTGAGCAGTAATGTTGCTGGGATTGGAGGACCTGAGATATAAGGAAAGATTGAATGCGTTAGGACTTTATTTCTTGGAATACAGAAGATTGAGGGGATGGATTAAAATGGTTTAAAATGGTGCTGGTGTTTTGCCAGCGACAGCTTGTCACTGGCAAAATTCAAATTAAAGGAAGCTACTAAATACCGTACCTTATTAATAAAACGCTTTTTCAATAACGATCAGCACGAACAGTGGGTAGGTGGGTGGTGGCGGAGGTGGAGGCGCCAGAGAGAAATGGTCGAGGGAAGTGGAGGCAGAGGTGAGGTCGAAGGTGAGATAAGACAGAGTCGTGGTATCCCCGAAAGCAAGGAAAATCCCGACGTCTGATCGATTTAAGCGCTGGACCAGATTGAAAAGGTCGGGGTCTCGGGACTGGAAGTGAGGCGAGGGTCTCTGCTGCTCGCTGCACCACGACACTTACTCAGCCTCGCACTGGACTGAGGCTGCGGCCTGCTCCCGCTGCAGTGATGCCTGGCTTCGTGTCTTTCATAAAACTTCAGTTCTGAAGCTATTTGCTAACATTCATTATTTGAATTTTTTTTTCTTTCTGCGCACTGGGTGTTTGATGGTCTTTTTTTAATGGGTCCCTTTGGGTTTCTTCGTTTTGTGGCTGCCTGTAAGCAGACAAATCTCAAGATGTATAATGTATACAGTACTTTGTTAATAAATGTACTTTGAACAAGATTGGGAATGAAAAGAATGCGATTATGACAGACAATGAGAGTAACGGATAGACTTTCTGGGCCAGGATAACACCTTCAGCCAAAAAAAAAAATTAATTACACCCTCAGTGGCGAGGCCCTTTCTCTGGGAGCGGAGGTTATTGTGCACCAGTCTGAAGGGTGGGGCTTGAGACTGATAGTTCCTCACTAACCATAGGCAGCACATAGAAACCTCACACCCTTGTACTGATGCCTTTGAACTTTGAAGCTCAATCCTGAATTTAAGAGAAACTCGAAATATTCTACTGAGTGTCAGAAGCAGAAATTGCGAGAAGTAGCCAGCAGGTCAGTTAGCATCTGAGGAGAGACACAGGGTTTACATTTCAAGCCAATGATTGTAAAACAAAGATGTCAAACCTGAAATGTTAACTGCACTGCTTCAGAGGGCATGTGCTGTCATGAGAAGCTGCATAAACTTGGGTTGTTTTCTCTGGAACGCTAGAGGCGGAGAGGAGATCTGATAGACGTTTGCAAGATTATAAGAGGCACAGATAGAGTGGACAGAGGGTATCTGTTTCCCAGGGTTTGAATCTCTAATACCAAGGGGCATTGAAGGTGAGAGGGGGTAGGTTCAAGGGCGATGTGAGGGGTCAGTTTTTTTACTCAGAGAATGGTGGATGTCTGGAATGCACTGCCTGGTATGGTGGTAGAGGCAAACACATTAGAGGCTTTTAAGAGCCGTTTAGATAGGCACATGGATGGGAGGAAGATGGAAGGATATGGACATGGTGTAGGTAGGACGGATTAATGTTTGGGTGTTTTTGGTTCTCTTGTTCGCTGGTTCAGCACAACATTGCGGGCTGAATAGCCTGTTCCTGTGCTGCACTCTTCTAGGTTCTATGTTCTCTTTGTAGATGCTGCCTACTGATTGAGTATTTTCAGTAGAGGGGATAATTTCACTCAATTTTGGCTACAACAGGAAAAAATGACCAGGAAGCTATGGACTTTGAATTGGTGGACTGGACTGTATTCAGGGGCTCATCTTCGAATGTGGATGTGTATGCCGCAGTTGTTACCGACTTCCCTAAAAGCTATGTGGATGAGTGTGTGCCTATGAAAACTTGCTGCACTTCCCCAACAAAAAGCCATGGATGAACCAGGAGGGCTAGGTCTGTGGCATTTAAGTATGGCAAGCCAGGTCACCAGGAAGCCAGCTACGACTTGCGGAGGGCTATTTCAAGACCGAAGAAACAAGTCTGAGCGAGGTTGGAGGCGTCATCAGATGCACGTCAACTCTGGCAAGGTTCGAAGGACATTACTTCCTACAAAGCGAAACCCAACATCATGAATGGCAGCGATGTTTCACTACCAGACAAGCTCAACACCTTTTACGCCCGCTCTGAAAGGGAGAATATAACTACAGCTGTGAAGATCCCTGCTGCACCCGCTGACCCTGTGGTCTCTGTCTCAGAGGCAGATGTCAGGCTGTCTTTCAGGAGGGTGAACCCTTGCAAGGCGGCAGGCCCCGATGGAGTACCTGGTAAGGCCCTGAAAACTTGTGCCAACCAACTGGCAGGAGTATTCAAGGACACTTTCAACCTCCCACTGCTACGCAGGGAGTTCCCACCAGCTTCAAAAACACAACAATTATACCAATGCCTGAGAAGAGTACTGAGAGCTGCGTTAATGACAACCGTCCAGTAGTATTGATGGTGACAAAATGCTTTGAGAAGTTGGTCATGGCTAAAGTCAACTTCTGCAATTTGCCTATTGTCACAATAGGTCTATGATGGATGTGAAGTCAATGGCTCGTCACGTGGCCTTAGATCACATGGACAATACAAACACCTATGTCAGGATGCTGTTCATTGACTGTAGCTCGGCATTTAACACCATCATCCCTAGGGTCCTGATTAATAAACTACAGAACCTGGTCCTCTGTACCCCCGCTCTGCAATTGGATCCTCGACTTCCTAACTGAAAGACCACAATCTGTGCAGATTGGTAATAATATCTCCTCCTCGTTGACGATCAACACTGGTGCACCTCAGGGAGGTGTGCTTAGCCCACTGCTCTACTTTCTCTATATCCATGACTGTGTGGCTAGGCGTTACTCAAATGCCATCTATAAACGCTGATGAGACAAACATTGTTGGCAGAATCTTGGAAACAGGAGTGAGACATACCAGCAAGTTGACTGATGTCACAGCAAAGACTTTTCACTCCACATCAGTATGACCAAAGAGCTGGTAGTCAACTTCAGGAAGGGTAAGACAAAGGAACACATACCAATCCTCATAGAGAGATCAGAAGTTTGGACAGTGAGCAGTTTCAAGTTCCTGGGTGTCAAGATCTTTGATTGAGAATCTAACCTGGTCCCAAGATATCGATGCAGCTGTAAAGAAGACAAGATCGTGGCTATATTTCATTAGGAGTTTGAGGTGTCACCTGAAACACTCAAAAACTTTCTACAGATGTACTGTGGCGAGCATTCTGACTGGCTGCATCATCATCTGGTATGGAGGGGTGCTGATGCACAGGATCAAAAGAAACTAGAGGAAGTTGTAAAATTAGTCAGCTCCATCATGGGTGCTAGCCTCCACTGTATCTAGGTCATCTTCAAGGAGCAATGCCTCAGAAAGGCAGCGTCCATCATTAAGGACTCCCACCACCCAGGACATGCCCTGTTCTCATTATTACTGTCAGGGAGGAGGTACGGAAGCCTTAAACCACACACTCAATGATTCAGGAATAGCTTTCTCCCCTCTGCTATCCAATATCTGAATGGACACTTTTTATTCTTAGTATTTCTGTTTTTTCAAGAACGTGAGTTGTAGAGTCATTCAAAGTGTGTCTGTAGGACATAGAATCAGTTCAGAGAATACAGCCCAGTCCATCACGGGTAAAACCCTCCCCACTATTGAGCACATCTACACGAAGTGTTGCTGCAGGAAAGTAGCCTCCACCACCCAGGCCATGCTCGCTTCTCACTGCTGCCATCAGGTAGAAAGTACAAGAGCCTCAGGACTCACACCACCAGGTTCAGGAATAATTACTATCTCTCAACCATCAGTCTATTGAATCAGAGGGAATAACTTCACTCAACTTCACTTGCCCCATTATTGAAATGGTCCCACAAACAATGGAGTCACTTTCCAGGACTCTTGTTGGCTCTTGCATGATGGCTGAATGCCAAAGTAGGGTGGTCTTTCATTGATTCTATTGTGGTTGTTATTCATTTGTTGATTTATTGTGAATGCCCGCAATAAAATGACCCTCAGGGTTGTATATGGTAACATACGTATACTTTGATTATAAATTTACTTTAAACTTTGATTGAAATTATCCGCGTTGAGTCAGGAGCCTGATGGTTGTAAGGTAATAAATGTTCCTGAACCTGGTGGCGTGGAACATTGAAAGATTATGGGACATTATAAGGTAAGGTTATAAGGTATAAATATTATAAAATAGGAACACCAAATGCTTCATCTTTCTACCCAGCAGCTCAAATGAACTGAACTCCTCCATCCTGATCAAAAAGGCACAACAGCGCCTTTATTTCCTGAGGAGCATGAAGAAAGCTCACCTCTGTCCCAGGATACTGATGGACTTTTACCACTGTACCACTGAGAGCACACTCACCAACTGCATCTCAGTGTGGTATGGCAATTGTCCCGTATCAGACCACAAAGCACTCCAGTGGGTGGTGAAAATTGCCCAGTGGATTATTGGCACCCAATTGCCCACCATTGAGAACATCTACCATAAACGCTGCCTGGGCAGGGCGAAAAGCATTATCAGGGATGCATCTCACCCTAACCATGGACTTTTTACTCTCCTCCCATCCGGTAGGTGCTACAGGAGCCTCCGCTCCCACACCAGCAGGCACAGGAAGAGCTTCTTCCTTGAGACTGTGACCCTGCTGAACCTCACATCACAGCGCTAAGCATTATTGCATCTGTATTGTACTGTCTCAGTACTTTTATATTTGTGTACTGTAGCAGTTTTTTTATTTGCAGTTATTTTGTAAATAACACTATTCTTTGCATTTCTGGTTAGATACATTTCATTGGCTTTGTATCTGTACTCCGCACAATGACAATAAAGTTGAATCTAATCCAATGAAATGCATTGCTAGTTTTCTGAAGAATTGATGTTTTGCTGATTATCCCTGTTTTGGGCCCATTATCTAAGAAACGATGTGCTGGTGTTGGACAGGGTCCAGAGGAGGTTGACGAGAATGATCCCAGGAATGAAAGGGTTAATGTATGAGGAGCATTTGCTGACGCTGAGCTTGTAATTACTGGAGTTTAGAAAAAACAACGGGGGATCTCATTGAAACCTATTCATGAAAGTCCTAGACAGAGTTGATGTGAAGAGGATGTTTGCTATAGTGGGTACAGCCTCAGAGTAGAAGCACATCCCTTTAGAATAGACAAAAGGAGGAATTTCTTTAGCCAGAGGGTGATGAATCTCCAGAATTCATCCCACAGGCGGCTGTGGAAGCCAAGTCATTGGGTATATTTAAAGCAGAGGCTGATAGGTTCTTGATTAGTCAGGGCATCAAAGTTCACAGGAGGAAGGCAGAAGAACTGGGTGAAGAGGGCTACTTAATCAGCCATGATGGAAAGAGGGAACAGCATCAATGGCCGATTTCTGCTCTTATGTCTTATTGTCTTATGATCATATGTTATAAAAGTAAGCTGACAATAACCTTGACATTTCAACAGATAGATTAAATACTGAATGAGCATAAAGAGACAAAATGTAGCTGTAATTTATGCTAGGGTTCAAATTTGGATGAAGTTCCATTCGGAGATAAAAGGCTCTGAGGCATTCCATCTAGTTTGTAAAATATTAAGCATAATTGATTTTGCAGATTCAAAATAACTACTTTAACATAATTCAAGATTGTTTAATGTCATTTGAAGAACACAAGTGTCAAGGAGACTGAAATTATTGTTATTGTTATTATTGTTAATAACATTGTAAATAGATATAGTAATGTTAATAATAATATTATTGAAATTATTGTTACTCCAGATCTGATGCCACAAAAAAAACATACTAAGATAAAGAAGGGGAAGTGATGACCCACTCCTGTTAGACTGTTTGAGGGAACTTATTTTTCATTCTTACTTACTTCTCTTCTAATATTTGTATATCTGTGCACTTGTAATCCTAGTATGACACTGTAATTTCCTTTGGGATCAATAAAGTATCTATCTATCAATAATTAAAAAACACAATAAATATAAATACATAACATAGCTTATACACATACATTGATTGTATGTCCATAAAATGATGCTTATAATGGATTCTACTGTTAAATCGAAGTTTAAATCCACCTTCTAGCTATCCTCCTTCCCCTCCCCTCCAACTTTTTATTCTGGCATCTTTCCCCTTCCTTTCCAGTCCCGATGAGGGTATCGGCTGCTTATTCCTTTCCACAGATACTGCCTGACCTGCTGAGTTCTTCCAGCATTTAGTGTGTGTTGCTTTTGGATTTCCCTCATCTGTAGAAATTCTCGTGCTTAAATCCAAAGTTCTTTTAGAAGTCAGGAAAGAGGCATAAAACTTGTTGCTTCATGATTGTTTTATTAAGAGTCGATAGAATGAAGGAAACAGATGCAGAAGCTTGTAGCAGAAGGCTTATGGACAAGAGACTAAGAAGATTAAGATGATGCTGCTTTGTGTTTCTCTATTTTATACCCATAGAGATAAGAAAAATTCCATTCATATATATAGATAATAATTAACCAATTAGAAAGTACTTACTCAATAATGCAGTACAATGTAACCAATGAGAAAACACTTGTTCACAACGCCGAATGAAGAAGCTTCAAGAATTATACTTTGTATAGCCACTGGAGGCATATTAACGGTTATGTGTACACTATAACCACTAGGATTCATAATAAGCAGTTACCTGTATACGAGTAATTATATAAAATTCAAGCATTCAATTAATCGATAAACTGCAAAGAAAATGACAATTAAACAGTCTAATCTTCAAATTAAGCAGTAGATACAGGAGTGCCTGTACATAAGGTGGCTTTGACAGGAAATGATAAAGCCAGGAGAAAATAAACACTGAGCTGAGCTGAATATGCCCAGATGCTTTCAGTTTTGTGTTTTATATTCTGTGTTTTCCACTTGGTTTATTTTGTTGCCGTTTGCACAATTTGTTTTTTTCTTTGCGCGTGGGGGGGGGGGTGTTGATTATTTTCTTTAAATGGGTTTAGTGGTTTTCATTGCGGGAAAGATAAATCTCAGGGTTCGTATACTGCATTCATTGATAACACGTGTACTTGAAATCTTTGAAGTAGTGGTGGCCTTTCAAAGCCGCTCAACGTACTTCATGATGATTGTCGTCAGTTTCACCGGGAAGTAGCCATTCAGTTCTGAATGTGTAGAGTTATTTGGTACAGGGGTGATTGTGGCCAATTTGAAACACGATGGGTCAGCAGCCTGGATGGATACGTATATACAATGACAGGACATGTAGTATTTACATGCCCACATTTATCGGAAAAAAATTCTCCTATATTAACCATGGGTTTATTGTCTAACTGTGCTTCTTTATCTAGTTTGTTACCTCATTCATCAGCTTTGATGTTTTTGCCTTTCTTACCATAGAGTTTACCTATAAGACCATAAGGTATACATAAGAACCTAAGAACATAAGAAATAGGAGCAGGAGTAGGCCATCCGGCCCATAGAGCCTGCCCCTCCATTCAATAAGATCATGGCTGATCTGTCCGTAAACTCATCTCCATCTACCTGCCTTTTCCCCATAACCCTTAATTCCCCTACTATGTAAAAATCTATCTAACTGTATCTTAAATATATTTAGTGAAGAAGCCTCAACTGCCTCCCTGGGCAGAGAATTCCACAGATTCACCACTCTCTGGGAAAAACAGTTTCTCTTCATCTTCGTCCTAAGTCTTCTCCCCTGAATCTTGAGGCAATGTCCCCTAGTTCTAGTCTCACCTACCAATGGAAACAACTTTCCTACTTCTATCTTATCTATCCCTTTCAAAATTTTGTATGTTTCTATAAGATCCCCTCTCATTCTTCTGAACTCCAGAGAGTATAGTCCCAGGCGACTCAATCTCTCCTCATAGGCTAACCCCTTCATCCCTGGAATCAACCTGGTGAACCTCCTCTGCACTGCCTACGAAGCCAGTATATCCTTCCTCAAGTATGGAGACCAGAACTGCACACAGTACTCCAGGTGCGGCCTCACCAGTACCCTGTACAGTTGCAGCATGACCTCCCTGCTCTTGAATTCAATCCCTCTAGCAATGAAGGCCAGCATTCCGTTTGCCTTCTTAATAACCTGTTGCAGCTGCAAGCCAACTTTTTGCGATTCATGCACAAGCACTCCTGAGTCCCTCTGCACAACAGCATGCTGCAATCTTTCACCATTTAAATAATAATCTGCTCTTCCATTAATCCTTCCAAAGTGCATGATCTCGCATTTACCAATGTTGTATTCCATCTGCCAGACCTTGGCCCACTCACTTAACCTATCTATATCCCTCTGCAGACTCTCCACATCCTCTGTGCAATTTGCTTTTCCACTCAGTTTAATGTCATCAGCAAATTTTGCTACGCTACACTCAGTCCCCTCTTCCAAATGGTCAATGTAAATGGTAAACAGCTATGGACCCAGCACTGACCCCTGCGGCACCTCACTCACCACCATAGGAGCAGAATTAAGCCATTTGGCCCACTGAGTCTACTCCACCATTTCATCATGGCTGATTCATTTTCCCTCTCAGCCCCAATCTCCTGCCTTCTCCCCATATCCCTTCATGCCCTGACCAATCAAGAATCTATCAACCTCTGCCTTAAATATACATAAAGATTTGGCTTCCACAGCCACTTCCGGTAACGAATTCCACAGATTAACCACCGTCTGGCCAAAGAAATTCCTCCTCACCTCTGTTCTAAAAGGACGCCTCTCTACTCTGAGTCTGAGTCCCCCTGGTCGTGGACTCACCCACCATTGGAAACATCCTCTTCACATCCACTACATTGAGGCCTTCCAACATTCGGTATGTTGCAATGAGGTCACCTTCATTCTTCTGAATTCCGGTGAGTACCGGCCTAGGGCCATTTCATTTCAATCCCCGGATCATTTTCGTGAACCTCCTTTGAACCCCCTCCAACGTCAGCACATCCTTTCATAGATAAGGAACTCAAAACTGCAAACTAAATAAATGATTCCTTGTGTCTTAGACTAAGGTATGTTGACAAAATGCAATCTTATAATTGAAGAAAAATTGGTGCAATAGCTATTACATCTGCAAAATAAACTCATATAAATTCTTTTCTTGCAAAACTCAGGTGTTAAATCTTAGCCTCTGTAGGTTTCCAATTAGATACAGTACATGACTTCTTTCTTTTAAGAATCCCTATGTATTTAATTGGGTGACAGGGTGGAGATACGTCTCTACCAAAGGAGGTGTAAGGCACTCCTTCCCTCTGCTAGCCTGCAGGTTGCCCTTGGGCAAGGTGTAGCATCTGCTTAGCCCCTCGATCAGGGTCATGTGAAGCCATGGGAGCAGGTGGTGGACGGTCGTACGAGCAGCTGGTGCACATCACAAGTCCTGGTTATGTAACCACTGACACCAGGCAGACAATCTCAGAAGAGTATTGATAATGGTTGGGGGGTCACCCATTTTTGTAAAGACACTGCCCAGAAGGACGCAATGGCAAACCTCGTCTGTAGAAAATTAGCCAAGAACAATCACGGTCATGGAAAGACCATGATCACCCATGTTATGATGATGATGATGACACCTCTCATAATTTTTAAACCTCTATCAAATCTCCCCTCATTCTCCTACACTCAAGGAATAAAGTCCTAACCTATTCAGCTTTTTCCATTTGCAACTCAGCCCCATATATAGGACTATAATTTTCAGTTCCACATGTCAGAAAGGGTTGTGACATATGACCTTTTGAAATGTCCTGATAGATTGGAGGCATCTCACTGACTGGAGATTAGAGGGAAGTAGTGAGGACCCAGAGACTCAGCTATGATCTAGCAGGAGGAAGGGAATAGTGAGGCAGCTCAAAGCTCAAAGTAAATTTATTATCAAAGTACATACATGTCATCATATACAACTTGGAGGTTTATTTTCTTGCGGGCATACCCAATAAATATACAATAGATTAATAACCATCATAGAATCAATGAAAGACTGCACGAGCTTGGGTAATCAACCAGAGTGCAAAAGACAACAAACTGTGCAAATACAAAAAGAAAGAAATAATAATAATAAATGCCGATAATGTGAGAAAAAGAGTCCTTGAAAGCGAGTCCATAGGTTGTGGGAACATTTCAATGATGGTGAAACCCTCCAGTTTCCTTGGCTGCGGAGGTCACGGGAAGACAATCTACGACCCCGCCAAACTCACGAGATAGAGTCGGCTCTCCCACCCCAAACCCCGGTTTGTGTGGGTGCTGTGTCGTTCGCTACCCTGTTACAAATTGGTGCCATGGAATAACAGACAGCACACTGCATACGATTAAGGGAATTATATTTATGAATCTTAACGAAAAGGTTAGTAAAGAATAACAGAAAGAAAAGGGACCATTCTAATTAAACAGTCAAATATGCACAAGTTGAAGCTCACCTTGAAATTCTCTGTCACTTACGAACTAGGTCCTCATCAGTGTGAATGCCCACACCACCTTTCGAACGTAGCTCACAATCCATCTCGAACGAGTCTCCCTCAGGATTGTATGCTACGATCGGTTCTCCCCAGCACCTTCTCTTCTCATCTCCTACCGAACAAAAGCCCAAGATCCAAGAGAGAATGCAGAGGTGATTTACAAGGATGTTGCCTGGATTAGAGGGCGTACCTCATGAGAATAGGTTGAGTGAACTCGGCCTTTTCTTCTTGGAGCAACGGAGGATGAGAGGTGACCTGGAAGAGGTGTATAAGATGATAAAGGGCATTCATCATGTGGATAGCCAGAGGCTTTTTCCCAGGGCTGAAATGGCTAACACAAGGGGGCATAGTTTGAAGGTGCTTGGAAATGGGTACCGAGGGCCTGTCAGGGGTAAGTTTTTCACACAGAGAGTAGTTGGTGCATGGAATGCTCTACAGGCTGCGGTGGTGGAAGCGGATAAAATAGTGTCTTTAAGAGCCTCTTAGATAGGTACATGGAGCTTAGAAAAATAGAGGGCTATGTGCTAGGGAAATTCTAGGCAGTCTCTAGAGCAGTTTACATGGTCGGCACTACATTGTGGACCGAAGGGCCTGTAATGTGCTGTAAGTTTCTATGTTCTATCAGATCAACCCGATTGTCCCTCACCAAGAAAACCTCCTGTTAATTGGATGGCACATTTTCCACATCATTCCTTACCTTCAACAATAACCCAAACAAGCTGAAAACGGAGCAGCTGAAAACAAGCTGCTCTTACAGAGCTGCCAAAAGGAAACACATACAGCATAATAGTAAACATATGAACCAGGGCATTACGATGGGATAAGGGATCAGGGAGCAATGCTTCAGAAAGGCAGCATCCATGATTAAGGACCCCATCACCCAGAACATACTCTCTTCTCATTGCTACCATCAGGGAGGAGGTACCGAAGCCAGAAGGCACACTCTCAACAATTCAGGAACAGCTTCTCCCCTCTGTCATGTGATTTCTGAATGGACATTGAACCCGTGAACACTACCTCACTACTTTTTTATTTCCATTTTACACCACCTTTTAAAATTTAATTGTTTAATTATGTGTATGTGTGTGTGTGCGTGTGCATGTGCGTGTGTGTGTGTGTGTGTGTGTGTGTGTGTGTGTGTGTGTGTGTGTGTGTATATATATAAATAAAATAGGCATCCGTTAGTCTCTTGAGACCATGGATTTGCACCTCGGAAAGTTTCCAGGGTGCAGCCCTGGGCAAGGTTGTATGGAAAACCGGCAGTTGCCCATGCTGCAAGTCTCCCCTCTCCACGACACCAATGTTGTCCAAGGGAAGGGCATTAGTGCTGATACAACTTGGCACCGGTGTCGTCGCAGAGCAATGTGTGGTTAAGTGCCTTGCTCAAGGACACAACACGCTGCCTCAGCTTAGGCTCGAATTGGCGACCTTCAGATCACTAGACCGACGCCTTAACCACTTGGCCATGCACCAACAGAGTGTGTGTGTGTATATATATAGTAATTCATAGATTGCTTTTCTTTTTTCTTTTTATATATTAGCAAATTGCATGACATATACTGGTGATATTAAACCTGATTCTGATTCTGATTCTGAATCTTGGATTTCAGGAAAAGGTAATGAGTTACAATGAAAAGCTTATCTCTGAAAAGAACTGTCGATCTATAAATGAGAAGACCACAGGAAGCCCTATTCACCTGTGTAACTCTCCACTATTCTCCACACTGCTGGTGTTCTTACTAGAAAGTGGTTCTCAGGGGCTGCTAGGAATGGGATGCTTCACCAGTACCAGCCAGACATCAGCGAAGGACTAATCTGTTTTAATGGTCCTCATTAATTCACGCTCTTCCTTTATTTCAGAGAGTTTCTTTCTCTGCTTTAACGCTAAATCAGAAATGACGTCCCTGTTGAGGGATCAGAAGTGGAGAGAGTGGGCAATTTCAAGTTCCTGTGTGTCAATATCTCTGCGGATCTAACCTAGACCGAACATATCAATGCGGTTATAAAGAATGACTGTATTTCATGTTTTCTTTTCTATTGCATGGTACTGCCACCACAAAGTTAACAAATTATATAACATGTGCCAGTGATATTAAACCTGATTCTGACTAAATACACATCAGTCTGAAAGGCTGAAGAAGTTTATTTCTCATTTCACACGTGTACCTTTATAAGTGCACAAACTTGTGGAATCAAGTCATAAGTATCCTCAATGCCCCCCCTCTACCTAACACCAAGAAATAACATTTGACAGTTCAACCCAGAGACCAGCCGTGTCTTATAAAATTCTAGGCAAAACTATTCTTAGACCTAATTAATTATTTATTATCTGCTTATAGGGTGGGATACCGATAGGACTGCCTATTACTGCTTGTGTCTTTGATGGTAATAAGAGAATGCTTCAAAATACAAAGATATTCCATTTATGGGATGCTGCAGAATTTTTGCACATGTGTGTGTGTATATCGGATTTGCTAACTTATTTGGTGCTCTGTGTCACTGGGGTTTATTTTTGGCATGGAAATCGTTACAGGGTGAATAATTTGAAAAGAATTTATTTTCGTGAAATAAAGTATCCTTAGAACATCTTCGAGGAAATTGCTGAGAGTTACTGTAAGTGGAATTAGCATAAGCACGAGGAGGTATGCAAATACTGGGGGGCTCAGCAGGACAGGCAGAATCTATGGAAGTGAATAAACAGTTGACGGTTCGGGCTGAGACCCTTCTTCTTGACTCTATCTTATCTAAGAAAGGATGTGCTGACATTGGAGAGAGTTCAAAGCAGTTTCATGAAAATGATTCCGGGATTGAATGGCTTATCATCTGAGAAGCATTTGATGTTTCTGGGCCTGTACTCACTGGAATTCAGAAGGTGAGGGGAGATCCCATTGAAACCTATTGAATATTGAAAGGCCTCAATAGAGTGGATGTGGAGAGGATGTTTCCTGTGGAGGGGGAGTTTAAGACTAGAGGACACAACCTCAGAGTAGGGGGATGTCCATTTAGAACAAAAATAAGAGGGATTTCTTTAGCCAGAGGGTGGTGAATCTGTGGAATTTGTTGCCACAGGCAGCTGTGGAGGCCAAGTCATTGGGTGTATTTATGTCAGAAATTAATGGATTCTTGATGAGTCAGAGCATGAAGGGATATGGGGAGAAGGCAGGAGATATGGGCTGAGAGGGGAATGGGGAGTGGATCAGCCATGATGAAATGGCAGAGTGACTCGACGATCTGAATGACCTAATTTTGCAGCTATAACTTATGCTCATGAACACAAAATAATCTGCAGATGCTGGGGTCAAAGCAACACTCACAACACACCGGAGGAACTTCCTCCAGTCCATAAATCCATGAGCATAAGACTCACAACATGCTGGAGGAACTCAGCAGGTCGGGCAGCATCCGGCCCGAAATGTCGACCGATCCTTTCCATGGATGCTGCCCGACCTGCTGAGTTCCTCCAGCATGTTGTGAGTCTTATGCTCATGGATTTATGGACTGGAGGAAGTTCCTTATGAAGGGTCTTGGCCCGAAATGTCAACTGTTCAGTCATTTCCATTGACATTGCCTGAACTGCTGAGTTCCTCCAGCAATTTTGTGTTTGCTGCAGTGAAATTAGCAGCCAGTTTTCACTCTGTAAGATTGAACAAAGGGTTAATGAAGCAAAGTTCATGCTTTTGAGAGGTCACGCTGCTGCAGAAGAAAGTTGAGGTTAGCAATAAGCCTTTCGGGCCCTGGAAAGAGAATATCTATCACAATAGATGGTGTATGAGTTAAGATTTTCATTGTACAATGCCGAATTACAGAAGGATCACATTAAGCATAATCAGTGCCAGATTATTGAAGGAACCAGATTACAAGTAGTCGGATTAATGAAGGTCGACCTGTACTTTGCTACATGTGAGAATAATAAACCAATTTACCAAATTTATCAATTGACAGAGAATTATAAAGTCAAAATTGTTCAGCTATGGAAAGGTACTTCAGCTCATCTCCCCATCCATGCCAATCAAGTTGCTATCTGTGCTAATTCGATTTTCTTGCATTCAGCCCCACCAGAACAATGGAGTCAAGATAGTCATAGCACGGTAGCGTAGTGGTTAGGACAACGCTGTACAATACCAGTGACCGCTGTGGGTCAGGAGTTCGCATCCTGTTGTAAGACTATTGAATATTTATCTCAGATATAATGCACTCTTGACCTTATGATCTATCTGACCGAGATCCTGCACCTCACTGTATTCATGTATAGTACTGTGCAAAAGTCTTAGGCACATACATATAGGTAGGGAGAATATTTCAACGCCGAACAAGCCGTTCTTGATCTCACCAAATTGGCTTAGCGCTTAAAGTGGTCCAGACTTGGTAAGTTGGACGGGCATCGGAACCCCTCAGTCCCATCTTCTCCCCTCTGAATTATCCACTCCAATCAACACGGTTCCAGCTCCAAGTGCATCCATTATGCTGAAAATTTAATTTGCGTGATACACTGCTCTACTCTCTCTATATCCATGACTGCGTGGCTCGGTGCAACTCAAATGCTGTACAAATGCTCTATCGATCTGCTGATGATACAAGCATAGCTGACAGAACCTCAGATGGTGACGAGAGGGCGTACAGGAGCAAGATATACCAGCTCGTTGAGTGGTGTCGCAGCAAGTAATGTCCCCATGAACATATTGTGGACTTCAAAAAGGGTAGGACAAGAGAACACCCACCACTCCTCATAGAGGGATCAGAATCGGAAATCATGAGCAATTTCAGGTTCCTGGGTGTCAATATCTCTGAAGATCTGTCCTGGGCCCAACATACCGATGCAGCTATGAAAAAGGTAAGACAGCATCTACATTTCATTGGGAGTTTGAGGAGATTTGGTATGTCATCCAAGTACACTAAAAAATTTGTACAGCTGTACGGTGGGGAGCATTCTGACCGGCTGCATCACTGCCTGGTACAGTGGAGTGAGGTGGTTACGGCACAGGATCGAAGTAAGCTGCAGAGAGTTGTAAACTCAGTCATCTCCAACATGGGCACCAGCCTCTGCAGTATGCAGGACATCTTCAAGGAGCGATGCCTCAAAAAGGTGGCATCCATCATTAAGGATCCCCATCACCCAGGACATGCCCTCTTCTCACTGCTACCATCAGGAAGAAGGTACAGAAGCCTGAAGACACACACTCAGCGATTCAGGAACAGCTTCTTCCCCTCTGCCATCCGATTTCTGAATGGACATTGAACCTATGGACACTACCTCATTACTTTTTTATTTCAGTTTCTGCATGACTTATTTAACTTAATTTTTTGATATACAGATGCATATTTACTGTAATTCACAGTTTCCCCCTACTATTATGTGTTGCATTGTCGTGCTGCCACAAAGTTAACAAATTTCATGACATGTGCCAGTGATATTAAACCTTCTTCTGATTCTGACTCTGGAGTATGAGCATTTTACTGGTAAACTCCACTGTCAATGGCTAAGCGAAGTACAATTTGCTACACGTTTGGGAATTCATCAGACATCCAAGTCAAATCCTGTCACTTTAAAGAAAACATCTATTTTAGCCAGCTCATAAGTTATCAGACTAAACTGTACAACGTTTTACTGGCTGCTCAAAGCACACTGCTAGCCTAAACCATTTGAAAATGTAACTGAGCCATTCAAATCATCTCTCTTTTGATCCCCGTAAGCAGCCTAAGTGCTACACCTGCCCATTCACCTCCTCCCTCCCCTCCAAACAGGTGAGGCAACACCTCACCTGTGAACCTGCTGGGGTCGTCTATTGTGTCCGGTCCTCCCGATGCAGCCTCCTCTATATCGGTGCGTCCTGTCGTAAACTGGGGGACCGCTTCGCTGAGCTCCTCCGCTCCATCCGCCACGAGAGGAACTTCCCAGTGGCGAAACGTTTTAACTCCGACTCCTATTCCCATTCCAATTCCCCTTCCGGTGAAATGTCAGGATGGGGAATAGAAGAGGGGGGAGGGGGAAGGGGGAATTTGTTCATCGGAAGGAGAAATCGATATTTATGCCATCAGTTGGAGGCCACGCAGATGGATTATAGGGTGTGTTCCTCCAATGTGAAGGTGGTCTCATCTTGGCACAAGGGGCGGCCTTGGACCAAAACCATGGGAACGCCAACCAGAATGAGAATCAGGTTTAATATCACTGGCAAATGTAGTGAGATTTGTTACCTTTACAGCAGAAGTACAATGAAATGTTGTTGTTGTTGGTCCATCGTAGACGTTGATGAGGACCTCGACACCATTATGATGGTGTCGAGACTAGCGTGTGATTTGGATTTAAGTGAGGGAGAGTTGCGCAGCGTCACCCTCACTCTCTCTTCCCAATTCCCATCTAGATCCAGTGGCAAGACAGAGTCGAGACGGCTGGAGATGGGACTAGGCGCAGTGGATGACCAGGACGTCTTCTGTGTCTTGTCCTGCTCTACACATTCCACGACGCTCGCAGAGACCGCCTTCTGTACCGTTGGACCTTCCATAGGTCTCGTCCGCTCAATCCCCCGGAGTCTGGCTTCACATGCTGGGATAGACAACTCCCTATTTCACCGAGGGTTTGAGACCCGTCGGCTACCCTCACCTGGTTTAGCTGGCTTGTCGAAGCCGTTGCCCGGGGTGTGGCCGCTGTCGCATGCAAACAGCTATGGGGAGCCACAGGTGAGAGCTGAGTGCCAGGTGGGGACCAAAGGTGGACAAACTGCCCTGAAAAGGACGCGACATGTTCCCCCACCAGAGGTGCTACCCCTCCCTCCCTGACACCCCATACACCCCAGTACAATGAAATACATGATAAATAAATACATAGAAAAAACTGAGCAACATTAAGTATAAATATGTCTATTAATTAGTTAAGATAAGTAATATTCATGGGTTCAATGTCTATTTGGAAATCAGATGTCAGTCAGTCAGTGGGTGCCGTCCCAAATCCAGGGTTGGTGGCTATGCACCTCCATCCTCTTCGATCTTGTGACAGCACTGAGTACAGCCTCTCCTCCAGTTTGTTCTCGCTGGCCGCCTTGGCACCACCCGCCAAACTCGAGCCTGAGGCCGTGTCGGCCTCCAGCCACAGCCGCTTCTTCGAGCTTGGCCCTTCCTCAGGCGGAGGCCCTGGGCAGGTCCAGGCACACGGTGCAGCGTCCAAGTTCATCATGTCTCTTCTGACTAGGTGCATCGCACACGATTCGTAGATACGTGGTGAGGCTTTAATCTCTTCCACGGAAGATGGTCGTTGGCTCACAAGGAGCTCATCCGCACTTTGTCAGGTATTGATTTTTTTTAGTCCTGCTGGGTGTCCTCACACCCTCCTCACCAGACTAAGTCCGGTGGGGGCAGCCGGCTAGGTCACCGACCATTCGACCACGGCCCCCGAAATCAGATGGCAGAGGGGAAGAAGCTGGTCCTGAAATGTTGAGTGTGTGTCTTCAGGTTGCTGTACCTCTTCCCTGATGGTAGCAATGAGAAAAGAACATGCCCTGGGTGATGGGGGTCTTTAATGATGGACGCCACTTTCCTTAGCCACCGCTCCTTGAAGATGTCCTGGATACTATGGAGGCCAGTGCCCATGGTGGAACTGACTCATTTTACAAGTTTCTGCAACTTACTTTGATCTTATGCACCCCTCCCCTCCACATCCTAGATAGTGATGCAGCCAGTCAGAATGCTCTCCACAGTATGTTTGTAGAAGTTTTTGAGTGTTTAAGTTGACAAACCAAATCTTCTCAAATTCTTAATGAAATATAGCCACTGTCTTGCCTTCTTTATGCGGTAGCTGCATCAATACGTTGTGTCCAGGTTAGATCCTCAGAGATATTGACACACAGGAACATGGAATTAATTGCTCACCCTCTCCACTATGATCCCTCTATGGGGATTGGTTTGTGTTCCCTCGCCTTACCCTTCCTGAAGTCCGCAATCCAATCGCTGATCTTACTGAATGGGAACGGGAATGGGAATCTGGCCACTGTCCCGTCCCATTTGTGGCAGATGGCGTGGAGGTGCTCGACACCAAGATGTTAATTAGCCAGTGTGATTCCATGTTGCAGTTCTGAAAAGTTTATGCAGTATGAGAATAGACAACAGAAGCCTGAAGAGCAAATGGTGCACAACAATAAACAGAAAATACGACATTAACAAATTGAGTAGAATCAGTAATTCAATAAAAAAATGTATAAGATTTTGGATAAGACCATAAGACCTCTTTCATCATGGCCCATTTAGCCCATTTCATCATGGCTGATCCATTTTCCCTCTCAGCTCCAGTCTCCTGCCTTCCCACTGTATCCCTTCATGCCTGGACCAATCAAGAGCCTACCAACCTCTACCTTAAATATACCCAGTGACCTGGCCTCCACAACAGCCTCTGGCAACAGATTTGACAGATTCACCACTCTCTCCATTCTAAATAGACATCTCTCTATTCTGAGGCTGTGCTGTCTGGTCCTAACCTCTCCCACCAGAGGAAACAGCATCTCCACATCCACTCTATCGAAGCATATCCATGTGCCTATCTAAATGTCTATTAAAAGCCTCTGATGTATTTGCCTCTACCACCATACCGGGCAGCACATTCTAGGCATCCACCATTCTCTGAGTGAAATACTTACCCTTTAAACCTACCCCTTCTCACCTTCCATGCATGCCCTCTGGTATTAGACATTTCAACCCTGCAAAACAAATACTCTCTGTCCACTCTATCTGTGCCTCTCATACTCTTGTAAACCTCTTTCAGATCTCCCCTCAGCCTCCGCTGCTCCAGAGAAAACAACCCAAGTTTATCCAGCCTCTCATGATAGCACATGCCCTCTAAACCAGGCAGCGTCCTGGTAAACCTCTTCTGAACCCTCTCCAAAGCCTCAACGTCCCTCCTATAGTGGGGCAAACAGAACTATATGCAAATTGAAGAGGCTCCAAGTTAGAGGGATGCCTAACAATTTAATAATAGATTTCACATTTTTAATCATGACCACCCATCAAGATTGAAGATTCAAATCTATTTATCACTTGTACATCGAACCACGCAGCGAAATTTGCGTGTGTAATGCCCTGGTTCATAGTTTTTACTGTTATGCTGTTCCGTATTTCACTCTGTGCTGTTCTGGGAGAGCTGCTTGTTTTCCGCTTACGTTTGGGTTACTGTTGAAGATAAGGGATAGAAGAGTCATGTGTCATCCAATTAGGATGGCTGGGTTAAGGAGAGGTTTCTCTGGTGAGGGACACTATGGTTGGGCTTTGGGCTTTTATTAGGGAGAGAGGAAGAGAGAAGAGGTCGTAGGATTTGACCCAGAGCGGGGCCGTGATTCAGTGAAGCCGAGGTGATGGATAGCGAATCGGTGACGGGGAAACCGTGAGCTCCAACTTGTGCACGTTAGACTGTTTCAATAAAACGGGTCCTTTTCTTTTTTTGCTCTTTTCTTTACAAATTCTTTAGTCAAATTAAGAATTATAAAGTTAAAAATTTTAATTGTATGTGGTGTACTGTCCTGTCTGTTATTATGTGGCACTGATGTGTAACAGGGTAATGAATTACACAGCGTCCACACAAACGGGGTTTCGGGGTGGGCTCGCGCTTCAATCTCACGCGTTTGGCAGGGCCGGAGATTGTCTCCCTAGACTTACGCTGCCGAGGAAACCGGAGTGTTTCACGCGACAGTGCACTCGAGGGTGTACTTGCTGGGGGCAGCCTGCAAGTGTTGCCACGCGCCACGCATTCCGTGCTAACAAAGCCTACCCACAATGCTCGAAGGTACAACACAGAGCACGACAAGCAACAAAACAGAAACAGGAAAGCAATTCAATTCAAGCTTAATTGTCATTCAACCGTACATGAATACTCATGAATACAGCCAAATGAGATGGCGTTACCCTGGGGTCAAGGTGCAAAACATAGTACCAACAGTCACACACGGCATAAACACACACAAGGTAGCAGCACAAGTGCTTCAAAGTTCAAAGTACATTTATTATCAAAGACTACATAAATTATACAACCTTGAGATTTGTTTGCTTACAGGTAGCCACAAAGCAAGAAACCCAAAAGAGCCCAATGAAAAAAAATAAACTAAAGACCAACACCTGAAGTGCAGTGAAAGGGGTGAAAAACACAAGTCATTCAAACAATAGAAGTGAGCAACAACAATCTGAACCGAAATGACTCCTCAGAATTGAACTCCGGAGTGGCTGGGAATAGGCCCAAAGCCTTGGTATCAGTTCATCATATTAGCAGGTATGAAGCACAGCGGCCGGGGCAGTCCTGATGGACTCAGCGCCATGGAGAGTGGAGCGAACATTGCAGAGAACGAACTAGATCGGCTCTCACCTCAGAATAGAGCCATGAGAAATGGTGGAGCAGAACTCGATGGGCTGAATGGCCCAATTCTCCTTCTGTATCTTGTGGTCTTATGGTAAGTTTATTACTCAGAGAGTGGTGGATGCCTGGAATGCGTTGCCTGTTATGGTGGTA
This sequence comes from Mobula birostris, assembly GCF_030028105.1. NCBI lineage: Eukaryota > Metazoa > Chordata > Chondrichthyes > Myliobatiformes > Myliobatidae > Mobula > Mobula birostris. Next base: position 4,508,582 of record NC_092398.1, read on the forward strand.
GAGGCAAATACATTAGAGGCTTTTAGAAACATAGAAACATAGAAAATAGGTGCAGGAGTAGGCCATTCGGCCCTTCGAGCCTGCACCACCATTCAGTATGATCATGGCAGGTCATCCAACTCAGAACCCTGTTCCAGCCTTCCCTCCATACCTCCTGATCCCTTTAGCCCCAAGGGCCATATCTAACTCCCTCTTAAATATAGCCAATGAGCTGGCCTCAACTGTTTCCTGTGGCAGAGAATTCCACAGATTCACCACTCTCTGGGTGAAGAAGTTTTTCCTCATCTCGGTCCTAAAACTGTGACCTCTCGTTCTGGACTTCCCCAACATCAGGAACAATCTTCCTGCATCTAGCCTGTCCAATCCCTTTAGGATTTTATACGTTTTAATAAGATCCCCCCTCAATCTTTTAAATTCCAACGAGTATAAGCCCAGCCGATCCAGTCTTTCATCATATGAAAGTCCTGCCATCCCAGAAATCAATCTGGTGAACTTTCTTTGTACTCCCTCTATGGCAAGAATGTCTTTCCTCAGATTAGGGGACCAAAACTGCACACAATACTCCAAGTGTGGTCTCACCAAGGCCTTGTACAACTGCAGTAGTACCTCCCTGCTCCTGTACTCAAATCCTCTTGCTATGAATGCCAGCATACCATTCGCCTTTTTCACTGCCTGCTGTACCTGCATGCCCACTTTCAATGACTTAGTGTATAATGACACCCAGGTCTCGTTGCACCTCCCCTTTTCCTAATCAGCCACCATTCAGATAATAATCTGTTTTCCTGTTTTTGTCACCAAAGTGGATAACCTCACATTTATCCACATTAAATTGCATCTGCCATGAATTTGCCCACCCACCTAACCTATCCAAGTCACCCTGCATCCTCTTAGCATCCTCCTCACAGCTAACACTGCCGCCCAGCTTCGTGTCATCCGCAAACTTGGAAATGCTGCATTTAGTTCCCTCGTCTAAGTCATTAATATATATTGTAAACAACTGGGGTCCCAGCACTGAGCCTTGCAGTACCCCACTAGTCACCGCCTGCCATTCTGAAAAGGTCCCGTTTATTCCCACTCTTTGCTTCCTGTCTGCTAACCAATTCTCTATCCACATCAATACCATACCCCCAATACCGTGTGCTTTAAGTTTGCACACTAATCTCCTGTGTGGGACCTTGTCAAAAGCCTTTTGAAAATCCAAATATACCACATCCACTGGTTCTCCCCTATCCACTCTACTAGTTACATCCTCAAAAAATTCTATGAGATTCGTCAGACATGATTTTCCTTTCACAAATCCATGCTGACTTTGTCTGATGATTTCACCGCTTTCCAATTGTGCTGTTATCACATCTTTGATAACTGACTCTAGCATTTTCCCCACCACTGATGTTAGGCTAACCGGTCTATAATTCCCTGGTTTCTCTCTTCCTCCTTTTTTAAAAAGTGGGGTTACATTAGCCACCCTCCAATCCTCAGGAACTAGTCCAGAATCTAAAGAGTTTTGAAAAATTATCACTAATGCATCCACTATTTCTTGGGTTACTTCCTTAAGCGCTCTGGGATGCAGACCATGTGGCCCTGGGGATTTATCTGCCTTTAATCCCTTCAATTTACCTAACACCACTTCCCTACTAACATGTATTTCCCTCAGTTCCTCCATCTCACTAGACCCTCTGTCCCCTACTATTTCCGGAAGATTATTTATGTCCTCCTTAGTGAAGACAGAACCAAAGTAATTATTCAATTGGTCTGCCATGTCCTTGCTCCCCATAATCAATTCACCCATTTCTGTCTGTAAGGAACCTACATTTGTCTTAACCAATCTTTTTCTTTTCACATATCTATAAAGGCTTTTACAGTCAGTTTTTATGTTCCCTGCCAGTTTTCTCTCATAATCTCTTTTCCCTTTCCTAATTAAGCCCTTTGTCCTCCTCTGCTGGACTCTGAATTTCTCCCAGTCTTCAGGTGAGCCTCTTTTTCTGGCTAATTTGTATGTTTCTTCTTTGGAATTGATCTTCTTTGGAATTAATAGATGTTTAGATAGGCACATGGATGTCAGGAAGATGGAGGGATATGGACATTGCATGGGTAGGAGGGATTAGCTTTTCTGTTTTTTCTCATTTACTGTTAACTGGTTTGGAACAACACTGTGGGCTGAAGAGCTCTGGCTGTGCTGTAGTGCTCCATGCAATTCCTGAGTTACAAAATGGATTCTTCATGTTGGTCAGACGGCAGAATATTTAGAGGTAGCAATTTATCCAATAAATACAATTCTGTGGGCCACTTTAAACCAGCAGCATCCTGCTGATGTGATCAGCTCTTCTGAAATCTATTTAATGAACACTATGTAATAAAAAATGACACCTTGATTAACCAGCCATCTGTTGTAGTCAGACAATTCAGACTAACCCCAAACATGACCTGTTTAAAATTAAGTTTTCATTTTCATATTCTGCTGCAGCTGAAATCACACTCAGTGGCCACTTTATTAGGTTTCAATAGGGACATTTAATGTTAGAGAAATGTATCCAATATACATCCCGAAATTCCTTTTCTTCACAAGCATGCACAAAAGCAGTGGAGTGCCCCAGAGAATGAATGACAGTTAAAATGTTAGAACCCCAAAGCCCTCCACCCCCAATTCCCCCTCCCATGCACAAGCAACAGCAAAGGAATGCCCCTCCCCACTACCCCAACCAGTAAAAAAGAATTGGCGCACCCCCCCCACCGAGCACTCAAGCGTGCAGCAAAGCATCAATAAAGACACAGACTTGCAGAACCCCGAAAACTACTCGTTAACCCAATAATTCGACATACCACATGCTCTCTCTCTCCCTAATAAGCGAAAAAGAAGTGTCCCCATTTCACAGTGAGAGGGGAGACATAACAAACAACTTGCTGATTTACGATGTTAAAAGTCTGTTGCATCTGCATGCAGAGAGTCAGCCCCATAAAGGCGCAGCTCTCTGGGCACCTGTATTAGGTACACCTGTACAGTTGCTTGCTAATGCAAATATCTCATCAGCCAATCATGTGGCAGCAACACAAAGCATAAAAGCACGTAGACGTGGTCAAGAGGTTCAGTTGTTGTTCAGACCAAACATCAGAATGAGGGAGAAATGTGATCATATGCTGTCACTTACTGACTGAGCAACACGTTGTTCAGCCATACATTGGTACAATCCTTTTTCAACGTATATATTTCTCACAGTAAATTATAGCATATTTTCCAGTGGCAGGTGGAGATACGTCCCTACCAAAGGAAGTGTAAGGTGCTCCTTCCCTCCGCTAGCCTGCAGGTAGCCCTTGGACAAGGTGTAGCACCTGCTTAGCCCCCTGACCAGGGTCACATGAAGCCATGGGAGCAGGTGGTGGATGGTCGTATGAGCAGCTGGTACATTTCACAAGCCCTAGTTATGTGACCACTTACGCCGGGCAGACAATCTCTGAAGAGTATTGATAATATGAGTTATCATACGAGGAACGTTTGATGGCTCTGGCTCTGTACTCACTGGAATTCAGAAGGATGAGGGGAGGAATTTCATAAAACCTTTTGTATGTTGAATGGCCTAGACAGAGTAAATGTGGAAAGGATGTTTCCCATGGTGGGGGAGTCTAGGACAAGTCTCAGGATAGAGGGGCGCCCTTTCAAAGCAGAGATGCAGAAAAATTTCTTTAGCCAAAGAGTGGTGAATTTGTGGAATCTATTGCCACATGCAGCTGTGGAGGCCAGGTCATTGGGCGTACTTAAGGCAGAGATTGATAGGTTCATGATTGGACATGGCATCAAAGGTTACGGGGAGAAGGTCAGGAACTGGGGTTGAGGAGGAGATAGAAAAAAGGATCAGCCATGCTTGAATGGCGGAGCAGACTTGATGGGCCAGATGGCCTAATTCTGCTCCTATGCTTTATGGTCTTATAATGGCTGGGGTAACCCATCTTGTAAAGACACTGCCCAGAAGAAGACAATGGCAAACCACTTCTGCAGAAAAACTTGCCAAGAACAATCATGGTCATGGATAAGGCCATGATCGCCTATGACACAGCACAAAATCATGGAGCTGTGTATACCTTATGTATTCCTGCCAGAAAACAGAAAATTTTGCAACATATATCAGTGATAATAAAACTGAATCTGGGAGGCACCTGGGATGAATTATCTATCCTGAAGCGATTTCAGCCGTCTGTTTCATCTCTTCAGTAACCCCATCTCCCCACCCCGCTGGAACAGATGCATCTTTACGTCTGCCTACGTGACAAAGCAACAATTCTGGGATTGCTGGGAAAGATAAGCAGATGGGAGGGAATTTAATTTGCAAAAATTAAATTACAAAATACAGTAGATGGAAATATCTAACTAATCGGCATGCAATGTGCAGTTACAGCACAAACCAATCTATTGTAAAGATTGCTTTATATTCTCACAGGACCACACTGAATACCTTGCTAACCCTGTTTCTCCTGCAGTTGTAAAACGTTAACAAGTCTCTTCATCAATTAACATTTTGTTTTAATTGTGAAATATATCTCCAGTCTGGACTCTCTTCTCCCCCAAGGATACTTGAAGCACTCAGGTAAAATTGCTGAAAATGTCAATTGACTCCTTACAATACTGAGTATAATTTGAAACAGTAGTCCTAGACCTTTGCAGGTCCCGGGAGGGAAGGAGACTGTCGAATCCAAAACCGGGGTTAACAGGGTGAGAAATAATTAGTCGTCTGCTCTGTAAATCAACAGATCCCATTGGCCTCCAGTCAGTCTGTGAGTGGAAGTTTGCAAAGCCAGAAGAAAGTAATCCTCGGGTGGGATGTGGGAGATGAACTGTGTCTGTCGTGTGCGAATCCTGAGGGACGGAGCAGATGAGAGCGATTTTGCACAGGTGTACGCAGTATCCAAAAATAACGTTCTCCCTGCTTTAGACAAAGAAAGTTTTGGCTCAGTTGGGAAGAGTCAGTGCCCAAAAAGAGCAGGGTGAGCTACCTCAATGATTACTACCCGGTGATGAAGCGCTTTGAGAGTTTGGTCATAGTTATTCCTCTCTGAGCCATGTGGTGCATTGGGTGGAAATCTTGTCGTTTCTTCAGCAATTTTGTCTGTTTTTATGAGGGCAAGTTGCTACCTCGACGCTCAACCCAGCACGGATGGAATGCGTGCAAGGAGCTGGCCGGATTTGAACCCAGGACCACTCACCCTGAATGTCTAGTGCTGATGCCTCTATGCCACCCGCCGGCAGACTCTGGTCATGGCTAGGATCAATCCCTGCCGAAGCAAGGGCTTGGGCCTGCTGCAATTTGCCTATCACCACAAAAGGCTCTACAGTGGATGAAGTCTCACTGGCTCTCCACGGCCTTGGATCACCTGGTCAATACTAATATTTTCATCAGGCTGCTGTTTATTGACTGCAGTTCAGAGTTCAATACTATCATATCTTCAGTTCTAATCAAAAAGCTCCAATTTAATTCTTATATATACTTCTTGCTGTAATCTATAGCTTTTTATTAGGAATTGTAATATTATGTATTGCAATGTACTGTAGTTACAAACTGCTGAGGAGAGCTAAGGTACTGGTGACCCCTGTTTCCATCCAGGGGGTCAGTGTGGACATGGTGGAGGATTACAAATACCTGGGGATATGAATTGACAATAAACTGGACTGGTCAAAGAACACTGAGGCTGTCTACAAGAAGGGTCAGAGCTGTCTCTATTTCCTGAGGAGACTGAGGTCCTTTAACATCTGCCGGACGATGCTGAGGATGTTCTACGAGTCTGTGGTGGCCAGTGCTATCATGTTTGCTGTTGTGTGCTGGGGCAGCAGGCTGAGGGTAGCAGACACCAACAGAATCAACAAACTCATTCGTAAGGCCAGTGATGTTGTGGGGATGGAACTGGACTCTCTCATGGTGGTGTCTGAAAAGAGGATGCTGTCCAAGTTGCATGCCATCTTGGACAATGTCTCCCATCCTCTACATAATGTACTGGGTGGGCACAGGAGTACATTCAGCCAGAGACTCATTCCACCGAGATGCAACACAGAGCGTCGTAGGAAGCCATTCCTGCCTGTGGCCATCAAACTTTACAACTCCTCCCTTGGAGGGTCAGACACTCTGAGCCAATAGGGTGGTCCTGGACTTATTTAATAATTTACTGGCATAATTTACATATTACTATTTTACTATTTATTATTTATGGTGCAACTGTAACGAAAACCAATTTCCCCCGGGATTAATAAAGTATGACTACAAAACAACAAATCTCATGACATACAGTACTGTGCAAAAGTCTTAGGCACATATATATAGCTGGGGTCCTTAAGACGTTTGCACAGAACTGTATTTGTCAACGTGGAGCAGAGAGCGAGTTTGTAAATCTGGTGGGAGCAAAGGACGTTGGGAATGCTGAGGGTGGAGTGCCGCGGGAGGGGAGTGGGACAGGTGGCAGAGGTGGAATGGCAGGGGTGGGTGGTGGCATGGGTGCAGACACACCCTGCCCTGATTCCAAACAATCGGTTTATCGATCAACACAGAGTGTCTCTCTGGTGCTTCCCACTCCCTCGCCTCTCCCTTCCCCTTATCCCAATCATTATTCCCCTCTCTCCGCCCCCTTCCCACTCTCAGTTCACAATAGAGACCCAGATCAGAATCAGGTTTATCATCACTCACACATGTCATGAAACTTATTTTTTTTTTGGTCAGCAGTACAGTGCAATACATTAAATTACTACAGTATTGTGCAAAAGTGTTCGGCGCCCCAGCTATATGTAGGTACCAAAGTCTTTTGCACAGAGCTCTATGCCAGTGATAATAACCCTGATCCTGATAATGTGATTTGATTAAAAAATTATGTTTGCAGCTCATATGCTTCATGGTTCACTGACAGGATTGCAGAAGCATGTGAGGAGGTTATTTCTGTCCATCAAATCTATTCTGACTCCTGTTCGAGGAATCAGGCAAATCCCAAACCACCAACTCTTTCCCCACAGCCTCTCTCTCAGTTGTCTAATCAATTCCCTCTGAGGGCTCTGTCTGATTCGCTACTCCCACCAGGATGGAGTTATACTTCACAGCAACTCATTAAATAAAGCCTCACCTTACGTTACCCAGGTATCTCGAACCGTAGATTCTAAATTTACACCCCCGGTCTTTGAACCAACTAATTTCAATTCAATTCAAGTTTAATTGTCTTTCAGCCATGCATAAATGCTCATGAATGCAGCCAAGTGAAACAGAGTTACTCTGGGGTCAAGGTGCAAAACGCAGCACCAACAGCCATACACGGCACAAAGCACACACAAGATAGCAAGCACAAATGGCATCACAATCATGAAATAAAAGAGACTTAAACTTGGTGCCGTCAGTCTACCGTTGACCGCAAAAGAGCTTGTCTTCTGCCGAGCAAGCACTGGGGGTTGTAGGGGCAGCACCTACTCCAGCCTGGATTCTGCGCCGCCTCGCCTCCGGTGGAGTGCGCCGGCTCTGATGCCTCTCTCAGCTGACACTGCGGCTTGAGGCCCAGTCCTCACATGTTCAAGACAACAAGCTCATATATAATATCAGTACAAGGACATCTTACCCTGCCAAGACCCACAGAAACTCTAAAAACTCCATCACAAGATCTTGCTGGCTTCTTTACTTTGAGGAGAACAATGCCAGCATCCTGAGAATCAGAATCAGGTTTAATATTTCTGGCATATGCCATGAAATTTGTTGTTTTGCGGCAGCAGTACATAGCAATATGTAATTCAAAAACTATAAATCACAATAAGAAATGTATACAGTACAGTGTAAAAGACTTATGCACGTGTATATATATATATTATAGGCATCCATTTCTCTCATGAGACCATGGATTTGCGCCTTGGAAGGTTTCCAGGGCGCAGGCCTGGGCAAGGTTGTATGGAATACCAGCAGTTGCCCATGCTGCAAGTCTCCCCTCTCCACGACACCGATGTTGTCCAAGGGAAGGGCACTAGGGCTGATGCAGCTTGGCACCGATGTCGTCGCAGGGCAATGTGTGGTTAAGTGCCTTGCTCAAGGATACAACACACTGCCTCAGCTGAGGCTCAAACTAGCGACTTTCCGATCACTAGACCGACGCCTTAACCACTTGGCCACGTGCCAACACAGACACGCACGTGTGTGTGTGTATATATATATATATATATCTAGGGTGCCTAATATTTGTGCATGGTACTGTATTTCTCAACTTGAAATTGAACTTGGAAAAAGCTGCAGAGGGTTGTAAACTCAGATAGCTCCATCATGGGTACTAGCCTCCCCAACATTGGAGTCATATTCAAAAGGTGTTGCCTCATGAATCTGGCACCCATTATTAAGGACCCTCACCACTCAGGACATCCCCTCTTCTCATTGCTACCATCGGGGAGGAACTACAGGAGCCTGAAGACACACACCACACACTCGACATTTTAGAAATTGCTTCTTCCCCTCTGCCATCAGAGTTGTGAACTATTTGAACTGATGAACAATGTTTCAATATTCTACTCTCTTTTTGCAATATCGATCTATCAATAATGTGTTTGCCTCTACCACCACACCAGGCAGTGCATTCCAGGTAGCCACCACTGTCTGAGTAAAAAACATAGCCCTCACATGCTGCTTGAACCTACTCCCCTCACCTTCATCCAAAGACGCATTGGGTAGGTTAGTTGGTCATTGTAAATTGTTCCATGATTAGATTAGGATTAAATCGGAGTTGTCGGGGTCATTGGGTGATACAAGTTGGAGGCCAGAAAGGCCTATACTGCCTGCATTTCTAAATAATACCAATGTTTGTCTATCTATTGATCTAATACACTCTTATTGCAATTCTCTTCTGTCATCAGATTTATGAATCAATGATGAAACAATAGAGCATAGAAGAATACAGCTCAGGAACAGGCCGTTCAGCCCACAATCTTGTGCTGAACCAGCTAAAAACCAAATCAAAAGCACCCAAACACTAATCCCTCCTACCTACACCACGTCCATATCCCCCATCTTCCTCACATCCATGTGCCTATCCAAACGTCTCTTAAAAGCCTCTAATGTATTTGCCTCCACCACCATACCAGGCAGTATATTTGAGGCATCCATGACTCTCTGAGTAAAAACCTTACCCCTCACATTCCCCTCTCACTTACCCCCTCTCGCCCTTGGCTATGAACACAACTTCATTGTTTTGTTCTCTTTGTGCACTGTTTAATTTTTTTATATTTCCTAATGTACATTAAGATTTTTAATATGCTGCACTGTACTGCCACCACAAAGCAACTCATTTCAGGACATGTGTTAGCAATAATAAACCTGATTCTGATTCTGAAGTTCATTCAATTAATCTCAGATTGTGAGGGAACGGTGTGCAGCCGTTACTGCGCGGTGTGTTTCATACATGGGAAAGTGGACAAACTTCCGCACTGGGTACCTACGGAGAAAGCCGCACTTCTGAGATTACAGCAGACCAACAGCACAGGCTTTTTCTTCAGGAGTCAGAGTTGAAGCCAAAAACTTTGCATTCAGAATTAATCAATGCAAAATTACGCCTACAAAATCTTTAACATATTCTGAGGCCTCTATTGGCCAGGGTCGACCATGGATAGTGCGTCTTAGCTGTGTAAATACACAAGCCTGGGCAGTACGATACGGAGAGCAAACTGTTGCCCGTGTAGCAAACTTCCCCTCTCCACGCATCTGATGAATCTAAAGAAAGGGCAGAGACCGACACAGTTTGGTACCAGCAGCATCGCAGGAGTTGCCGGTCAGCGTTGAGCTCAATATAGGACTGCCCACGGGCTCCAGCTTCGGATATTTCCATTGGAGTTTATTCCCAAAGCCTTCCCCATGAGTGGGTACAGCTGCAAAGCAGCGGAGGTTTAAGATCAGAGTTTTCCTTCTCCTGGATGAGCTGCCAACTACGGCTGATGAGCCCCATCTGCCCAAGTGTAATTCCAAACATATGTAATTATAAGCAGGACACACAAAGTGCTGGAGGAACTCAGCAGGTCAGACAGCGTCTATGGAAAAGAGTAGACAGTCGATGTTTCAGGCCCAGACTCTTCTTCAGGACTGGATAGGGAGGGGAGGAGTCACACTGAAGGCTGATTTATATTTCTGTGTCAAATCGACGCCGTAGGTACGGCATTACCGCGAACCCTACGCAGTGCCTACGCGGATCCCTACGCCGTAGCCTGACACGCAACTCTCCCAAAATGTAACTACGCGTCGTGGCAACGCAGACCGCAACAGCTGTGATTGGTCCGCTTGGTAGCATCGCATTTCCTCCTACGCTGCAATAGCTTCCCATTGGGTGCCTGAAGGGCAGGGAAGGAACTCTGGCTGCAAGGCTTTCCATAAAGCTTTACAGACCTTGGAAATTATGGAGGACACATTTCACTTTTAAGAAAAAGACGCTCACTTTAAACTTGTTTACCCCGAGAAATACTACCATGACCATGAAGCCTTGCACAGGCAGGTGTGTGCGCATGTGTGACGTGCCTGAATTGCAGTGCGATGCAGACACACCAATGCACAAGTATAAATGCTCACAACGCACGTAGCCCACTTGCGTAGGTTACAGCGTAAGCTGGCACGCACAAACATAAATCAGCCTTAAGAAGGTGGGGGGAGGGGAGGAAGATGTACAAGGTGGTAGGTGATAGGTGAAACTGGGGGGGGGGTGAAGTAAAGAGCTGGGAAGTTGATTGGTGAAAGAGATACAGGACTGGAGAAGGGGGAATCTGACAGGAGAGGATAGAAGACATTGGAAGAAATGGAAGAAGGAGGAACACCAGAGGGAGGTAATGGGCAGATAAGGAGATAAGGTGAGAAAGGGAAAATGGAATGGGGAATTTCCAGCGTCTGCAGATTTTCTCATTTTTTTTGTGCAATTTTAATTTGGAGTGGTTTCCCAATGGACTTGCGCAAACTATGTTATTGATACTTCAGAACTGCTAACAACGGTGCAGAATACAATCTCCAATCTTCAAATTAGTGCCTGTTCAGTTTGAGATACAAGAGCCCACAGATGCTGGAATCTGGGGCTACACCTCAAGCTGTGAATAAACTCATCAGGTCAGGCAGCATCTGTGGAGGGAAATGGGCAGTCAAAGTTTTGCATTGAGACTTTTCATTTATTTGATACAGTACTGTGTAAAAGTCTTAGGCATATATATATATATAGTTGTGGTGCCTAAAACTCTGTCAGCATCGAGTGGAGAACAGATTTGTAAATCTGGCAGAAGCAAAGAATGTTGGGAATGACAAGGGTGGGGTGCCATGGGAATGGTGTGGGACAGGTGGCAGAGATGGGATTTTGGGGGTGGGGAGTGTTGTTGTGGGTGCAGACACACCCAGCCCTGAGACACCAAGCGAGGTCACTTGATTCCAAACAATTGGTTTATTGATCATTACAGAATGTATCTTTGGTGCTTCCCTCTCCCTTCCCCTTTTCCCAACCATGATTCCCCTCTCCCTGCCCCCTTCCCACTCTCAGTCCACAATAGAGACCTATATCAGAATCAGGTTTATCATCACTCACATATGTCATGAAATTTGTTTTTCTTTTGTGGCAGCAGTACAGTGCAATACATAAAGTTACTACAGTACTGTGCAGAAGTCTTAGGCACCCTAGCTGTTATATATGTGACGAAGACTTCTGCACAGTTCTGTATGTACTTGGTTACACAGTGCAGTAATTGGCCCTTCCAGCCCAACGAGCCCCTGCCGCCCAATTACACCCATGTGACCAATTACCCTCCTAACCTTGTTGTCTTTAGGGTTGCCAACTTTCTCATTCCTAAATAAGGGACAAGAGTAGGAGTCAAATACGGGACACTTGTGTTTACCCCGAGAAAGACTACCATGACCATGAAGCCTTGCATGGGCACCTGTGTGTGCATGCGTAACATGAGCATACATGACATCCACATGCGTGTATGTGCCGTTTTTTTTCTACAAATCGGTTTTGGCTTAATCTTCCCGATTCTGATACACTGTACATACATTATTTCTGCTTTATATAGGCTGTGTATTTATCATATCATTCCTGTTTTTACTATCTGTTATTGTTATTTTAGGTTTTATGTGTTATTTGGTATGATTTGGTAGGTTACTTTTTGGGTCCGGGAACACTCAAAAATTTTTCCCATATAAATTAATGGTAATTGCTTCTTCGCTTTACACCATTTTGGCTTACGAACGGTTTCATAGGAACACTCTACTTTAGCGGGGGAAATACGGGACAAGGGCGGTCCCGTATGGGACGAACCAATTTAGCCCAATATACGGGATGTCCCGGCAAATACGGGACAGTTGGCAACCCTGTTGTCTTTGGACTGTGGGAGGAAACCAAAGCGCCCGGGGAAAACCCATGTGGTCAAGGGGAGGACGTACAGACTCCTGACGGACAGCAACAGAATTGAACTCAGGTCGCTGGCGGTGGTGGTTGTCCGTTTTGTCCGATGATGACAGGTGACCTGTGCGGGAGAGTTTTTACAGTGGAAAAACCATTGCACTGGGGCAGTTCCTCGCTCTCAACCTCGGGAGTCTGGGTCCAGTGGTATCATAAACTGAGAACAAGTATCACAAACTGGGTTTTTCCCTAGTTGCACTAGATGACCGCAGCACCTCCTGTGCCTTGTCATGCCCTTCGTTCTCCATGGAGAACCTTCTTTCAGGCCACTGGATCTCACTGTAGATTCATCCACTCAGTCCACCGGAGCTGACTTTACATGCTGGGATAGGCAAGGCATGTCCCTATCTCAGATACAAGGCTCGTCGGCCACCCTCACACCCTCACCTGGTTTAGCCCACCTGTCGAAGCGGTATACCAGGGTGTGGCTGCTATTGCACGCAAACCACTGCTTGGAGCCACAGTTGAGAGCTGAGTGTGCGGTGGGGACCAAAGGTGAGTGAGCGGCCCCAGAATGGACACAACAAGCCCCCTCACCAGAGGTGCTGCCCCTCCCTGGACACCACTGTAATATTGCTGTAATAGTGTTTACACCTGTATACCTTCAACTTTAGATACAACACTGAGTATGTCATCTGCAGAAATTCTCTGAAGACTCAGCAATATTTGGGTGTATAAAGGGAAAATGGGAGGATGAATACAGGGCCCTGGTGCAGGACTTTGTCAAATGGCGCAAGCTGAATCATCTGCAGCTCAACATCAGTTAGACAGGAGGTGGTGACGGACTTTAGGAAGACTGAGCCTACACTGCTCCCTGTTACTATTGATGGTGAGGATGTGGATGTGGTGAGGACCTACAAGTACCTGGGGGTGCACCTGGCTGACAGACCTGAATGGAGCACCAACATAGAGACTGTGTACAAGAAGGGCCTTAGTCACCTCTACTTCCTGAGGAGACTGAGGTCCTTTAGAGTATGCAGGCCCCTCCTTCACATGTTCTATCACTCTGTTGTCCCCAGTACAGCCTTCTATGCAGTGGTGTGCTGGGGCAATGGCATCAACAATGGCCAACAGGCTCAATAAACTGATTAGAAAGGCTGGCTCTGTTATAGGAGTCAAACTGGACACACTGGGGCTGTGGTAGAACAAAGGACTCTACAGAAAATTCTGGCAGTTCTGGACAATGTTTCTCACCCTCTGCATGCCACCTTGACTGAACAGAGGAACACTTTCAGTAACAGACTGAGACAACTGCACTGCTCCAAAGAGCGCTACATGAGGTCATTCTTACCCTCAGCCAGTAGGCTCTATAATGAGTCAACCTGTAGCTGGGGAAGTGATGACCCCCCTCCTGTTTGACTGTTTGAGGTAATTATTTTTTATTCTTTCTTATTTTTCTTCTAATATTTGTATATCTGTGCACTTGTAATGCTACTGTGACACTAATTTCCGTTGGGATCAATAAAGTATCTATCTATCTATCGTATGCTAACCACCTCATGCCATCCCTGGAAGTACAAATGAAAGACCTCAAGCTGAAATGTCAACTGGCCATTTCTCTCCTTTCAATTTGATACTGAAGGAGCTATTTAAAAAAATATGGATTAAATTAACAGAAACATACCAAATATTTACGTAGCTTGACAGATACAAAATTCAAGCTTCCTTAACTTGGGTCTGTAATGTTAGGAGGTCTCAAAATAAGGGAGAGATCATTTAGAATAAAGTCAAGATGAGTTTCGTCATCAATAGAACATAGAATAAGGAACGGGAGAGTACAGTACAGGCCCTTCAGCCCATGGTGCTGTGCTGACCTTTTCACCTACACTAAGATCAACCTAACTCTTCCCTGCCACATAGCCCTCCATTTTCCTTTCACTTATGTGCCTATCTAAAAGTTTCTTAAATGTCTCAAATCAAAGTTCAAAGTTCAATGTCAATTTATTATCAAAGAATGTGTATGTCACTGTTTACAGCCCTGAGATGCATCTTCTCTGTAAATCTATAGAATAACAACCATAACAGAATCAATGCAAGACTGCCCAACTTGGATGTTCAATCATTGTGCAAAAGACAATCATTGTGCAAATGCAAAAGGGGAGAAATAATACTAATAATAATGCACGTTTGTAAACAAATTAGCAATAAATATCGAGAACATGAGATGAAGAGTCCTTGAAAGCAAGTTCATTAGTTGTGGGAGCATTTCAATGATGGGGCAAGTGAAGTTGAGTGCAATTTGAGTTTTCAAGACCCTGATGGTTGAGGGTTAGTAATTGTCCTGAACCTGGTGGGGTGAGTCCTGAAGCCCCTATAACTTCTTCCTGATGGCAGCAGTGAGAAGAGAGCATAAGACTATAAGATATAGGAGCAGAATTAAGCCATTTGGTCCATCGAGTCTGCTCTGCCATTTCATCATGGCTGACCTACTTTCTCTCTCAGCCCCAATCTCCTGCCTTCTCCCCGTATCCCTCCATACCCTGAATCTATCAACCTCTGCCTTAAAGATACGCGATGGCCTGGCCTCCACAGTCACCTGTGGCAATGAATTCCACAGATTCAGCACTCTCTAGCCAAAGAAATTCCCCCTCATCTCCATTCTAAATGGGCATTCATCTATTCTGAGGCTGTGTTCTCTGGTGGTAGACTCCCCATCACAGGAAACATCCTCTCCACATCCACTCAGTTGAGACCTTTCAAACATTCGATAGGTTTCAATGAGGTCTCCTTCATCCCTCTGAATTTCAGTGAGTAGAGGCCCAGAGCCATCAAAAATGCAACTCACATGACAAGGCTTTCAATCCGAGTATCAATTTTGTGAAACTGCTTTGAGCCCTCTCCAGTGTCAGCACATCCTTTCTTAGATAAGGGGCCCAGCATGTCCTGGGTATGGGTGTGGAGGACTGTCCCTGGTGACGGATGCTGCTTTCCTGAAACACATGCAGATGTGTTCAATGGTGGGGAGGGCTTTACCCGTGATGTACTGAACTGTATCCACTTCTTTTTGTAGGATTTTCCATTCAACGGCATTGGTGTTTCCATATCAGGCTGCGATGCAGCCAGTCAATATACTGTCCACCGCACATCTATTGAGTGCTAAAGAATTGTAATTTGTTAGACAGTGGATTCTCAGTCCTTGAATATATTTAAAGATTCAAATATTTAATGTACTTCATTATCAAAATATGCATGCGAGATACAACCCTGAGATTTGTCTTCCCCACAGACAGTCATGAAACAAAGAAGGACTATGGAACCAAACTGTTTAAAGACAAAAGCATCAACCTTCCCTAACCCCGTACAAAAAAAAACAAATTGTGCAAACAGCAACAAAAAAAATGAACTAAGCACAGAATATAAAAGACAAAATCAGAAGTTATATTTCAGTTCAGATCAGTGTTCATTATCTGCCGGCAGCCTCAATTTGCAATCGCCCAAACAAGCAGCAAAAATAGGAGCAACCGGAAACCAGAGACAGATCATAAACGTGAACTAGAGTCCGCAATCCACAAACCACGCGTTGATTAAACATTGCTCCAGCACCATCCTCTGACGACATCGAAAGAGAGAGAGAGAGAGAAATGATTTGAATGCAAGGACCTTCTCTCGGGAGCAGCAAGCAAGAGGGAGAGAGATAACATCACACACAGATGCCGAGATTGATAGATGAAGGGAATCAAGGCACTAATCCCTTAACATAAGGATTTGAGCAAGAAGTTGGCTTTGAGGTAAAATTTCAGACACAAGGCTCCCTCTGTTTCTAATTTTATATTTATATGATCATTAACATAGGCAAGACAGCAGCTATATTTCAATAGGAGTTTGAGGAGATTTGGTATGTCACCAAAAACACTCGCAAATTTCTACAGATGTACTGTGGAGAGCATTCTAACTGGCCGCATCACTGCCTGGTATGGGAGCGGGTGGCTACTGTAGTGAGTTGTAAAATTAGTCAGCTCCATCATGGGCACTAGTCTCCATAGTATCCAAGACATCTTCAAGGAGCATTGCCTCAAAAAGGTGGCATCCATCATTAAGGACCCCCAGCACCCAGGACATGCCCTCTTCTCATTGTTACCATCAGGAAGCTGGTACAGAAGCCTGCAGACACACACTCAATGATTCAGGAACAGCTTCTTCTCCTCTGCCATCCGATTTCTAAATGGACATTGAACCCATGAACGCCACCTCACTACGCTTTTATTTCTACTTTGCACTAACTTAATTTAATGATTTAACATATACACACTTATTGTAATTCACATTTGTTTCCTATTATTATGTATTTCATTGTACTGCTGCCGCAAAGACAACAAATTTCACAACATATGCCGGTGATATTAAACCTGATTGCGATTCTGACTGCCCTTTTATTAATAAGGAGTTATTCTGCAGCAGTCAAATGTCACCTTGCCAATTGAGTTAATTATAGCCTTGTCTCACCTTGGGGAGGTGCTCAGTGGTTTCAGGAGGGAAGACTCAGGCAGCTTGAACTGCACCTGTAAACAGGTGATTTGCCAGCTGTTGCTCCATCCCAGAGGTATGTGATCCTTCTAGGATCATTCATATTTTCTCTTTTAATTTAGGGGTTTTACAAGCGTTGCACAAAATGGTTCAATGGATCAACTTAATATCAGAGAATGTATTCAGCTTGAAATTCTTACTCTTCGCAGACATCCTCGCAACAGAGAGAGAGAAAAAAAACAAAAATGAATGGTAGGGAAATATTAGAATCTAAAAGACCCCCTCTCCCTCCCATGAACAAGCAGCAGCAAATGCTCCAACCCTCCCCCTCCTCCCACTTACTTCAGCCCCCTCATCACCCACCAGGCAAGCAATAGCAAAGCCCCCGCACACCATGATCCAGAGTCCATTAGAAACCGCTGTCCAGCCCAACACATTGGTACCTCAGTGGGCCCTCTCTCTCACTAGCAAGGGAGAGGGGGATATCGCTCCTGACATAGAGAGAGGGCCAGGCCAACGGGTTTGCTGCTTCGAGGTTACAATCTGCAACGTCACCTGTCCAAGTTCCCCCAAAGTAAACGTGTGTACAGTAGACGCTGGAGATCAAACAGCACGAAATATCCTTGGAGAAGAATCATGGAACTACATCCAGGAGAGAAAGAGGCCATTCAAGCCATCTAGTTAATGCTAGCACCTACCAGAGTCATCCAGTCAGTCCCATTGGGCAGGTCTTTCTCCTAACAATACCATGCTCAGTAACGTTATGGGCAGTGTAATAAGAGAAATTCAATCATAAGGCTGGTTTTTCAAGGAGAAGCAACAGGGAATTGATTTTTCCTGGAGTGAAACACCATGTCAGTCATTTCATTCTGTGTCATTTCTGACTTTTGACTGGGTATTTTCTGGAGTGACATATCTTGAGACACCTGTGGAGAATTCCACATGATCTGTGGATGGGATGATGTCATGCTCATTTAGGAGGATTAGAACATTAGAACACAGAGCAGTACAGCACAGGAACAGGCCCTTCAGCTCGTAATGTGTATTCCAAACGGGAGGCCAAATCAAACTAAATCTCTTCTGACAGCACATGACCTCCATTCCCTGCACATTCATGTGTCTACTTTGAGCTAGAACCTAGAAACTAGTTATATTACCTAGAATGGCTATGTGGAGATCTTCACCTTGTGATTGAATCGTTCTCTTCCCACATCCCAAGGTAGGTCAATTGGGTGCTATAACTTAGCACCAACAGCAAAAGAATCAAAGTGGACATTCTGAGCACGTTAATCAAAGTAAGTTGCAGAATCACAGGGAAGTAAGATGGGGAAAGAGAATGGGACTAATGGAGATGTTCTGATGGAAGCTGGCTTACACTTTGATGGGCTGAGTGGCCCTCTTCGGTATTATCAAAGTAGCTTTTGACAGACGTTGGCAAGTTGGTTTATTATTGTCACATGTACTGAGATACAGTGAAAAACTTGTCTTGTGTACTGTTCACACAGGTCAGCTCATTACACAGTGCTCTAAGAAAGGACAAGGGAAAGCAATGACAGAGTGGAGAATATCTTATCGCAGTTACAGAGAATGAGGTGCAGAGCCACAATGCTACCCGGCATAGTGGTTAGCACAATGCGTTATTTTATGGGTGACCTGAGTTCAATTCCCGACACTGCCTATAAGGAGTTTGTACGTAATCCCCGTGACCGTGTGGGTCTCCTCCCTTATTCCGAAGACATACTGCCTCACAGGTGGATAGGGTAGTTAAGAAAGCTTATGGGGTGTTAGCTTTCATAAGTCGAGGGATAGAGTTTAAGAGTCGCGATGTAATGATGCAGCTCTATAAAACTCTGGTTAGGCCACACTTGGAGTATTGTGTCCAGTTCTGGTCACCTCACTATAGGAAGGATGTGGAAGCATTGGAAAGGGTACAGAGGAGATTTACCAAGATGCTGCCTGGTTTAGAGAGTATGCATTGTGATCAGAGATTAAGGGAGCTAGGGCTTTACTCTTTGGAGAGAAGGAGGATGAGAGGAGACATGATAGAGGTGTACAAGATAATAAGAGGAATAGATAGAGTGGATAGCCAGCGCCTCTTCCTCAGGGCACCACTGCTCAATACAAGAGGACATGGCTTTAAGGTAAGGGGTGGGAAGTTCAGGGGGGATATTAGAGGAAGGTTTTTTACTCAGAGAGTGTTTGGTGCGTGGAATGCACTGCCTGAGTCAGTGGTGGAGGCAGATACACTAGTGAAGTTTAAGAGACTACTAGACAGATGTATGGAGGAACTTAAGGTGGGGGCTTATATGGGAGGCAGGGTTTGAGGGTCGGCACAACATTGTGGACTGAAGGGCCTGTACTGTGCTGTACTATTCTAAAAAAAAATACCAGGTTGGTAGGTTGGTTGGGCATTGTAAATTGTCCTGTGATTATGCGAGGGTTAAATCTGGGGCTGCAGGGTGGTGCAGCTCGAAGTACCTATTCCATGTTGTATCTCAATAAATAAATAGATAAATAGATAAGAGTTTCCTCCACAGTCCAAAGACATGCTGGTTGGCAGGTTAATTGGTCATTGTAAATTGTTCTGTGATTAGGCTAGGACTAAATTGGGGGAATGGCAGGGTGGTGTAGCTTGAAGGGCCAGAAGGGTCTATTTTGCCCCGTTTCTCAATAAGTAAGTAGATAGATAGATAGATAGAAGGATAAATATAAATAAATACATACATAAATAAATAAAGTAGATCATGAGGTCAAGACTCCATCTTATCACACTAGGGACCATAAGAGTGGGATAGAAGCTGTCCTTGAGCCTGGTTTCAGGCTTTTGTATCCTCTGTCCGATGGATAAATGTTCCACAGTTGGAGCATCTAGCCGGCTCCCCAGTCATTTACATATTTCTATTTAAAAGGACTTCTTTATAAATTGTGTTTGACCTGGGAAGTTTCCAATGAGTGGGACATGAATTTTATTTAACTTGCTGTCCTATTATACTTTCTCTTACCTCGGGACGCCTTACCCTCCATCCCACACACTGACCAATCTGCCAACCTTCCCCCCTGGGAAACGAGCATGCACAAAGGAAAGAGAAATATCATGCAGAAGTAAACACAGGGGATTCTGCGGCTGCCGGATATCCAAGACAACACACACAAAACGCTGGAGGAACTCAGCAGGTCAGGCCGCATCTATGGAAGTGAATAAACAGTCAACGTTTCGGGGCGAGACCCTTTTTTCAGGACTGAAAAGGAAGTGGGAAGATGCCAGAATAAAAGAGTGGGGGTTCGGGTAGGGAGAGAGGCTAGCTGGAAGCTGATAGGTGAAGCCGGGTGAGTGTGAAAGGTCAAGGGCTGGAGAAGAAGGAATCTGGTAGGAGAGGACAGTGGATCATAGGAGAAAGGGAAGGAGGAGGGGACCCAAGGGGAGTGATAGGCAGGTGAGAAGAAGTAGGAGTGAGGAATAATGGAAGAACGGTGGAGGGGGGCAGTTTGTTTGCCGGAAGGAGAAATTGATATTCATGCCATCAGGTTGTGCAGAAATAATTGTGTTCAAGAATGCACTGGAAGCTCTTAAAATTAAAAACTGGGATCTCATGTAAGATGTATTACACCCTTAGCTGTCAGGGCCAGTTGGGGTGCATTTTGTAAATTTTTAA
This sequence comes from Mobula birostris, assembly GCF_030028105.1. NCBI lineage: Eukaryota > Metazoa > Chordata > Chondrichthyes > Myliobatiformes > Myliobatidae > Mobula > Mobula birostris. Next base: position 4,529,107 of record NC_092398.1, read on the forward strand.
GTACATTGCGTGTACAGTGAGGTATTATTCTTCCTGCAGGTCTTACATGAAATAAAAGAATTATGATTACCTAATCTCTCATCTGTGCCATAGCAACCTGTGTTTGATCAAGCAGTCATAATCAAGGCTGAGTGATTCCCCTCCTGTAAAACCATCTGTCTCTAAACACGAGGCAAATCCTCCTGCAATCTCCAAATCCTGTCTGTGTAAAAACTACGCAGAGACCTGGAATGGGCAAGTTAATTAGTTAAGCAGTAAAGAGCTTAGCCGAGACACTAAATTAATCGGGACGATTTTTTAATCTGCGCGCATTATTATGTCGAACGTTGTCAACGAGATGGTGTCAAGTGAGAAAGTCCATGGCAGGGCAGCCACAAGCCTGTGGAGCAACAGACTGTTCCACAAAACACCTCTGCACTCTTGATGAAATCCCAGGACGTTCTTTAATGGCTCTCACTCCTCTAAGTTATTGCCTCCTCTGCCTCAGTCTTCATCTGTCTCTCTAAATAGTCACTGTAATAACCATCAGACCAGAAACAAGCAGGATAGCTCTCCCATATCCATGGAAACCTTTTCATTGCCGAATTATGTTGCAAGACCCTTAATCCCCGGGAGTAATCGATGGATTTTTCCACATTTCCCGCCTCTCGTCCCCTCATCCGGCACGTCTTCCTTCCCCACACCAGCCACATCCACTGACGGAGATTGCTGGAAGTTACCATGATAATAAATCATAGAGTCATCGAACACTACGGCATGGAAACAGGCCTTTTGGCCCATCTAGTCTGTCCCAAACTGTTACTCTGCCTAGTCCCTAGTCCCGCACCTGGACCATAGCCTTCCCATCAAGTCAAGTCAAGTCAAGTTTATTGTCATTTAACCATATACATGTATACCATCAAACGAGACAATGTTTCTCTGAACTAGGGTGTAAAACAGTAGTACACATCGCACACAATAACTTATGAAAGTTAGGATAAAATCTACAGATGGATTACGCATAAATAAAAAAAGTAAAGTGCATGAATTAAATATTGTAAGTTACAGAACAGATTACTTAGAAGCCTAATGTACTTATCCATGCTTCCCTTCAGCACTGGAACTGAATCCATCACCCATCCTTGCACTGGCAGCTCATTCAACACTCGCACCACCCTCTGAGTGAAGAATTTTCCCCTCAGGTTCCCCTTAGATATTTCACCTTTCACCCTTAACCTATGATCGCCAGCTCTAGACCCACCCAACCTCAGTGGAAAAAGCCAACTTGCATTTACCCTGTCTATACCTCTCATAATTTTGTATATCTTTGACAAATCTCTCCTCACTCTCATAGATACGCCAGGAAATAGAGTCCGACTCTATTCAACCTCACCTGATAACTCAGATCCTCGGGTTCCGGCAACATCGTTGTAAATTATCTCAGTACCTTTTCAAGCTTCAAAAGATTCCAAGATTCAAAGTACATTTATTATCAAGGTATGTATGAAGTATACAGCCCTGAGAGTCGTCCTCCCCACAGACAGCCACGAAACAAGGAAACACCACGGAACCCTTACAAAGAAAAACGCTAAATCCCTAACGCGCAAAAAAAAAGAACAAATTGTTCAAACAGCAAAAAAGAAAGAGCGAGAAGCACAGAATATAAAACATCAAACCACAAAGTCATTGAAGCAGTCGAGAAATGTTCGGTTTAGTTCAGTTCAATTTAGCACTGTGTCACTCAGTGACTGCAGGCCGCAGAGCCAGTGCACAAAATAGCAAAAGAGAATGGAAAAACCAGAAACCAGAAAGACAGTATAACATGAACTAGAGTCCAATCCACAGACTGTGCCACGTAAATCACACAAGTGTTATCGTGTCTAAACAACTTCACGGTCTCCTGGCACTTCTGCCACTTTGTGAGCTCTTCCAAGATGTGTTGCTGTCCCCAAACAACGTGCTTGGTCACTGAGATCCACTCCTCCAGCAGCCATTGCGTGATCTCCTTGGAACACCGGTGGTGTGGAGAAGGATGGAGAGTTACACAGGTGAATAGGGCTTCCTGTAGTCTTGTCATTTATCCATTGACAGTTCTCTTCAGAGATGTGCTTCTCCTTGTAACTCATTACCTTTCCCTGAAATACAAGGTTCCTTTGACGTTGTGGTGTTCGCCGAGCTTGGCGATTAGCTTGCAGACGTTTCCTCGCCAGTCGAGGTGACATCCTCAGTCTGCAGTTGTTGTTATATAGGCCCCTGTTCACTTGCCTCCTTCCTGATTGGCTACCCTTTCAGTTGACCTTTGATTTCTATTGGCTCGCCTTTCATTGGCACTTAGGATTTCATAGATGACTTCCATTTTGATAGGTTTGGGGCGGAGCTTAGGAGGATGATGGTGCCTAACGGTGACTGCTGGCAGCTTCAGAAACAACTCTATTTCTATCTTTAATATCTTTATTTTTCCCTTTCAAGGTTCTTTTGAAGACCCTGACCTGGAGTTACACACTGACTTTGGTTCTTTGTGTAAACGGGACCTGCTTTCGGGGCCTTATGACAGGCCGCTTTTCGATAGGCCAAGTACGCGGCCTGGAAGACTAGTGCAGCCTTAGGGTGCCGGATTTTCGTGGCTCTGGAGACGGGCAGGCTGGTCCTTCCGTTTGATGCGTCGTGGGAGACAAAAGATCGAAAGCAGTGAGCTGGCTGCTCAGGGACCCAAGTTCTTTGGGCACAGAGCTCGGAAAAAGTGACGCGACAGACTTTTAACACCATAAATCGGCGAGTTGTTTTGTTATGTCTCCCCTCTCGCTTGAAACAGGAACACGTCTTTTTCCTTTATTAGGCCTGTGGTATGTTGAATTACCGGGTGAACGAGTAGTCTCTGGGGTACTGCAAGTCTGTGTCTTTATTGATGTTTTGCTGCACACTTGAGTGTTCGGTGGGGGGTGCTGATGCTCTTTTGCCGGTGGGGGAGGGGGGTCGTCGCTTTGCTGCTGCTTACACGTGGGAGGGGGGAGCTGTGGGAGGGGCTTTGGGGTTCTAACATTTAACTGTCATTCATTCTTTGCAGCACTCCTCTGTTTTCATGGATGTTTGTGAAGAAAAAGAATTTCAGGATGCATATTGCATACATTTCGCTGACATTAAATGTACCTTTGAAGCCCATTGTTTATGGAGCTATCAGAAGACAACAAACATATCAAAGTAGACACCGTCTATGAACAGCTAAGAGCCAAAGAAACACAAGCAAGTAGAAATCAAAGGTCAACTGAAGAGGCAAGTGAATGGGTTGGGGAGGGGTGGGGGTTATATAAACACAAACACTCCCAGAGAGAAACACCAACAACTGCAGACTGAGAATGCCACAATGACTGGTGAGGGAACATCTGCAAGGTAATTGTCAAGCTCGCCGAATGCCATAGTATCAAATGCCTCAACTCTGAGCTACCAGTGTTCACCACCATCCGGTGCAAGATTCAAAGTACATTCATTATCAAAAAAATGTGTAGATTATACAACCTTGGAACCTATTTACTCACAGGTAGCCACAGAGCAAGAAACCCAAAAGACCCCAATTAAAGAAAATAAATGATATATAAAGGACCAACATCCGATGAGCAAGAAGGAGAACAAGAAACACAACTTATGCAAGCAATTGAAGTGACCAACAACATTCCAGACCAAATTGTGTCCTCAGATTAGAACCCCAGAGCAGCCTGGGGTCGGCCCAGTGCCTCTGATTAAGCATTGAGCTGTGAAAGAAACTCTCTGAAATGAAGGAAGGCTGTGATTTACGGAGGTCTATGAAAACAGATTTTAAAAAATTCCTTTTTGGATGTCTGTGATGCATCCCGTCCTTAAGGGAGGAGAAGATGGCAGCGCGCGCAGCCACTCCAGTGAATGATATCTGTAATCTATCAAGTAGGGTACTGTGCACAATTCTGATCTGATGGAGACGGACGTGAGAGTACGGAAGAATATCTGGAGAAGCTTCTGAAATGCCCGCTTCGCTGTCACTGTTACTGTGTGGTAACCGGAATCTCCGGAGCAGAAGGCCCCGAAATCCTCAGCTTTGCTTGTTTAGGCGGCCGGCGCGAGGTCAAAGGCGCTCGGCAGAGGATGGCGCTCGGGAAGCTCGAAGTTTTCAGACGGACGGACTCGGTGTCGGCTGTGGTCGGCTGCTTCCAATGCATCGGCAGTTGTCGGTGCCTGGAGGTTTATGGCAGGGAGTTTCTCCCTTTTGCCGCCTGCTATCGGGGACTTCAGACTTTTTTTTACCCTGCCCATGGTCTGTTCTTTATCAAATTATGGTATTGTTTTGCAGTGCTGTAACTATATGTTATAATTATGTGGTTCTGTCAGTGTTAGTCTTTCGTTTGTCCTGTTTTTCTGTGATATCACTCTGGAGGAACATTGTATCATTTCTTAATGCATGCATGCATTTCTAAATGACAATAAAAGAGGACTGAGTGTTCTCATAATCTAATCTAAATACTCTTGAGAACCAACTTCCAGTAAGAACATGATTTTAACATTTCCCTACTCTGCCCTTTAACTTTTTCTCACCTGTGTATTACTTGCCCCTGAGTCCCTCCTCCCTCTCTTTCCCCTGTGTTCCACTCTCCTTTCCTATCAGATTCCTTCTTCTGCAGCCTTTGACCTTTACCACCCACCCAGATTCACCTATCACCTTCCAGCTATCCTCCTTCCCCTCCACTCATCTTTTAATTCAGGCACCTCCCCCTTTCCCTCTCAGTCCCGATGAAGGGTCTTGGCCTGAAACATCAACTGTTTACTCTCTTCCATAGAAGCTACCAGACCTGCAGAGTTCCTCCAGCGTGTTGCTTTGGGTTCCCAGCATCGGCAGAATTTATCGTGATAATGATTTTAGCATGTTTGATCAATTTAGTAGACTCTTTTTAAGATGTAACAGGCACAGGGGACAGAGGAAAACAATCAGAACAAGAATTAGGTTTAATATCACTGGCATATGTCATGAAATTTGATGATTTGAGGCAGCAGTACATTACAATCATCATCATCATCAATATGTGTCCTGTTGTATGACATCATCATTATGTGTCATGTCATATGACAACATCATGTCATGTCATACGACTTGGGCGATCGTGGTCTTTCCATGACCGTGATTGATCTGGACAAATTTTTCTACAGAAGTGGTTTGCCATTGCCTTTTTCTGGGCAGTGTCTTTACAAGACAAGTGACCCCAGCTATTATCAATACTCTTCAGAGGTTGTCTGCCTGGTGTCAGTGGTCGCATAACTATGACTTGTGATGTGCACCAGCTGCTCATACGACCATCCGCCACCTGCCCCCATGGCTTCACCTGATCCTGATCGGGCAGGTGCTACACCATGCCCAAGGGTGATCTGCTGGCTAGCAGAGGGAAGGAGCACCTTACACCTCCTTTGGTAGAGATGTATCACCACGCCACCACTAGGATGAACAGTACTATTCCCAAAAGTGTATCTGGCACGTTATTCTGCTTAGAATACACATGGAACTGCTTCCAACAGAACACCTGTAATTTTAATATAATTTTTTTATTGAAAAGATTATCCAAATAAGTGAGAATAATCTGTTCAGCACAGAAGTCAATTAAAACATAGCAATTCCTTCTTCTGAAAAGTGCCCAGGGGCAACCTGCAGGCTAGCGGAGGGAAGGAGCACTTTACATCTCCTTTGGTAGAGACGTATCTCCACCCCACCACCCAACATAAACATAACAGTAGAAACTGTAAGTTACTGGAAAAAGTAGATAAATATTTTTAAAAAGTTAAATTAAATAAGAGGTGCAAAAAGGGGTACATAAAAGTAGTGAGGTAGTGTTCATGGGTTCAAAGTCCATTCAGAAATCAGATGGCAGAGGGGAAGAAGCTGTTCCTGAATCACTGAGTGTGTCTTCAGGCTTCTGTACCTCCTCCCTGATGGTAGCAATGAGAAGAGGGGCATTCAGGCTCCTGTACCTCCTCCCTGATGGTAGCAGTGAGAAGAGGGCATGTCCTGGGTGATGAGGGTCCTTAATGATGGATGCCACCTTTTTGAGGCATCGCTCCTTGAAGATGTCCTGAGATTAGTGGCCATGATGGAGCTGACTGAATTCACAACTTTCTGCAGCTTATTTTGTTCCACAAGCAGTGGAAAACAGCAGAGGCAGAGAGCAATACAGCACAGATAGAGTTCCTTTGTTCCAATGAGACATGCCGAGCACAATGCTCAACCCACTTGTCCTAATTTCCTGCGCTCAGTCCTCATCTCAAAGTCCTGCCCCTCCATGAACTTCTCCAAGTGCTTCTTAAGTCATACTACTGTACCTGCCTCGAGAGTTTCATCTGGCAGTTTGTTCCACAAACCTCTGCATGAAAAAGTTGTCTCTCAGGGCACTTTTTAATCTTTCCCCTTTCACCCTAAATCTCTGCCCCCTCCAGATGGTGACACGTTTGAGTGCAGTGGCTTCTACAGGGTCACCATAGGTGCTTCTGTCTTTTTTGTGATCACAAGACCCTGCTGGACATTAACAACTCAAAGTCCTGCAGGTCTACCCCATCAGCAAGTTGCTTGTTGGCGGAAAAACTGAGAGAGCAGGACTTGGTGCCGATCATGCCGCTGTCTGCGTCGGACAGGCATCAGAGGAGTCTATGCACGAAGGAGGCATGCGGTCTAATACTGAGTGATCATCTTAGCCACTTTTCTTGTGATTGTATGATTCTGTTAGTCATCGGCAATGTGGAATGCTTCAAGTCCGATTCCCTGACTTATGGGTGGGCGGTGGGGTGCTGCGTGGACCTGGTTGTAGCGAGGACTGGGCCTCAAGCTGTGGTGTCCTGTTTACATCCACTCAGGAGAGAGCCGGCAGAGTTGGTGCACTCCACCGAGAGTAGTGTGGCATGGCATCCAGGCCGGAGTTGGTACTGCTCCCTTCCCCCCGTATTCGCTTGGCAGAAAACAAGCCGTATTGTATTCGATCAGAGATTGTTGCAACATTCGTGGCTTCAGGGTCTTGGACTATGTTTTTGTATGTATTTTACTGATATCTTATATGTGCTATACGTGCCTTGTGCTGTGTATGACTGTTGGTACTGTGTTTTGTATCTTGGTCCTGGAGTAACACTGTCTTTTTTCTTTGTTTTTATGGGCTTGGTTGAATGACAATTAAACGTGAACTTGGTTTTGGATTTCCCAAATCTGGGGAAAGTCTACTACTCTCCACTTTATTGATGCCTTCCATAATTTTAAACACTTCTGTAGTGTCACCCCACCTTCAAAGTTCAAAGTAAATCAAAGTAAATTTATTATCAAGGTATGTTCAATAGTTTTGCGGTTCAATTTAATATCAGAGAATGTATACAGTATACAACCTGAAACTCTTACCTTTAACAGACATCCACGAAAAAGAAGAAAAAACCCCGAAGAATGAATACAGAAAAAACAATAGAACACCAAAGCTTCCCACCTCAATCCCTCCCCTACCTGTTCCTGCAAAAAGCCTCAACCCTCACCACTCACCATACAAGCAATAGCAAAATCTCCCAGAGACCATGGTCTGGAGTCCATTAAAAACTACTGTCCATCCCAACACTTCGACATCTCAGACAGTTTCTCTCTCTCTCTCACTAGGAAGGGAGGGAGAGATATTGCTCCTGAAACTGATGAGAGGGGAGCCCAACAGCTCGCTGTTTCGATGTACAATCTGCAGTGTTGCTTATTTCGACAGCAACGTACACCGCTGTCTCGATGTTTCAATCTCCCGCGAGGCTTCAGTTGGCAACACCTGCGAGGAATCAGGTCGTCCACGGGGGCCGTACCCTGAAGGCGCGCGTCTTCCAGGCTGCACCTGGAGTATCAAGAATCGCCAGGCCGTTGGGTGAGTTCCAAGCGGGAGAGAACCCACTGCCGCGAAGAGCCTTAGTTTGCGTGCAGCTGTAGATCATGAACTCTGCCAAGACCCCAGCCACATTGAAAAGGGAGGAAAAAAGACATTAGAAGAGAAGAATTAAACTGTTTTGCGGGTGAACTGGAAGAAGTCACCCAGGTCGGAGAAACCTCTGGCTCCACCCTTAGTTCCTCCCACTCCCATTTACCATATACAGCCTTGAAATTAATTTTCTTGCAGGCACCCACAGGAAAACAAAGAACCACAATAAAATCCACAAAATAAACACATATAATAAAGACAAACACCTAATGTGCACAGAGGCTCCTTAAGGTTGTTATAGCGGGGATGGGGAGGTGGAGTGGTAACGGGGACAAGCTCCCACTACCTATTTAATGCTCCCAGTGACGTGCACCTCAGATAGCCTCTGACAACCAAGCCCAGTTCCAGGCCTTCTCGTGCGGCTTAGCTGCTAAGCCTGGCAGAACAATTTTACTGACAGGGGAAGGGGCAAAGGCGGGTTACTGGTGCCTTAACACCAGTCACCTCGGGTAGATGGGGCTTGTCAGCCGTGGTTGGCAGCTCAGGTTGATCCCAAACCTCTGCTGCCTTGTAGCTACACTCACTCATAGGGAAGGCTTCAGGAGTAAATCCCAGGGAAATATCCAGCGCCGGAGTCCCTAAGGCAGTCCTTCATTGATTTCAATGCTGACTGGCGACTCCTGCGGAGATGTTCATGCTAAACTGTATCGATCTCTGCCTTTCCTTTGGGTTCGTCAGATGAGTGGAGGGGGAAGCTTGCTACACGGGCAACAGCTTGCTCTCCATATCGTACTGCCCTGGATTGCGTATCTAGACAGCTAGGACACAACATCCATGGTCGACGCTGACCGATGGAGACCTCGTATCATATCAATACAAAGGACCTGAACTGCAGAGATCTCAGAGTGAGTCCACAGCTGTGGAGTCCGTTCAGCGCTGAGGTGAATGAAGCCGATCCAGGAGCCCGATCGTCGCTGCGCAAAAACTCCTCCTGACTCTGGTGCCCTGGAACCGAAGGATCCTGCATCTCTTGCCTGATGGTAGTAGTAAGAAGAGAGGGAAATTGGAATGGGCCAAATGCAGGCAGACAAGACGGGCTCAGGAGGGGGATGCTGGCTGGCGCGGAATAGGGGAGTGAACACCGGTTGGTTTTCCACTTTTGGGCCTCGACACTTTAATCTGTCTTGTGTTCCACTGTGGCACCCTCTCTTCTGGCGATGGCTGACGCTTGTTAGTCTCTGCACTTCAGAGAGTTAAGTTATAAAATTGCTAGTTTGTTTAGACAGTTCAATAAAGGGAGAGTTTCCAAAAGGGGAAAGACTGGCTGCGATCATAGTTCAAATGAAGGGCATCAAGTAGGGAGGAGAAGATGGCGACGCGACGCAGTGCGCGCGACCGTTCCGAATTGATATCGTATCTGTGAAGTAGCATGCCGTGCACAATCCTGATTTGATGGAGACAGCCGTGAAGAAGCACGGAGGAACACCTGGAGTAACTTCTGAAATGCCCGCTTCGCTGCCGCTGCTACTGTGCGATCGAGAATCTCCGGAGACGAAGGCCCCAAATCCTCGGCTTTGCCTATCGCCTGTTGCCGGGGCTGGGGTCGAAGCGCTCGGCAGAGATGGTGCTCGGTGCATCAGGGTCGGGAAGCTGGTCGGAGGCTCGGAGTTTTTGGACGGACTCGGAGTCGGACTGTGGTCGGATGCTTTCGGGATGCTGCATCGGCAAGTTTGCGGTGCTGGAGGTTCACCGTCTGCGTGAGATGATGGGACTTTCGAGAGACACTGTGACTTTACTGTGTCCATGGTCTGTTCTTATCAAATTACAGTATTGCTTTGCACTGTTGTAACTATATGTTATAACTATTTGGTTTTTGTCAGTTTTTCAGTCTCGGTTTGTCATGTGTTTCTGTGATATCATTCTGGAAAAACATTGTAACATTTCTTAATGCATGCATTACTAAATGACAATAAAAGAGGACCTGTGTCCTCATAATCCAATCTAGTCTAAAGTAGAATATCTAGTAGCTTTTCCCACAAAACATTGCCATAAATCACTAGTGCCATCTTGGATTGTCCATGGACTCTGCTGACTTGGTAACGCAGCCAACGTAATCAACCACTCTTCAATGGAGCTATTCACTGTATATTTCAATGTGCTCATGCCAAATAAAGCTCATCTTTACATCTCATCCCAGACGTCCTCACTAATCCACCCTCTCAGTGGGCAGAAGATACAGAAGCATGAGAGCATGTACCACCAGGCTCAAGGACAGCCAGGAGCCAGCCCTCGTCGGAGGGTCGGAGGTGGAGAGGGTCGCTATCTCTAAACTCCTCGGTGTCACTACCTCAGAGGACCTGCCCTGGACCTGTCATATAAATATAATTGCAAAAAGCACGACAGCGCCTCTACTTCCTCAGGGGTCTGAGGAGACTCGGTATGACATCAAAAACCTTGACGGATGGGAGGGAGGGGGCGGTCGATATAAATGTGAGAACTCCCAGACAGAAACACTAACATCTGTGCACTGAGGATGGCACCTCAACCGGTGATGAAGCATCTTCAAGCTAACCGCCAAGCTCAGCGAACACCATAATATCAAGTAACAGGCCTAGTTACCAAGCTCTGAAGTGGTTCAACAGAATGTGCTTTACTCCCAGAAAAACAAGTGATTTTCAATGAAGAATAATTAATTGAGTAGAAGATTGAGAATCTTAAGGTTATCATAGGCAGGGGAAATAGTGGGAGCAAGCTCCCGCTATATATTAAAAGCTCCCAATGTCATGCACCTCAAGTAGCCTCCGACAACCAAAGGTTCAAAGGTTCAATTTAATGTCAGAGAAATGTATACAATGTACATCCTGAAATCCTTTTTCTTCGTAAAACATCCATGAAAACCGAGAAGTGCCCCGAAGAATGAAGGAAAGTTAAACGTGAGAACCCCGAAGTCTCCCCCAGCTCCCTCCTCCCGCGCGTAAGCGGCAGCAAGCCCCTCCCCCCACCAGCAAAAAAAATGCGTACCAGTACTGTCACCAAGCCCAAGCGTGTGCCTAGCAACAGTAAAGACACAAATCAAAGTTACCCCAAAGACTATCGCAATTCATCCAGCATTTGGCAACCCACAGGTTCTCTCTCTCCCTAATAAGGGACAGGGAGGTGTCCCCCATTTTCACAGCGAGCGGGAGACGCAACAACAACCCATTGGATTACGATGTTAAAAAGTCCACTTTTCTTGAGCTCTGTGCCCGAAGATTGCAAAGATCTCGGGCTTTCGGGCCCACAGCGAAAGATTTTCCGGTCTCCCTGACAACACATGAGTCTCCTGCCCTGACACCGACCCTCGATCCGCCCGTCTCCAGAGCCCCGAGATCTTAGGCTTCCAAACACTAGGCCGCCTCTCAGGCCGAACCCTTGGCGTGCTGAAGGTCGGCCGGTCCTGAAACCCCGAGAACGGGTCCCATCACCGCAAAGAACTGAAGTCCGCGTGTAACTCCAGGTCAGAGTCTTCAAAAGAACCCTGAAAGGGAAAAATAAAAGATATTAAAGATGGAAATAGAGCTGTTTCCGAAGATGCAAGCAAAGAAGTCGCCGTTTAGCGCCATCTTAACTCCACCTCCAACTCTTGGACTTTATCTGCGGTTTTGCTGCTAAGTCCAGTGGAACCTTTTCTACTGACAGGAGAAGGGGCAAAGGCAGGTGAAAGGCACCTTAAAACCAGTCGCTTCGAGCAAATGGGACTCATCAGCTGTGTTTGGCAGCTCATCTAGGAGAAGGAAAACTATGATCTCAAACTTCCGCTGGATGGTGGCTATACCCATTCATGGGAAGGGCTTTAGGAGTAAACTCCAGGGAAAAATACCAGAGCTGGAGTCCCTGAGGCAGCCCTACCTCGAGTTCAACGCTGACTGGCAACCCCTGCGACACCGCTGGACTGCATCGGCCTCTGCCATTCCTGCGGATTCATCGGCTGCGTGGAAGTGGAGGGGAGAAGCTTGCTACAGGGCAACGTCTTGCTCTCCGTATCGTACTACCCAGGCTTGTGTATCATGCAGGCAGCTGGCACCACAACCTCCATGGTGGGCCCCGACCAGTGGAGGGCCAGTGGAGACACTTTTCTTCGAGGCCCCTCCACAAGAGAGGCATTGACAGTCCGTCAGTCCCCGTTCTGTGATTGTACCTTTGCTGTGGGTTCAGTTACCAAGCAAGCATTCATCTCACAGAGTGTGAAACTTAAGTATTGAAACAAGAGAAGTCTGGCGCTCTGTCTGCTAGAGAAAGCAGGATCTCCCAGTGGCCACATATTTTAATTCCACATCCCATTCCCATTCTGATATGTCTATCCACGGCCTCCTCTACTGTAAAGATGAAGCCACACTCAGGTTGGAGGAACAACACCTTATATTCCGTCTGGGTAGCCTCCAACCTGATGGCATGAACATTGACTTCTCTAACTTCCGCTAGGCCCCACCTCCCCCTCGTACCCCATCTGTTATTTATTTATTTATTATTTTACACACACACACACACACACACACACACACACACACACATATTCTTTTTCTCTCTCTCCTTTTTCTCCCTCTGTCCCTCTGACTATACTCCTTGCCCATCCTCTGGGTTTTTTCCACCCCTCCCCCTTTTGTTTCTCCCTGGGCCTCCCGTCCCATGATCCTCTCATATCCCTTTTGCCTATCACCTGTCCAGCTCTTGGCTCCATCCCTCCCCCTCCTGTCTTCTCCTATCATTTCAGATCTCCCCCTCCCCCTCCAACTTTCAAATCTCTTACTAGCTCTTCCTTCAGTTAGTCCTGACGAAGGGTCTCGGCCCGAAACGTTGACTGTACCTCTTCCTAGAGATGCTGCCTGGCCTGCAGCATTCACCAGCAACTTTTATGTGTGCTGCTTGAAATTCCAGCATCAGCAGATTTCTTCGTGTTGAAGTCTGGCTTTCGCACAGTTAGTCATTGAAGGAGTAATCTTTCAGCTATTCCCATATTACAAAGACAGAAGGAAATACTTGCTGCATTACCTGGACATCATGGTGTATATTAACTTGCACTGGCTTGCTGCATTAGTTGACGTGATGGTAATGTCATTGTCAGAATTACATGATCAGCTGAAACAGGAGATAATCTTATGCAACAGATTTGTTTTCTTTTCTAAAAGATACTGGCAAATTCAGTGTAGCAGGAGCACACTCATTCAGAATTTTGGCAGATATGAAATAGATTTACCACTGAATGAAATTTGAGAACAAAAGTTTTTTTTAGGCATTTTCTGAATTTCCAGAAAATAGTGACTGAGCTTGAATTAAAAGCAACCAGCATGTTAACGTATTAATAAGTGAGCTGCTATAATGTCAAGAACACGAGAAAGTCTACAGGGGCTGGAGATCCAAAGCAACACACACAAAATGCTGCAGGGACTCAGCAGCAGCATCTATGGGAAGGAGCATACCGTCAATGGTTCTGGCCGAGACTCCTCATCAGGACTGGAAAGGAAGGGGAGAGCTCAGAAGGTGAGGGGAGTGGAGGAAGACGTACATGGTGGTAGGTGATAGGTGAAACTGGGAGAGGGAGAGGAGGTGAAGTTGATTGGTGGACGAGATAAAGGGCTGGAGAAGGGGGAATCTGATAGGAGAGGACAGAAGACCATGGAAGAAAGGGGAAGGGAGAGGGGCACCAGAGGGAGCAGGTGGTGGATGGTCATATGAGCAGCTGGTGCATAGCACAAGTCCTGACTGACGCCAGGCACATGATCCCTCAAGGATATTGATGATGGCCGGGGGTGTGGGGGTGGGGTCACCCATTTTGTAAAGACACTGCCCAGAATAAAGCGGAGGCAAATCACTTCTGCAGAAAAATTTGCCAATGGCAATCATGGTCAGGAAAAGACTTTGATCGCCCACATCATACAGCATGGCACATAACAAATGAATGAACTCTATCCAAGCCTCACATAATTTTATAAGCTTCAATCAAGTCTTTCCTCAGCTTCCACCGTTCCAGAGAAAACAACCCAAGTTTGCCCAACCTCTGTTTAATGCTCATGAATTCAGCATTCTGGTAAAACTTTCCTGCACCTTCTTTAAAGCCTCGACAGCCTTCCTATAATGGGGTGTCCAGAAATGAACACAATATTCAATTGAGTTGATGGCTATGGAGGAAGAGTTGAAGGCAGCAGTTTACCATCTTATTTCTCACTTTATATTTTATTGAGAGATTCAGTATACTACCAGGCCCTTCCAGCCCAACAAGGCCACATCACGCAACCACGACCATGTAACCAATTAACCTACTGACCTCAACACGAGGAAATCTGCAGATGCTGGAATTTCAAGCAACACACATAAAAGTTGCTGGTGAACACAGCAGGCCAGGCATTATCTCTAGGAAGAGGTACAGTCGACGTTTCGGACTGAGACCCTTCATCAGGACTAACTGAAAGAAGAGCTAGTAAGAGATTTGAAAGTGGGAGGGGGAGGGGGAGATCTGGAATGATAGGAGAAGACAGGAGGGGGAGGGATGGAGCCAAGAGCTGGACAGGTGATTGGCAAAAGGGATATGAGAGGATCATGGGACAGGAGACCCAGGGAGAAGGAAAAGGGGAAGGGGGGGGAAGCCCAGAGGATGGGCAAGGGGTATAGTGAGAGAGATAGAGGGAGAAAAAGGAGAGAGAGAGAATTGACTTCTCAAACTTCCGCTAATGCCCCACCTCCCCCTCGTACCCCATCTGTTATTTATTTATATACACACATTCTTTTTCTCTCTCTCCTTTTTAAAAGAGGACCTATTTAACCTGGTTTCTTGCTGAAGACCCTAGCTCATCAATACACCTTGCCTTCATTACTTTTAGCTACATCTGAATTCCTGACTGTCCCAACAATGATCTTTCCTCCACTCCACAAAACCACCCTCCACATTGTGCTCATCCTTCCAAGTCCAACCCTTCAATGCAAAGTTTTAAGAATAAACCTTTCAGTCAGGGTTGCGGGATGAATTATGTAATCCTGCATAACCCTGTAACCTCCAGCGTCCTCGAGGTATCTGCACACCGCCATTCCTCCCCCTTAATCATCCTTAAATCCTACTTCTCTGCTAATGCTGGACAAGCTTCTGCCTGCCAAGACTCCAAGCTCTGGAATTTCTTCCATAAATCTCTCGACGTTTTCTTCATCCTTTAAAACACTCCATAAAACCGACCCCCTTGAGAAAGCCTCAGATCATCAGCTCTGCTTGGCTACATGTCAGCTTCTGAAGCATTCCAGCATGTTCTTTTCTCTTCCTCCCCCCCCCTCCTTTATGCTACTGCTGGGCATTACTGCTTACCAATTATCAGTATAAAACTTGGAACATGACCTTGGTTTTGAAAAAACTGAGGAGTTAAAGCTTACTGCCAACTGTTCCATCATAAATGCAGCTGAGAGATTTTGTTTGGACAAACCTTGAAGGGGCCTCTCATCCTTGTGGTAGTGTTCTACTCTCGAATGCTGCAATGTTGCAAGTATTTTGGATTTTGAAATCGTTGGTGGAAAGGAGATGTGAGATGTTGACACTCCAAAGTTTTACAGACTCTGGAGCAATCCCAACCCAATAATTCTTTTCTTTCTAAGTAAAGGTTTACAACATCTGTCTTTATCCCTCAGAGTCGATGAGAGCGAAGATCTGCAGGTGCTGGACATCAAAGCTGCAGGGGTACACACAAGGTACCCCGCCATCCAGCTGCATCACTTACACCCTAATTACCAAAACCTGATCAGCATCTGTTCAAAGATTCGTCTGAAGTGGGTTTTACTGGACAGCAAATATTATTTAGGAAGCTTCATCTGTTCCAGTTTAGGTGGCTGGTTTCCTGCTTTTCAACGATCAAAGTAAATTTTATTATCAGACTACATATATATCACCATATACAACCCTGAGATTCATTTTCCTGTGAGCATACTCAGCAAATCTATAGATTATTAGCTTAACAGGGGTCAATGGAAGATCAACCAGAGTGCAGAAGACAACAAACTGTGCAAATGCAAATATAAGTAAATAGCAATAAATAACGAGAACATGAGATAATGAGATAAAGAGCCCTTAAAGTGAGATCATTGATTGTGGGAACATTTCAATGATGGGGCAAGTGACTATCCCCTTTTATCCAAGAGCCTGATGGTTGAGGGGTAGTAACTGTTCCTGAACCTGGTGGTGCGAGTACCTTCTGTGGTGTTACCAGCAAACTTGAAAATGGTGTTGGAGCTGTGCTTAGTCACACAGTCATAGGTGTAAAGTGAACAGAGCAGGGGTTTAAGCACACAGCCCTGTGCTGATGGAGATCGTGGAGGAGATGTTGTTGCCAAACCAAACATATCTGCTGTATGTTTCAGTGTACATGTGACAAATAAAGTTAATCTTTAATCTTTACCTGTGATGACTGGTTGTGGGAACATCTCAATGGATGGGCAAATGAGTGTAGTTATCCCCTTTGTTCAAGAACCTGATGGCTGAGGGGTAGTAACTGTTCTTGGACCTGGTGGTGCGAGTCCTGAACCCCTTGTACTTTCTACCTGGCGGCAGCAGCGAGCAAAGAGCATGGCCTAGTTGGTGAGGAACTCTGATGATGGACGCTGCTTTCCTATGACGGCTTTTCATGCAGATGTGCTCAGTGGTTGGGAGGCACTATATTCTGTAGGATTTTTTGTTCAAATGCATTGGTGTTTCCATACCAGAATGTGATGCTGACAGTCAATATTCTCTCCACTGCAGATCTGTAGAAGTTTATCACGCTGAATCTCCATAAACTCCTGAGGAAGTAGAGGCACTACCATGCTTTCTTCGCAATTGCACTTACGTACTGGGTCCAAGACAGACCCTATGAAATAGTTACACCCATAATGTGCAGGCCTTCAACAAATCAACTTGATATATTATCACCAGAAGGTTAAATTTGGCGAAAGTATGTCTCTACTGAAGGGGGTGTAATGGACTCCTTCCATCCACTAGCCCACAGGTCACCCTTGGGCAAGGCATAGCACCTGCTTAGCCCCCTGACCAGCGTCACGTGAATCCATGGGATGTTCGGATGAGCAGCTGATGCCCATCACAAGTCCTGGTTATGTGACCACTGACAGCAGGCAGACAATCTCTGAAGAGTATTGATAATGGCTGGGGTCACCTGTCTTGTAAGGATACTGCCCAGAAGAAGGCAATGGCAAACCACTTCTGTATAAAAATTAGCTTGGAACAATCATGGACAAAGACGATGATCACCAACATGGCATATGATTAGATTATGAGAACACTCAGTCCTCTTTTATTGTCATTTAGAAATACATACATGCATTAAGAAATGATACAATGTTCCTCCAGAGTGATATCACAGAAAACAGGACAAACCAAAGACTAACACTGACAGAACCACAGAATTATAACATATAGTTACAGCAGTGCAAAGCAATACCATAATTTGATAAAGAACAGACCATGGGCACGGTAAAAAAAAAGTCTCAAGTCCCGATCGACTCCCGAGTCCCCGATAGCAGGCGACAAAAGGGAGAAACTCCCTGCCATAAACCTCCAGGCACCGACAACTGCCGATGCCTTGGAAGCAGCCGGCCACAGCCGACACCGGGTCTATCCATCTGAAAACTTTGAGCCTCCAACCAGCCCCTCTGATACAGCCTCCCGAGCACCATCCTCTGCCGAGCGCCTTCGACCTCGCCCCTCCCGCTGAAACAAGCAAAGCCGAGGATTCGGGGCCTTCTGCTCCGGAGATTCCGGTTACCGCACAGTAGCAGCGGCAGCGAAGCGGACATTTCAGAAGTTTTCCAGATGTTCCTCCGTACTCTCATCAAATCAGAATTGTGCACGATACCCTGCTTGACAGATTACGGATATTATTCACTGGGGAGGCCGCACGCGCTGCATCTCACCGCCATCTCCTCCTCCATGATGATGATGTTAGACAGGGTAAGTGTAGCGGGTGAGCTGCACTGCAGTGCTGGATGTGCGCGTACCCCACCTCCATCTATGGCCTTCACTCAAACACTGGCAATTCCAGGAAATTCGCTGCAGCAAATATAGGCCGTTACAATCTCATACCATCTTCATGGCGTCTTAAAAATTTCTTACCCCAGGCAGCTAATCTGATCAGCCATTCTAGTTAGAACTCCCCGCAGCCCCCTCTATCTATTACCTCCCTCTTTGCACTGCACTGTAACACTTTAAAATACTCTTGGTAATGCTGTTTATAGGATTGATAAGGTGGTAACGTGGCTTGTCGTTGTTATTCAATGCACCGAGTTCAAGGGTCAGGAAGTTATGTTACAGGTTTATATGTCATTTAAAGTAAAATTGGACAGGTATGTGGACAGGAAAGGAATGGAGAGTTATGGGCTGAGTGCAGGTCGGTGGGATTAGGTGAGAGTAAGCGTTCGGCACGGACTGGAAGGGCCGAGATGGCCTGTTTCTGTGCTGTAATTGTTATATGGTTATAAATCCCACCACCCAGGACACACCCTGTTCTCATTACTACCATCAGGAAGGAGGTACAGAAGCCTGAAGGCACACACTCAATGACTCAGGAACAGCTTCGTCCCCTCTGCCATCCGATTTCTGAATGGACATTGAACCCCTTGATCACTACCTCACTACTTTTTTAAATTTTTATTTTTTGCACTAATTATTTATTTTACCAATAATATATATATATACTTACTGTAATTCACAGTTTTTTTCTATTATTATATATTGCATCATTCTGCGGCCGCAAAGACAGCAAATTTCATGACATACGCCAGTGATGTTAAACCTGATTCTGAACTCTGGTTTGGCTGCATCTGAAGTATCGCACACAATTCTGTTCGCTTCACTATAGGAAGGATCTTGAGGTTTCAGAAGAGGTTTGCAAGGATGCTGCCTAGTTCAGGGAGTATGAAGTATAAGAGAGGAGGGACAAATTCAAGTTGTTTTCTCCGGAGTGGAGGAAGCTCAGGGAGATCTGATAGAGGTTTATAAAATCATGAGAGACATAGATAGGGTGGACAGTCCTGACGAAGGGTCTCGGCCCAAAATGTCGACTGTACCTCTTCCTAGAGATGCTGCCTGGCCTGCTGCATTCACCAGCAACTTTTATGTGTTTTAGGCTGGACAGTTGGTACCTGTTCCCCAGTGTCAAAATATCTAATACTAGAGGGCATGCATTTAAGGTGAGAAGTGTAAGGTCAAAGGAATTGTTCAGAGCAGGTTTTTTGCTGCCTGGGCTGGTGGAAGCAGAGACAACAGAGGCCCTTAAGAGGCTCTTAGTACAGTAATGTGAAGAGAATAGAAAGATATGGATCCTGTACAGGCAGAAGAGATTAGTTAACTAATTAAAAACCTAATTAGTTTGGCTCAACACTGAGGACCTGATGGCCTGTTCCTGTGTGGTACCGTTCGTTGTTCGATGTGCAAACACTCCCTCTGCCTCCTCCTTCTCTGCATGTTCTCCAATTTCTCCATATCCTTCCTATACGCCAACAGTCATCGGCCCAGCGCAGTCCAACCGAAGTTCAGTGCAGCTTCAGCATAACTTCACTCCGTCCACAACAAGCAGGATCTCCCAGTGGCGAATCACTTTAAGTCCAATCCCCATTCATAATCTGACATCATAGTCCATGACCTCCTCCACTGTCAAGATGAGGCCATTCTCAGATCGCGGGAACAGCGCCTCATTTTTTGTCTGGGTAGTCTGGTGGCGTGAATGTCGATTTCCCTAACTTCAAGTAATATCTCCCCCTCCCCTTCTCTCTTCTTCCATTCCCCATTTTGGCTCCCCTCCCTCCTCTTCTCCACTTCTTACCTGCCAATCACCTCCCTCTGGTGCCCCTCCTCCTTCCCTTTCTCCCACCACCTACTGTCCTCTCCTATCAGATTCCTCCTTCTTCAGCACTTTACCATTTCCACCTATCGCCTTCCAGCATCTCATTTCATACTCCTCCCCTACCTCCTTTCCCTCTCTCATAGGTTTTCCTATCACTATCTAGCTTGTCCGCCTTTTCCTCCCCTCACCTTCTTATTCTGGCTTCTTCACACTTTCTTTTCCAATCCTGATGAAGGGACTGGGCCTGAAACACTCACTGTTTATTCCCTTCGGTAGATGCTGCCTGGCCAACTGAGATCTTCCACCACTTTGTTGCATTACTCAGTAATTCCAGCGTTTGCAGAATCCCTTGCGTTCAGCATAACTTTCAATGTTGCCCCTCTGGGGCAGGAGCTCCTGCCTTTTTTTATAGTGCCATGGACCAATACCACTAAGCAACGTTGGGAACACCTATTCTGCAACTAATCCCTGGTACTCAGCTTGCTTGAGATCTTGCCAAACTGTAGCTCAGGACAAAAATATTTCCTCTATAAACCAGACATTGTCTTATACACGGTAAGAGTCTCAACAAAGTCCGCCAATGTTTCTTTGAGAAGGTAAAGTTTGTTAGGTTTGAAATGGAGTAATGATGGATATTTAAATATTTTTCTTTCTTTGCTTCCAAAGGAACTTGCAGACCAAAGCAAACTCCAACTTCTTCAGCATTCATAATTCTTTCCTCTTGCAGACAAAACACAAGAGGACTGGCTGTGCACTGGAGCTAATTTCTATAGAACAACGTGGTTATTTTGCTTCATGTAGGTCGGCATGTGGCTGCAGCTGTGCTCTGATTTTGAGGTCTTCATCCCTGGAAGGAGAAATATTGGCACATACAGCTCAATGTAACATGAAATTGTAACCATATGTGCTATCTGTGCTATGTGCTAAGTGCAGTGTGCTGTTGGTAATGTGTTTGCACTTTGGCCCCAGAACAATGCTGATTTGTTTGGCTATATTCATGTATGGGATAACACCGGACAACAAATTTTTTTGGAAGTGTTGCTTCCTCAGAATTTTTTTTTGTTCACGATAGACTGCTTGAAGCTGAACACAAATATAGTGTCAGCCTAATGGTATCATGTAGGAACTTGGAGAAATAAGAAACTAACTTCTATTGAATATAATGTGTTTAATTGCATAACAGTGCAGATGATTTGCAATGGTTCAACTGAGCTAAAAATGTTTTGTTGATGATTTTCATTTGTACTCAGTGTCTGAGGCTTCTCACTTAAGTGTCCAACAATAATCAGCCAGCACTGATGGATTCCAGTTGCCCTGATACTGTTTCTCCATGACCATAATGTCCTGGTGAAACCTTTCACCGTGCTCGTCACTGACAGCGCCAAGACTTGCAGGGAAGAAGTCTAAATGGGAATGCAGAAAATGAATCTTTAGTGACGTGTTGCCATTCATGGTTTTGTATGCTTGAAGTATGTTGTCAACCAGCTGCCTGTAGTTTGGTGCTCCGTCGTTGCCAAGAAAATTTTCAACCATATCTTTGTACGCGATTTTCACTGGTCCCCCTAGAAGTTCTTCAAATTGCCTGTCGTTGATGACCTGTTTGATTGTGGACCAACAAAAATGCCTTCCTTAATCTTGGCATCAGTTATTCTGACTTGAATGATGAATTGAAATAACAAATATAGGTGATTGCAAGAAGTGGTGCGTGATAGGGAAACTTCATGGTGATTTTCACGATCGGCAGCCCAAAATCGATGAGCTACACCTAAAAGTATTCAGGAAGCAAAATCTTGTTGTCCAATGATATTAAACTTGAATCTCTCCTTCTCCCCTCAATGTTGAAAATCAAAAAGTCCAAACTGTTCCCCAACTCAGGTTCAGAGGTATGGATTAACTTGAAGGTTGAGTCAGTGGTGAGGAAGATAAATGTGATGTTAGCATATTCATTTCTAGAGGAATAGAATATAAAAGCAACAATGTAATGTGGAGGCTTTGTAAGGTGTTGGTCAGGCTGCTCTTGGAATATTGTGAGCAGTTTTGGGCCCCTTATCTAAGAACGGATGTGCTGGCGCTGCAGAGGGCCGAGAGGTGGTTCATGATATGGCCCTTGAGTTAGATACGGCCCTTGTGGCTACGGGGATCGGGGGTATGGAGGGAAGGCTGGTGCAGGGTTCTGAGTTGGATGATCAGCCATGATCATAATAAATGGCGGTGCAGGCTCGAAGGGCTGAATGGCCTACTCCTGCACCTATTTTCTATGTTTCTATGAGAATAATCCCAGGAAGGAAAGGGTTAACATATGAGGACTATTGATGACTCAATACCAGGCCATGATGCAACCAATCAGGATACTCGCCGCTGAGAGTCCGTAGAAGATTGTCAAAGCTTTTGTGACATGCTGAGTCGACACAGATTTCTAAGAAAATGGAGGCACTGTTATGCCTCTCTTGTGAAGGTGGTCCCAGGACAGATAATAGGGTCATAAGATAGAGGAGCAGAATTAGGCCATTTGGCCCATCAAGTCTGCTCTGCCATTTCATCATGGCTGATCCATTTCCCTCTCAGCCCCAATCTCCTGCCTTCTCCCTGTATCCCTTCATGCCCTGACTAATCAAGAATCTATAAACCTCTGCCTTAAATGTACCCAATGACTTGGCCTCCACCTGCAGCAATGCATTCCACGGATTCACCACTTTCTGGTTAAAGAAATTCCTCCTCATCTCTGTTCTAAATGGACGTCCCTCTATTCTGAAGCTTTGTCCTTTGGTCTTAGACTCCCCTACCATCCGAGTCCACTCTATTGAGGCTTTTCAAGATTCAATAGGTTTCAATGAGATCCCTCCTCATTCGTCTAAATTCCAGCGAGTAAAGTCCCAGAGCCATCAAACCCTCCTCATACCATAACCCTTTCATTCTGAAAATCATTCTTGTGAACCTCCTGTGAACGCTCTCCAATGTCAGCGTATCCTGTCATAGATAAGAGACTCAGTACTCCAAGTGAGGCCTCACCAGTGGTATGTTAATGCAGAGGAATTTAAAGCCACTGAATTTAAGGCTTGTTCAGAGAGGGAGGTTTTGTGAAGCATCTGAAAGAGGGAGTTGGGGGGAGGGCGGAAAGGCAGACCGGTCCAAGGAAGCAAGCTCGGAACTGATAGCCTTGCGAAGGGATGCTGTGGTCACCATGGGTGAGATGTTGAAAATTACTGTTTCAGGGGCCTGAAGTTGAGAGTGAGATCGTGTTCGGAGCTTTGCTGCAGTCCTCGGCGCCGCACTATAAGAAGGACATGAGGGTTTTGGAGAGAGTGCAGAAGAATTTCATCAGGACATTGCGTAGAGTACATTAAGAGCAAGGAGAAGTTGGACAAGCTTGGACTGTTTACTCTAGAACTTTGGAAACTGAGGGGAGAAGCGAGAGGCTTAGATAGTGTAGCCTCTTGTCCCAAGGTAGAAATATCAACGTCCGGAGAGCATAGTTTTAAAGTGAGAGAGAGACAGAGAGACAGAGAGGGAGGGGTAGACAGCGGGCAGTGGGGGGCGGGGGGGGGAGAGAGAGGGGGGGGGGGAGAGAGAGAGAGAGAGAGAGAGAGAGAGAGAGAGAGAGAGAGAGAGAGAGAGAGAGAGAGAGAGAGAGAGAGAAATTGAGAGAAATTTGAAAGGTGATTGTGGGGGTGATACTTCTCCACAGAGTGTGTAGGTGCCTACAACGCGATGCCAGAGGACAAGCTAAGAGCAAACACAGCAGTATTTAAAGATTGAAAGATTAAAGAATAACTTTATCCATTACATGTACATTGAAACATACAGTGAAATGTATCATTTGTTTCAAATCAAATCAGCGAAGGTAGTTACAGCTTGTTCCTGCCCCACTGAACTCACATCGACATACTATCCCCCTGATTCAGTCCCTTCCTACCTACATCCGTGACGCTTCACACACTCTGGATCTTTTCAATGATTTCAGGTCCCCTGGCCCCCATCATCTGATTCTCACTATCGATGTCCAGTCCCTATACACCTCCATCCCCCACCAGGAAGGCCTCAAAGCTCTCCGTTTCTTTCCGGACGCCATATCCAACCGGTTCCCCTCCACCACCACTCTCCTCTGTCTGAACTGGTCCTCACTCGCAATAATTTCTCCTTCAACTCCTTCAAACAGGAAGGTGTAGCCATGGACATTCAGATGGGTCCCAGCTATGCCTGCCTTTTTGTCAACTAAGTGGAACAATCGATGATCCAAGCCTACACTGGTATCACTCCCCGACATTTCCTACGCTGCATTGACAACTGCATTGTTACTGCTTCTGCACTTATGCAGAGCTCGTTGACTTCGTCAACTTTGCCCCCAACTTCCACCCTGCCCTCAAAATTACCTGGTCCATTTCTGACACCTTGCTCCCCTTTCTCGATCTCTCTGTCTCAGTCCCTGGGGACAGCTTTTCTACTAATGTCTTTTATAAACCAACTGACTCTCACAGTTACCTGGACTATATCTCTTCCCACCCTGGTACTTGCAAACATGCCAACTTCTCTCAATTCCTCCGTCTCTTCCGCGTCTGCTCTCAGGATGAGGCTTTTCATTCCAGGATGAGGGAGATGTCCTCCTTCTTCAAAAAAAGGGGCTTCCCTTCCTCCACCATCAATGCTGCCCTCAACCGCATCCCTTCCATTTTGTGCATGTCTACCCTCAACCCATCCTCCCACCACCCTACCAGGGATAGGATTCCTCTTGTCCTCACCTACCACCCTACCAGCCTCTGCGTCCAGCACATAATTCTCCAACGGGATCCCATCACCAAGCACGTCTTGCTCCCCTCCCCACTTTCTGCTTTCTGCAGGGATTTCTCCCTATGCAACTCCCTTGTCCATTCGTCCCTCCCCACTGATCTCCCTCCTGGCACTTACCCTTGCAAGCAGAACAAGCGCTGCACCTGCCCCTGCACCTCTTCCCTCACTGCCATTCAGGGCCTTCCAGGTGAGGCGGCACATCACCTGTGAGTCTGTTGAGGCTGTATACTGTATGCAGTACACCCAGTGTGGCCTCCTGTATATCAGTGAGACCCGACATAGACTGGGAAGCTGCTTTGCCAAACACCTACGCTCCATAAGCCAGAAAAAGCAGGATTTCCCAGTGGCCACCCATTTTAGTTCCACTTCCCATTCCCATTCCGATATGTCAGTCCATGGCCTCCTCTACTACCGCGATGAGGCCACACTCAACTTGGAGGAGCAACACCTTATATTCCATCTGGGAAGCTTCCAACCTAATGGCATGGACACCAATTTCTCAAGCTTCCAGTTATTTCCCCAACTCCACCCCCCACCATTCCCCATTCCCAATTCCCTCTCTCACCTTCTCTCCTTACCTGGCTATCACCTCCCTCCGGGTCTCCTCCTCTTTCCATTTCTTCCAAGGCTTTCTGTCCTCTTCCAACTGATTCCCCCTTCTCCAGCCCTGTATCTCTTTCACCAATCAACTTCCCAGCTCTTTACTTCATCCGTCCCTCTCTCCCAGTTTCACCTATCACCTGCCACCTTGTACTTCTTCCTCTCTCCCCCCACCCTTCTTACTCTGACTTCTTATTTGTGTGTGGCCAGTGCGATCATGTTTGCTGTTGTGTGCTGGGGCAGCAGGCTGAGGGTAGCAGACACCAACAGAATCAACAAACTCATTTGTAAGGCCAGTGATGTTGTGGGGATGGAACTAGACTCTCTGACGGTGGTGTCTGAAAAGAGGATGCTGTCCAAGTTGCATGCCATCTTGGTCAATGTCTCCCATCCACTACATAATGTACTGGGTGGACACAGGAGTACATTCAGCCAGAGACTCAGTCCACCGAGATGCAACACAGAGCGTCGTAGGAAGTCATTCCTGCCTGTGGCCATCAAACTTTACAACTCCTCCCTTGGAGGGTCAGGCACCCTGAGCCAATAGGCTGGTCCTGGACTTATTTCATAATTTACATATTACT
The DNA here is from genome assembly GCF_030028105.1 of Mobula birostris. Lineage (NCBI taxonomy): Eukaryota > Metazoa > Chordata > Chondrichthyes > Myliobatiformes > Myliobatidae > Mobula > Mobula birostris. The sequence continues at coordinate 4,554,829 of NC_092398.1, forward strand.
ATTTAACTATTTATGGTTTTATTACTATTTAATTATTTATGGTGCAACTGTAACGAAAACCAATTTCCCCCGGGATCAATAACGTATGACTATGACTATGATTATGACTATGACTATGACTATTTCTTTTTTTCTCCAGTTCTGAGGAAGGGTTCCGGCCCAAAATATTGACTGTTCACTCTTTTCGTTAGATGCTGCCTGACCTGCTGAGTTTCTCTAGCATTTTGTGTGTGTTGCAGCCGGCAAGTGTCGCCACGATTCCAGAGCCAACATAATATGCCCACAACTCACTAATCCTAGCCCGTACGTCTTTGGAGTGTGCGAGAAGTCCAGAGCACCTGGAAGAAACCACAAGGAAGCCCACACATTCACGTTCCTTTTCGACAGCAGTGGGAATCGAACCCGCACTGTAATGGTGTAACACTACCATGCCAAACCTGATGATGCTGGCAGACTTAGGTTTCTGGTCAACTTTCTGTTGCGTGCTTCGTAGGAGAATACCTCAGTCTAATGGACTACAGGAGGAAGGAAACAGATGTAGAGAAGGACATAAAATTTGATGGGACACAGATGATCTAATTATAATCTAGTGTTTGTCAAAAGCGATTTTCCTCAGCTTTGAAGTGATTTTATATTTTCTATAAAAGACATGGCAGTCAGTGCCAGCTCGCCATATGGAGGGTGAGGCGGCTGATTGATGACCGAGCAATTCAAACGCAGGGAGGCCCTGAGCGTTTGTTAACATCTGACTCGTGTGCTGGGTGGACCTTTCGTTCCGTACGTGGCAGCGCTATGGAAACTGGTCTGCTGGCAAGTGGGCGCTGCCAGAATGATTCTCACTGCTTTCCCAGCTGAAAGACGTCAACTGTGTGTGTGTGTGTGTGTGTGTCTCTCTCTCTCTGCCCGAACGTGTGCAGCCGAGGAGGCTTTGGACAGACATGTCAGAATGGGACCGAGAAGTCTAATTGAACAGACATACTGTATCAGAAGCATCTACTGCCAATATGATTCTCATTGCTTTCCCAGCTGAAGGACATTAAGTTGTGTGTGTGTGTCTGTCTGTCTGTCTGTCTGTACGTACGTGTGCAGTCAAAGAGGCCTTGGGCAGACAATCTCTACTGCCAATATGAGATTCTGTTCCTCCCAAGTCCATCTGGTAGAGCAACATCTCAAATGCCGTTTGGGTAGCCTCCAGTGTGATGGCATGAACATTGATTCCTCTAACTTCCAGCAATTTCTCCTCCTTCTCTCTTTTACCATTCCCCATTCTGGTTCCCCTCGCACCCCTTCTCTTCTCCTCACCTGCCCAACACCTCTCACTGGTTCACCTCCTTCATCCCTCGTTTCCACGATCCACTGTCCTCTCCTATCAGATTCATTCTTCTTCAATCTTTTACCCCTTCCACCAATCTCCTTCCAGCTTCTTACTTCTTCTTAGATGAAAGGAGAGACCAATACAACTAATGGCAACAGCCTGCAGTCTGTTCACAAAACTACTTCTTTTACATATGCTTCTTCTACTGATCTGTGTGTGATTGGAGCCTGTCACTTACATTTTGATGATGTGTTTTTGGGTTGACCGAGCGATCTGGTGCTTTTGCTGTCTCTGAGAGGATTCGGCATGGTTGAGAGTGAGGTGGAGAATGGAGTGTGCAGCCACTTGGTTGAGCGTGAACCCATGATCGGCTCCAGCTCTCGACCAACTCACCGATTAGAGCGTCGAGCAAGATTGAAATCGTCGAGGATGAGAAGGGAAGATGAGCAGGTGCCCAGTGCCATCTGTCTGCGTTTGACTGGTCTCCCTCTACCTCTTGCTCGCTGCTGTCGGAGGAAGGTGCAGGAGTCTTGGGTCTCCTTTGAATTGGTGGTCCAGACTGTATTCAGGGTTTCATTCTTTCAGTGTGGATGAGTGTGCAGCAGTTGTCACCAACTTCATTAAAACCTGTGTGGATGAGTGTAGGCCTATGCAAGCCTACTGTACATTCCCAAACCAAAAGCGGTGGATGAACCAAGAGGTTTTTTAGCCTGCTGAGGGCTAGATCTGTGGCATTTAAGTCTGGTGACCCAGGTCTGAATAAGAAAACCAGGTATGTCTTGCAGAGGGCTATTTCAAGAGCTAAGAAATAATGCCAAGTGAGGTTGGAGGTGACATTAACTCTGCCGGGGTTTGCAGACCCAAAGCAAAACCCAACATCATGAATGGCAGTGATGCTTCACTACCGGACAAGCTCAACGCCCTTTTTGAAAGGGAGAATAAAACTCCAGCTACGAAGATCCCTGCAGCATCTGGTGATCTCTTCTTGGAGGCTGATGGCAGGCTGTCATTCAGGAAGATGAACCCTCGCAAGATGGCAGGCCCTGATGGAGTGCCTGGTAAGACTCTGAAAGCTTGTGCCAACCAGCTGGTGGGAGTATTCAAAGACATTTTCAATCTCTCATCGCTACAGTCAGACCTTCCCATAAACACATTCCAATCCTCGTAGAGGGATCGGAAGTGGAGAGAGTGAGCAGTTTCAAGTTCCTGGGTGTCAGCATCTCTGAGGACATAACCTGGTCCCAACATATCAATGCAGTTATAAAGAAGGGAAGACAGCAGGTATACTTCATTAGGAATTTTAGCATATTGATTTGTCACCTAAAATACTCAAAAACGTCTCCAGATGTCCTGTGGAGAGCCTCCTGACTGGCTGCATAGCTGCCTGGTATGTGGGGGCTACTGCACCGGATCAAAGTAAGTTGCAGAAAGTTGCAAAGTTACTCAGCTCCATCATGGGTGACAGCTCCATAGTATCCAAGACACCGTCAAGAACCGGTCCTTCATTATTAAGGACCCCCACCATCCAGGGCATGCCCCTTCTCATTACTACCATCAGGGAGGAGGTACAGAAGCCTGAAGGCACACACTCAGCGATTCAGGAACAGCTTCTTCCCCTCTGCCATCCGATTCCTAAATGGACAATGAACCCATGAACACTACCTCACTACTTTCTAAAATTTCTATTTTTGCATTACTTGTTTTAACAGATAATTACCAAAATTAAGTTTTTTTCTATATTTATTATGTATTGCATCGTACTGCTGCCTCAGAATTAACAAATTTCACAACATATGTCGATGATATTAAACCTGATTTTGATCCTGATTCTTAAGCAAGGTTTGATCAGAGCGGTTTCAGGATTTGACTCATTTTAGAGGACTCAGTAGTTCATGTTATATGTGTTTCTGGTTTCTGGTTATTACTTTGAGCAATTTTGATCAGGGCAGACTGGGTGCAAACCCATGAGCCCTTGGGATCCATGGCTCCCTACTGGGTGTCCTTTGAGCTTCAGATTATTGCTTGCAACTTACATTAAGAGCTGAAGACTGCTTCTTGTTTACAACAAGAAGCTGAACAAGGAATATTGGTTCAAAGTTTAACTTTTTCAAAAACAACTCTGACCCCTTGGAGAGGTCATGCTGCTCTGCTGGAAAGCTGAGCTTATCTAGGAAAGGATGTTCTGACATTGGAGAGGGCTCAGCTTTGTTCTGCTGCCTCCTCCCCATAATCTTTGATGCCTTTGCTAATCAAGAATACATCAGTTTCCTCTTTAAATATACCCAATGACTTGGCCTCCTCAGCAGTCTGTGGCAATGAATTCCACAGATTCACCAGCCTCTGGCTAAAGAAATTCTCCTCATCTCTGTTATAATGGGATGTCCTTCTATTCTAAGGGCTCCTTATCAAAGAAAGGATCTACTGCCATTGGAGAGAGTCCAAAGAAGGTTCACGAAAATGGTTCCAGGATTGAAAGGCTTGTCATATGAGCAGCATTTGATGGCTTTCGGCCTGTACCTACTGGAATCCAGAAGAATGAGGGGAATCTCATTCAATCCTATCGAATCTTGAAAGGCCTCGATGGAGTGGACATGGAGAGGATGTTTCCTATGGTGGGGGAGTCTAGGACCAGAGGACACAGCGTCAAAATAGGCTGGCGTCCTCTTAGAATGGAGATGAGGAAGAATTTCTTCACCCAGAGAGTGGTGAATCTGAGGAATTTGTTGCTACAGGCAGCTGTGGAGGGCAAGTCATCGGGTATATTTAAGACAGAGGTTGATAGATTCTTGATTGGTCAGGGCATGAAGGGATACGGTGAGAAGGCAGGAGATTGGGACTGAGAGGGAAATGGATCAGCCATGATGAAATGGTGGAGCAGACTCGATGGGCCAAATGGCCTAATTCTGCTCCTATATCTTATAAGCCCATCAGGCCCCGGAAGGTGAATATCTATCACACTTTGAAGAGTTCACTCCCAGAATCATTCCTGCTCCCCACCTTTTGGAATGTTGCTACAGATCAGAGTGACTGCTGAGCATGGCAGGGGCTCGCAGGCAATGGGCTATCCTTGGTGGAAAATTGACCAACTGACAATGTTCAATCAAACTTTGAAGGAAGCTCCTCACCATGTGACCTCTATAGAGGTAGGCTCGTATTGCCAGTGCCTGCTTCTCCAAGGCTTCCGTTCCGTGATCCTTGGTGCACAGGGAATGAAAGGCCTGAAACTCACTGAAAGAGAAACTAAAATAATGGTGGTTTACTAAGTAGAACAAAAAAAAAAGAAATAAAAAAGTAGTGAGGTAGTGTTCATGGGTTCAATGTCCATTCAGAAGTCTGATGGCAGAGAGGAAGAAGCTGTAGCTGAACCACTGAGTGCGTGCCTTCTTCCTGATGGTAGCAATGAGAACAAGGCATGACCTGGGTGATGGTGGTCCTTCATGATGGATGCCACCTTCTTGAGCAATCGCTCCTTGAAGATGTCCTGTTATAACAGAGTCTAGAGCCCATGATGGAGCTGACTAAATTTGTAACTCTCTGCAGCTTATTTTGATCCTGCGCAGTGCCTGCCCCTCCCATACTAGATGGTGATGCAGTCAGTTAGAATGGCCTCCATGGTACATCTGTAGAAACTTGTGAGAGTCTTAGAGGAAGTGTGGAAATGGGTCCAATTACATTGTTTAAAGGACACTTGGACTGGAGAAGATTAGTGGGATACGGAGCACAAGCAGGCAAGTTGGACTACCTTGGATCGACATCTTGGTCAGGGTGGACAAGTTGACCTTTACGTTGCTGTGTATTGAGATTGGGTAGAGATATTATCAATGAAGACTCACAGCACGCTGGAGGAACTCAGCAGGTTGGGCAGCATCCGTGGAGATGATCGGTCGACGTTTCGGGCCGGAACCCTTCGTCAGAACTGTAGAGGGAAGGGGCAGAGGCCCTATAAAGAAGGTGGGGGGAGGGTGGGAAGGAGAAGGCTGGTAGGTTCCAGGTGAAAAACCAGTAAGGGGAAAGATAAAGGGGTGGGGAAGGGGAAGCAGGGAGGGGATAGGCAGGAAAGGTGAAGAAAGAATAGAGGAAAACACAATGAGTAGTAGAAGGAGGTGGAACCAAGAAGGAGGTAGTAGGAAGCTGGGGGAGGGGGCAGAGTGATTTAGGGATAGGGGAAGGGAGGGGGACTGAATTACCGGAAGTTGGAGAATTCTATGTTCATACCAAGGGGCTGGAGACTACCTAGACGGTATATGAGGTGTTGCTCCTCCAACCTGAGTTTGGCCTCATCATGGCAGTAGAGGAGGCTATGTATGGACATACCTATCAGGAAACTCAAGGGATTGAATCATCTGTGGTTCATCGTTGACTGGAGAGTGAATCAGAGTGAAGTTGGAAGTTAGCACTCCTCTCTAAGGTCAAAGTCACGGTCCTTGACAGGTGCATAAGTGCACGCACAGGTGCAATGAGAAACTTACTTGCGGCAGAGTAGCAGGCACATGGCATCACATGATCAGCATCCAGAACTCGCAGAAACTCACTGAAAGAGATCCAGAAACAATGGTGACTGGAAACCTGTGCAGGCTAGTTCTTAAAGCTGTTGCACAGGGGGCAATTCTACTCTCTCTAGACCTCAGAAGTCTGGGTCCAGTGACACGAACAAGTGTCACAAACTGGTGTCTCCCTCGGATGCGGTGAATGACCATGTTGTCTTCTGTGTCTTCGGTCTCCAGGGAGCGTTGCCTTACTACCTTCCTCATCCATTGGATCTCACTGTAGACCTCATCAGCCCTGACTGCTGGAACTGACTTTGCATGCTAAGGCAGGCACGTCCCTAACTCACTGGGGTATAAGGTCCGTCGGCTACCCTCGCCTGGTTTAGCCTGCCTGTCGAATCGGTGGCTCCTGCCGCAAACAGCTACCTGGAGCTGCAGGTGAGAGCTGAGTGTCCAGTGGGGACCAAAGGTGAGTGAACTGCCCCTGAATGGACACGACAAGCCCCTTCACCAGAGGTGCTGCCCGTCCCTAGACTTCACGTTCCAAGGAACAAAGTATTCAATCTTTCCTTGGATCCTCCAGACCTGGTAACATCCTTATAAATTTTCTCTGTACCCTTTCAATCAAATTTACATAATTTAAATTTACGAAATGTTTATTATTTATAATTATTTGTAATGCACTTTGGAATTATAATTTGAATGCATAACATTACACTTATAATTATCAGAGTCTTTGATCAGCCATAATTTTGGCTTAGTGTGTGATGAATCATGTATTAGGCCCTGCAATGGGATACACCACTGATCTTACAGTCTTTAACCATTTGTCAGCTCACTGAGTTCCCTGATGACAAAGAGATGGATGTGAGGCAGCACCACTCTGTGAGGGGAGGCTGAATCGCTGATGCTAATGCTGGAATTTCCGTGTTAAAATCAGTGTGCTTGGAAATCCCAATCCCTTCTAGTTTCGCGATGCAGTGACCCCTAAGCCATCAGAATTCCACTGAAGTTACAACTGCAAAGTCCACTTCATTAAAGATATTCGGCATCTGCTATTTTTGGAGGCATTTCCCCTCCAGCTGGTCAATTGAGACACGCATCTGCAGCTTGGCTCCCAGCCAGGCAGAGCTCCACGGACAGAAAAGTTTACCTGTAGTCCTCCAGGTCAGAATGAAGTTGTTTTTCTTATCCTTATTTAGGAGGCTGGTCCCATCATAGCCCACATCCGCCTTTCCCAGACTTCTGAATGTTTGCTCTGCGCTGTAGGATGTATAACTCGCACCACATACACTCAAGAATCTCCTGTTCGTGAGCGTATGTTCATGGACTTCTGCTGCTGTAGCCTATCCAATAGCCCAACAGTTCAATAGTTCAATAGTTCCATTTAAAAGCAGAGAACTTATACTCTGTAGCCTGGGGAAAATTACACACGCAGGTCAACTTTTTCGGATCTTTAATTCCTTTATCTGTTTTAGATGTTTTAAAGCAGAAAGAGGGTATCAAAATAAAAACAATAAAATAAATTTTAAAAACCAATTCCCACTATTACAATCTCAGCTTAACTTCGGACCACTCCCTTGTTACGTATGCAGTATGAAAATAACTAAAACAAAATATACAAAACCAACACAGTGTGACAATTCTTAAAAAAAAACAATACAAACAACATTAGAATCCCACCAACTCTGTGCCTTATACACAACATCAAAAATATGAATAAATGCATCTTATCTTAACTTTTGGCACACACATGCTTAACTTTCAACCACATATAGGCCAGACCCTGAAACGAGTTCTCCTCATCCATGCTATTAAGTCATCCGTTAGTCTGTGAGACCATGGGTCTGCGCCTGGAAAGTCTTCACTCTCCAGGGCGCAGGCCTGGGCAATGTTGTCCAAGGGAAGGGCAAGGGCCGATACAGCTTGGCACCAGTGTCGTCGCAGAGCAATGTGTGATTAAGTGCCTTGCTCAAGGACACAATGCATTCCCTCGGCTGGGGCTCGAACTCACGACCTTCAGGTAGCTAGTCCAATGCCTTAACCACTTGGCCACGTGCCCACATGCTATTAGGCCGATAAGGAAATTCTCACAACGCTATTCCAGTGCTGATCAATTTACTTGCGAAAATCTTTCCTCACCAAACCTGGGAAAAGCATCCTTTCTCTCTAGAACATGGCAACTCTTCGTTCTACTCCATCCATGCAAAAAGGCATCACCGTTTTCTCTTAAATGCACAGGCAGCTATTTTATCATTACCAGGGTGAATACTCACATGCACTTATTCAACGGTCACCTGGTTATATGTAAAATATACATCCTGAAACTCTTGTTCCTGTTGGGGGAGGGGAGTATGATGTTGATGCTTTTCTTCGAACAGGTTCCATAGTTTTTTTGTTTTGTTACTGTGGGGAAGACAAATTTCAGGGTTGTATACTGCATACAGTACATAATATGATAATCAATGTACTTTGAATCTTTGAATTACACACGGTTTGTTTTACAAGAAAACACAATTAGAACAAAAAACAAAGTCCATTTGAGTGTAGAATGGTCAAAGTGGCCATACTATTGCTAAATGTAATGATTTGAAGGGAACTAGCTTGCACCTCGTGTGGGCACGTGGCCAAGTGGTTAAGGTATTGGACTAGCGACCTGAAGGTCGTGAGTTCTGACCCCCAGCTGAGGGAATGTGTTGTGTCCCTGAACAAGGCACTTAACAACACATTGCTCTGCGACAACACCGGTGCCAAGCTGTATGGGTCCTAATGCCCTTCCCTTGGACAACATCGGTGTCGTGGAGAGGGGAGACTTGCAGCATGGGCAACTGCCGGTCTTCCATACAACCTTGCCCAGGCCTGTGCCCTGGAGAGCGAAGACTGTCCAGGCACAGATCCATGGTCTCGCAAGACTAACGGATGCCTTTACTAGCTTGCACCTGGGAGTGTGGAACTTCAGGTTTCTGTACCTCCTGCCTGATGGTAGCAATGAGAAGATGGCACAACCCGGGTGGTGGGCATCTTCCACGATGGATGCTGCCTTCTTGATGCAGTTCCTCTGGTAGATACTGCTAATAGGCTGGGCTCCTATCACCACTTCACAAGCAAATTGGGTAACAGAGAGAGAGAGACAGGGAATGGTAGGTATGTGGAGACCAAGTTATTTCTTACTTTGGATCAAACATTCACTGAATTAAGAAAAAATCTTTCATGTTCAAGTGGAGGACAAGCATTTTCATACGCTGAGGTCCCTTTCTTTATTTGACAGATTACAACAGGCAGAGTTGATAGCTCTACATTGATTTTTCCTGGAAAGACCGGCATTGATTTCCAATAATGCAAACTTTAGTATGATGTATCTAGAACAAAAGGCTCAAAGTAACGCCACAGAACTGCAATGCTTTATATTGGAAGTTAATAATCATAGGCTTAGGGAAATGCCTAGGATGAAGGCGGCCATTCAGCCCAAACTCTATGCTGGTCATTAAACAGATAGACCCATATAGTCGATAAGTCTTACAGCATCATAACAGGGCCATTCAACCCATCTTGTCTGTACAGCCTACGTTGCCCAGTGAGCAAGCCCTTCTGCCTGCGTTTGGCCCGTAAGCTTCTAAACCTCTTCTATCCTTCTGTCTATATACTTACCTCAATGGCTTTCAAACGTAGCTAACGTGCCCAGCTCAGGCACTGTTTCAGAAGCAGAATCCGATTTAAAATCACTGGCAAATACATCTTATGGAAAGTTTTGTTTGATGATGAACTTCAATAAAAAATAAATTACAAAGAAATCACTGGCATAGGTCATGAGATTTGTTAACTTTGTGGCAGCAGTACAACGCAATACATAATAATAGAGAAAAAGGCCGATAAATTGAATAAATACTGCAAAAAAATAGAAATAATAGTGGTGATGTATTGTTCATGGGTTCAAAGTCCATTTAGAAATCAGATGGCAGAGGGGAAGAAGCTGTTCCTGAATCGTTGAGTGTGTGTCTTCAGGCTCCTGTCCCTCCTCCCTGATGGTAACAATAAGAAGAGGGCATGTCTCAGGTGATGGGGGTCCTTAATGATCGATGCCGCCTTCCTAAGGCACAGGTCCTTGAAGATGTATTTGATACTACAAAGGCTAGCACCCATGATGGGGCTGACTAATCCTGTGTAGTAGCACCCCCCCCCCATACCAGACAGAGATGCAGCCTCTCAGAATGCTTTCCACAGTACATCTGTAGAAGTTTTTGAGTGTTTTAGGTGACATACCAAATCTCCCAAAACTGCTAGTGAGATATAGCCACTGAGTTGCCTTCTTTATAGCCGCATCAATATCTGGGACCAGGTTAGACCTCAAAGATCTTGACACCCAGGAACTTGAAATTTATCGCTCAAAGTTCAAAGTAGAAGTTATTATCAGAGTACATGCACGTCATCACATACAACCCAGAGATTCTTTTTCTGCAGGCATACTTAGCAAACCTATAGAATAGTAACTGTAAGGAGGTTCAATGGACAGCAAACTTTGCAAATGCAGATATCAATAAATAACGAGCATGAAATAACAGGATAGAGTCCTTAAAGTGAGACCATCAGTTGTTGCAACTACAGAAGTAGAATGAATGTAGTAATCCCCTTTTGTTCAAGATGGCTGAGGGGTAGTAACTGTCTTGAACCTTGTGGTGAGTGTTCTGATGCTCTTGTACCTTCTACCTGATGGCAGCAGCGAGAAAAGAGCATGGCCTGGGTGGTGAGGGTCTTTGATGATGGATGCTGCTTTCCTACAGCAACAATTCATGCAGATGTGCTCAATGGCTGGGATCCTGGTACGTGTTCCCTTGTCTTACCCTTCCTGAAGCCCACAATCAGCTCTTTGGTCTTAATGACGTTCAGCGGAAGGTTGCTGCCGCGACACCGCTCAGATAACTGGTATATATCACTCCCGCACACCTTCTCCTCACCACCTGAGATCCTGTCAACAATGGCTGTATCATCAGCAAATGTATAGATGGTATTTCAGCAGTGTTTCTAGCCACATAGTGAAGGGTGTAGAGAGAGTTGAGCAGTAGGCTAAGCTCACATTATGAACCGTAGCACCAGATATAAGACAGAACCTCGTGGATTGAAACATTGTTATTTAAAATACAAAAGTGTGAACCAGCTTAAAGGATTTCTATCCTAACACTTCATCTTTTTTTTCTGATACTAAGGGGTTGCTGTACATTTCCATTCATGTGCAGAAAAATGCTTGCTGAAATTAACAGTGCTTACTGCATATGCGGGCAGAGATTTGTCTTTCCCAGCGTAAGGTGGTACCTCATGCTTAATGCAAGATACTTTAAAAGTAAATTTTCACTAAAACTGAATGAGTTGGTGGCACACAAAATGGAGACATATTCACGCAAAAAAAAAAATCAGATTTTAGAAAATGTATGATAACGGAAAGCATTGAAGTGTGATCAGTAAAACGTCAGGAAAGGGAAGTCAGGAGAACACACACCAGTCTGCACTGAGAGGATAGCAGTGGAAAGAGTGAGCAGCTTAAAGTTCCTGGGAGTCAACATCTCTGAGGATCTATCCTGGGCTATATTTCATTAGAAAATTGAGAGAATTTGGTATGTCAATGAAGTCTAGACCGTATAGGCCAAATGGCCTAATCTGATCCTTTGGCTTATGCTCTTTTGGTCTTATGGACAACCAATGTTGGGTTAGAACATAGAATATTCTTCTATATAGAAATCAATAAAAAATATTGGAAAAGAACATAGAATAGTACAGGAACATGCCCTTCAGCCCATAATGTTGTGCCGAACCAGTTAAAAAGTAAATCAAAACCCCCCCAAAAACTACTTCCTCCTGCCTTCACAATGTCCATATCCCTCTATCTTCCTCACATTTATGTGTCTATCTTAACATCGTTTAAAAAGTCTCTAAGGTATTTGCCTCTACCACCATACCAGGCAGTGCATTCCAGGTATCCACCATTTACCTTTGAACCCACTCCATCTCACCTTCAATGCATGCCCCCTGGTATTGGAATTTCTACCCTGAGAAAAAGATGCTCTATGTCTACTCTATCTATGCCTCTCATAATCTTGTAAACCTCCATCAGACTCTTTGCATTTTCTCTATCGAGATGCAACACCTCACATTTATCTGGGTTAAACTCCATCCGCCATTTCTCCGTCCACATCAGCAAATGATCTATGTCACCTCGTTAGTTTACCGAGCATGGTAATGCACTGTTGGAAGAACTTCACAAGCCAAATTCATATCCGGTGGCTTATAGGAATTCACAAAAGAATAATTAGAATCTACTTGATGGTTTAGAAAGGGAAGAGTCAATGGCAAAGACATTCTTTGATTATTGATGATAAATGCATATAATCAAAAAAGCTACAGAAAGTTGTAAAATTAGTCAGCTCCATCTTGGGGATTAGTCTCCGTAGTATCCAGGACATCTTCAAGGAGTGGTGCCTCAGAAAGGCAGCGTCCATCATTAAGGACCCCCACCACCCAGGACATGCCCTCTTCTCATTGTTAACATCAGGAAGAAGGGACAGAAGCCTGAAGGCACACACTCAATGATTCATGAACAGTTTCTTCCCCTCCATCATCCGATTCCTAAATGGACATTGAAATCATGAACACTACCTCACTTTTTAAAAAAACATATATTATTTCTGTTTTGCACCATTTTAATCTATTCTGTGAATATGCTCATTGCAATTGATTACTTACTTTTTTCTTTCTACATTATCATGTATTGCATTATACTGCTGCTGCTAAGTTGACAAATTTCACGATACCTACTAGTGATAATAAAACTGATTCTGATTCTGATATGAGAGTATTGGCCATGAATCACACCTAACGCTTTGTTAGTTAGTTGCCTAAAATCAATGAAATCCAGTATTCAGGGTGTGGAAACAACCACTGACCAATAATCTTGCATGAATTTATCGAGAGAAATCTCATTATTCCCCTTTACGTAATTGCTGTTCCCAATGAACTATGATGTTAGCATTCATTTCAAGAGGACTAGAATATGAAAGCAAGGATGTAATGTTGAGTCTTTATAAAGCACTGGTGAGGCCTCACTTGGAGTATTGTGAGCAGCTTTGGGCCCCTTATCTAAGAAAGGAGGTGCTGAAACTAAAGAGGGTTCAAAGGAGATTCATGAAAAGGATTCCAGGATTGAAAGGCTTGTCGTATGAGGAGCGTTTGATGGCTCTGAGTCTGTACTCACTAGAATTCAGAAGAGTGAGGGGCAACCTCATTGAAACTTGTTGAATGTTGAAAGGCTTCAATAGAGTGGGTGTGGAGAGGATGTTTCCCGTGGTAGGAGAGTCTAAGACCAGAGAACTCAGAATAGAGGCGCAACCTTTTAGAACGGAGATGAGGAGGAATTTTCTTCGCCAGAGAGTGGTGAATCTGTGGAATTCTTTGCCACAGATGGCTGTGGAGGCCAAGTCATTGGGTATATTTAAGGCAGAGGTTGGTAGATTCTTGATTAGTCAGGGCATGAAGGGATATGGGGAGAAGGCAGAAGATTGGGGCTGAGAGGGAAATGAATCAGCCACGATGAAATGGCAGAGTAGATTTGTGGGCCGAATGGCCCAAATTCTGCTCCTGTATCTTTTGGTCTTATGGTCTTTATAAACAGATGTGATGGGCATCTGATGAGAGAGATGGTGGAATCAATTACAACAGCAAAGGTTTAAGAAGCATTTGGACAGACACATACGTGAATGGGCAGGAAAATGGGATCTAGACCATAGTCAAGCAGATGGGGTTATTTCAGATTGGCACCATGGTCAGCACAGGCTTGATGGGCTTCCTGTACTGACACCTGCCCTCATCGAGGTGTTAGCTGTGGAAAGGGTGAACAGCTTCAAGTTCCTGGATCTCTGAAGATCTATGCTTGGCCCAAGATATTGATGCCATTGTGAAGGAGGCACAACAGTGGCTAGGTTTCGGTCGGAATTTGAGGAGATTTGATATGTCACCAAGGGCACTCGCAAATTTTTGCAGATGTACTGTGGAGAGGATCACCATCTGTTATGGGGGTGGTGAAGAAGCTACTGCACGTGATCGAAGCTAGCTGCAGAAAGTTGTGAACTCAGTCATCTCCATCGTGGGCACTGGCCTCTGCAGTATCCAGGAAATCTTCAAGGAGCGATGTCTCAAAAAGGTGGCATCCATCATTAAGGACCCCCATCACCCAGGACATGCCCACTTCTCATTGTTACCATCAGAAGGAGGTACAGGAGCCTGAAGACACACACTTATCATTTTAGACCGCTTCTTTCTGTCTGCCATTAGATTTCTGAATGGTCCATGAACCCATGAACACTACCTCACTATCTTGCACTCTTTTTTCACTACTTGCTGACTTTTTCTTTTTGTAACTTAGAGTGTTTTTCTGTATTGCATTATACTGCTCCACAAAACTACAGATTTCACCACATATGTCAGTGAGTTAAAATTGGTGGTTTAAGTTGGCACTGGTGAAGTTCAGCGACCACTAACTGGCGGCAAGCAAAACAAAGAATTCAACTAAATGCTTTATTAATAACACATTTTTTTTCTTGTAAAATTTATGGTGAACGATCACCACAAACAATGGACTGGCGAGCAGAGGTAGTGCTGAGTCGAGGTTTGAAGTGTGCGGGTGCGAGGTGAGGTCAAGGCAAGGCCGAGGCATGTTTGAGGCAAGTTCGGGGCAAGTATAGGGGAGTGAAGTCAGAGTGGAGGAGAGGCAAATTCGAGGTCAGTCCACCAAAACTGAGAGCGAGACTCGATCAATCGGAGCGCTTGGCCAATTTGGAAAAGTCAGGTACAGGCTGAAGCGAGGCAGTGGGGTTGAGGCCCAGAGTGTATCATTGCAACAGGACTCAGGTAGGTCCCAGCATGAGGAACGACCTGATGTTTGGCCAATTTAAACACAGGACCAGCTGGATTGAAACAGTAGTGTGTTGGGACAAGAGGCAAGGGTCAGGCCGGTTCTGCTCGCTGCTCTGGGCCATTTGCTCCGCTCTGTGCTGAACTCAGACTGAGGCTGTGGCCTGTTTCGACCGCTCCGGGCCTCATGTCTTTATTGTCTTTATTGTTCGCACAATTTGGTTTTTTTCTTACACATTGGGTGTTTGACAGTCTTTTTTATGAGTTCTTTTTGGTTTCTCTGTTTTGTGGCTGCCGATGAGGAGATGAATCTCAATGTTGTATAATGTATGCATACTTAAGTAATTTTCATGTGGGCACGTGGCCAAGTGGTTAAGGCATTTGACTAGCGACCTGAAGGTCGTGAGTTTGAGCCCCAGCCGAGGCAGCGTGTTGTGTCCTTGAGCAAGGCACTTAATCACACATTGCTCTGCGACGACACCAGTGCCAAGCTGTATGGGTCCTAATGTCCAACATCGGTGTCGTGGAGAGGGGAGACTTGCAGCATGGGCAACTGCCGGTCTTCCATACAACCTTGCCCAGGCCTGCGCCCTGGAGAGTGAAGACTTTCCAGGTGCAGATCCATGGTCTCGCAACACTAACGGATGCCTTTATTTAAATAATTTTGTTGTTGAGTAGCTCACCGAGCTGGCTTGTTAGCTCGCAGATGTTTTGTTATCCAGCTAGGCAACGTCATCAGTGCAACTACAAATGAAATGCTGGTGATCTATACTTTTTGTCTTTGATGTGTCCTGTGATGAGTGTGAGTGAGTGAGTGTGAGTGTGAGTGTGAGTGTGAGTGTGCCATTTCTATTGGTTACCAATTATGTAATCCGCGATTGGTTCGTTAAAATCCGATTAGGTGACAATTGTTGTCCAGGCTGTGTTAGTCGACTGCTATGTAGGATTAACATTGTCCTCATTGATTGACACATGTAATCAGCTGTGAATTGGCTCTTAGCTCTGGACTGACGACTTGATGCTGAAGTGGGATGTAAACTGGGTTCATTTTGACGTGCTTGTTGATGGAATTCTGTGTGGAGAACAAAGCCTCTGAGAATTCTCGGGCTTTGTCTAAGATAGTGACATTGGTCCAGTTGAATTGATCTGCTTCACTGTCACAATGTATAGATACAATGGAAAATTGATCATGATGGTTTACAGGCAGTTGGTGTTCATGTACCCTTATTGATAGCTTCCTACCAGTCTGTCCAAAATAATGCTTGTCGCAGTTGGCGCATGGAATTTTGTATATGGTGTTCGTTCTGTACATTGTAGGTAGGGGGGTCTTTTACTTTTGATAGACACTGGCGTAGTATGGCTGTAGGTTTGTGTGCTACTGTGATGTCAAATGGTCACAGAAGTCTATTGATCATTTCCAATACATTCTTGATGTTGGGTGGGGTGACCAGCTTGTTTGGACGTAGGTTGGACAAACAGCACCAAACAAAATTCCTTGAGTATCCATTGTTCTTGAAAACCTTGTGGAGATGTTCTTCTTCACTCTTCCGTAGTCATGCTGTGCCACAATGTGTGGTGGCCCGTTTGAATAATGCCCTGATGGAGCTTTGCTTGTGGACGTCTGGGTGGTTGCTGTGAAGATTGGGTATTTGATCTGCGTGAATTGCCTTTCTGTAGACATCGGTTTGAAATTTGCCTTTGACTTGTTGTTCAACCAATACATCTAAGAATGGAAGTTGGCTGTTATTCTCCTCTTCTCTGGGAAACATAATTCCGGTAAAGATGTTGTTGATCCTTGGGGTTCCTCCTGGAGTCTAATTCTAAGATTTCAGTTTACCTTAGAGTACAAACAAACATACAGCTACAAGGCAAACTAAATAAAGAGCTGAGAAATGAAGGCAAAATGTGTAAGACAAAGAACAAAGAAGATGATGCTCCATGAAAAATCCATCACATTTACAGGTAAGATAAAGAGAATTCCTTACAACACACACAAAATGCTGGAGGAACTCAGCAGACCAGGCAGCGTCTATGGAAAAGAGTACAGTCAACGTTTCGGGCCGACACCCTTCATCAGGACTAGAAAAAAAGATGAAGAGTCAGAATGTCAGAATAAGAAGGTGGGGGGAGGGGAGGGAGAAACACAAGGTGAGAGGTGAAACCAGGAGGGGGAAGGGGGAAGTAAAGAGCTGGGAAGTTGTTTGGTGAAAGAGATACAGGGCTGGAGAAGGGGGAACCTGATAGGAGAAGAGAGGTGCAGGACAAGATAGGCTGAAGCCAGCATGGTTTCATGAAGGGAAGATCCTGCCTTACCAACTTATTGGAATTTTTTGAGGTAATCTCGAATAAGATTGACAAGGGAGAGGCTGTGGATGTTGTGTATTTGGATTTTCAAAAGGCCTTCGATAAGGTGCCGCATATGAGGCTGCTTAATAGGATGACAGCCCATGGAATTATAGGAAAGATATTGGAATGGGTGGAGCATTGGCTGACAGGCAGAAAGCAAAGGGTGGGAATAAAGGGATCCTATTCTGATTGGTTGCTGGTTACTAGTGGTGTTCCGCAGGGGTCGGTGTTGGGGCCGCTTCTTTTTACCATGTATATCGATGATTTGGATTATGGATTAAATGGTTTTGTGGCCAAGTTTGCAGATGACACCAAGATAGGTGGAGGAGCAGGAAATGTTGAAGGAACGGAAAGGTTGCAGAGAGACTTAGTCAGTTTAGGAGAGTGGGCAAAAAAATGGCAGATGAGATACAACGTTGACAAATGTACGGTTGTACATTTAGGAAGAAGAAATAATCCGGCAGATTATTATTTAGATGGGGAGAAAATTCAAAAATCGGAAGTGCAAAGGGACTTGGGGGTCCTTGTGCAGGATACCCTAAAGGTTAACCACCAAGTTGGATCGGCGGTAAGGAAAGCGAATGCGATGTTGGCATTCATTTCAAGAGGAATAGTGTATAAGAGTAAGGAGGTGTCAATGAGGCTCTATGGGGCATTAGTGAGACCTCATTTGGAATACTGTGTGCAGTTTTGGGCCCCCCATCTTAGAAAGGATATACTGATGTTGGAGAGAGTTCAGAGAAGATTTATGAGGATGATTCCTGGAATGCAGGAGTTAACATATGAGGAGCGTCTGTCGGCTCTTGGATTGTATTCATTAGAGTGTAGAAGAATGAGAAGTGATCTCATAGAAACGTTTCGAATGTTGAAAGGGTTGGACAGAGTAGATGTGGAAAGGTTGTTTCCCTTGGTGGGTGAGTCCAGGACAAGAGGCCATAGTCTTAGAATTAGAGGGTACCCAGTTAAAACAGAGATGAGGAGAAATTTTTTTAGCCAGAGGGTCGTGGATTTGTGGAATTCGTTGCCACATACAGCTGTGGAGGCCCGATCATTGAGGGTGTTTAAGGAGGAGACTGACAGTTATCTAATTACTCAGGGTATCAAGGGATATGGGGAAAAAGCCAGAAATTGGAACTGGATGGGTGAATAGTTTAGCTCATGGAGGAGCTGCAGAGCAGACTCGATGGGCCAAATGGCCTACTTCTGCTCCTTTGTCTTGTGATCTTGTGACAGAAGGCCATGGAAGAAAGAAAAGGGGCGAGGAGGAGACCCAGAGGGAGGTGATAGGCAGGTAAGGAGATAAGGTGAGAGAGGGAAATGGGAATGGGGAATGGTGACGGGGGGGGGGGGCGGGGGCATGTGTGACATTATCGGAAGTTCATGCTATCAAGTTGAAGGCTTCCCAGACAGAATATAGGGTGTTGCTCCTCCAACCTGAATGTGGCCTCATCATGGCAGTAGAGGAGACCATGGATAGACATATCGGAATGGGAATGGGAAGTGGAATTAAAATGGTGGCCACTGGGAGAACCCACTTTTTCTGGGGGACGGAGCGGTCTCCCAACCTGTGTCAGGTCTCACCGATATATAGGAGACCACACCGGGAGCACCGGATACAGTAGATGACCCCAACAGACTCACAGGAGAAGTATTACTTCACCTGGAAGGACTGTTTGGGACCCTGAATGGTAGTGTAGGGATAGGTGTATCATTTGTTCTACTTGCAAGGATACGTGCCAGGAGGAAGATCAGTGGGGAGGGACAAATGGACAAGGGAGTCACGTAGGGAGCGATCCCTGTGGAAAGTAGAAAGAGAGGGGGAGGGAAGGATGTGCTTGGTGGTGGGATCCCACTGGAGATGGTGGAATTATGTGCTGGATGCGGAGGCTGGTGGGGTAGTAGGTGAGGACAAGAGGATGGGGTGAGGGCAGGCGTGCACATAATGGAAGAGATGCAGTTGAGAGCAGCGTTGATGGTGGAGGAAGGGAAGCCCCCTTCTTTGAAGAAAATTCCTTAAATAGGAATGAATTAGTTAATAGGCTATATAATTAAATCAATTACATCATATGGGTAATGTGCTCATATTTAGCCAATGAAAAATGAGAACAGTGATAAACCGTTAGTTTAGCTGCTATACCGCTTTCTGCCAGTGAGGGTGAAAAATAAATGAGTTTGTTAAAAAGTACAAATCTTATAAAAAGTATTATTTAAGAAAACAATGGCCTCAAAAACAACCTACAGACTAATTTTCAAGGAATCTTTTACAACTTATGTTCTCAGTAATAAATTTTATTTGAACAATTTTGTCTTCTTTTACACATTGGTTGTTTGTCTTTGTTTATGTAGTTTTTCATAAATTCTGCCATATTTCTTTATTTTCCTGTAAATGCCTGCAAGAAAATGAATCTCAAGGTTGTACATGGCGACATGTAAGTACTTTGATAATAAATGTGACTTTGACTTTGATTTTGAATTCATGCCGAATGAAGCAGGTCTGGAATCACACTTAGAGCTGATTGGATAGAGATGCAGATTACATCCCTGAAGGGCATAAATGAATCAACCGCCTTCAAATGAAGTTTCAGTAATTTCATCCTCTCTTTCGCTTATATTCGCTTTCATTCTAGATTTATGTAATTAACCAAAGATAAGTTCCCAGTTGGCTTGGGGGCAATTTGAATCCATGACATTACAGGAGTTCAGATGATTCAATTTAATACCAGAGAATGCATACAGTATACAACGTGAGATTCTTACTCTTCACAGACATCCATGAAACAAGAAACCCCACCGGACGAATGAGAGTAGCATCAGAACCCCGAAGCCCCCTCCCCCCGCTGCACAAGCAACAACAGAAGAATCAACCCTTCTCCACCCCACCAGCAGAAACAATGACCGCCCCATCATGCAAGCAATGGCTAAAGTCCCGAAAGAGACCATGTTTTGATTTAGAGTCCATTAAAAACTACAGTCCATCCTGGCACTCTCTCTCTCTCCCTTGATGGAGTTTGCTCCTGTAACAATGATTGCAGGGATCAATGAGTCACTGTTGCATTGTTCCAGTCTTCCACGTTGCTTCTCCAGGTCCCCCGACAGGCTCTCACTCACCATCGAGAGAGAGACAGGGGGATTGCTCGAATACAGGGACCTTCTTCTGACAGCAGTGTGCACCGCCTGCTGATTCAGTCTCCCACAGCTCTTTTTGAGGAACCAGGCCGTCTACGGGGTAGCTCCCCAAAGGTGCGTGCCTTCCAGGTCGCTTTTAGAGATCGCAAAGTGCCGGGCTGTATGGACAGTCTGAAGACCCACCACTTGCGAAGAGCCATAGGTTGAAATGTGGATCACAGGCTCTGACAGAACCCCAGCCACCCTGAAAATAAAAAAAAGGCATAAGCGAAGAGGGATAAGCTGTTTCGTGGACGAACCGGAAGATGTCGCCTGGGTCTGCAGACACCGCTGGCGCCATCTTTCTGAGCTTCTCCTCCACTTTCTAGCAATGTAATTAGCTGCTACCGTGCACTTTGACTGGTATCACAGGTTCATTGTGTTTATAAACACCAGAAAGTCTGCAGATGCTGGAAATCCAGAGGAACTCCCACAAAATGCTGGAGGGACCCAGCAGGTCAGGCAGCATCTATGAATAAATAGTCGATGTTTTGGGTTGATACCCTTCTTCAGGGCTTCCTCACTCACCACAACTCAACACAAATCAACTTAGAGACTCATTTTCAAGAAATCTTTTATAACTCATGTTCTGAGTAATAATTTTTTATTTTCACAATTTGTCTTCATTTGCACAGTGGTTGTTTGTCAATCCTTATTTATGTATCGTTTTTCGTAAGTTCTGTTGTATTCTTTATTTTCCTGTAAATGCCTACAAATAAATGAATGTCAAGGTCCTGAGGAAGGTGCTTGGCCTGAAATGTCGACTAACTATTCACTTCCAGAGATGAGCCCTGACCTGCTGAGTTCCTCCAGCATTTCGTGTGTGTCAATTGTTTTACCTGTTTCTGGTTTGATTTCGGATTTATGCAAAATATTCAAAGTACAGTTATTATCAAAGAATTTATAAATTATACAACCTTGAGATTTGTCTACTTATAGGCAGTCGCAAAGCAAGGAACCTGAAAGAACCCGTTTTAAAAAAAGACCAACACCGGACGCCACTGAGAAAGAGAAGAAAAAACAAATCATGCAAACAATAGAACTGGGCAACAGCAACAGTCTTCCTCACCAAATTGAGTTCTTAGCTGCAAATCCCTACAGCAGCTCAGAGTAGGCCTGAAGCCTGGGTATTCAATTCATCATGTTAGCAGGGCAAATGGCTGCAAAGTTCATGAAATACGGCAGCCAGGGGCAGTTTCACAGCCTTAATGTCGTGGAATCAGAATCAGAATCAGGTTTATTATCACCGGCATGTGTCATGAAACTTGTTAACTTAGCAGCAGCAGTTCAATGCAATACATAATACAGAAGAAGAAAATAATAATAATGATGATAATAACAATAAATAAATCAATTACAGTATATGTATATTGAATAGGTTAAAAATCATTCAAAAAGCAGAAATAATATGTATTTAAAAAATGAGGTAGTGTTCACGGATTCAATGTCCATTTATGAATCAGGTGTCAGAGGGGAAGAAGCTGTTCCTGAATCACTGAGTGTGTGCCTTCAGGCTTCTGTACCTCCTGCCTGATGGTAACAGTGAGAAAAGGGCATGCCCTGGGTGCTGGAGGTCCTTAATAATGGACGCTGCCTTTCTGAGACACTGATGTTGAAGATGTCCTGAGTACTGTGTAGGCTAGTACCCAAGATGGAGCTGACTAAATTTACAACCCTCTGCAGCTTCTTTCGGTCCTGTGCAGTAGCCCCCCTCCCCCATACCAGACAGTGATGCAGCCTGTCAGAATGTTTTCCATGGTACTTCTATTCTCAGTGTATTTGTTGACATACCAAATCTCTTCAAACTCCTAATGAAGTATAGTTGCTGTCTTGCCTTCTTTATAATTGCATCGATATGTTGGGACCAGGTTAGGTCCTCAGAGATCCCGACAACCAGGAACTTGAAACTGCTCACTCTCTCCACTTCAGATCGCACTCGCACCAGGATCGGGCCCTACTGCGGTGAGTTGCTCCGGGCCTAGATTTCGCTGCCATGGAAGCCGTTCTCAACCTCTCCAAATTACCATGATAGTTTCAGTCAATGAATTCCAGTGACAACGCAGAGGTTTACAAATAGTTCTGATGAATTCTACAGATTAGGTAGCAGGTTTTCCCAGCCTGGGGTGAGCCATGGACCCCCTCAGTTAATGGGTGGGGTCCATGGCATAAAAAAGGTTGGGAACTCCTACAACAACTGAATTCTGAAAGAATTTGTGGTTGAGTACAAATTTTTATCCCAATATGATGCAAGAGTGATATGGGAGGAGTTGCCCCTTTCACAGAACTTTACCTATTCATCGTCATCATCATCAGGTGCCGTGCCCAGCCTGAGCTCTGACTGCCATGGCCCACACACTCCTGTTTCGGGTCAAGTGGATCAATTCATTGGTATTCACTTCCAGTTCTCTGGCTGCTGTCTCCATCATCATTTGTCTTTGTCTTCCTCTTGCTTTCTTCCCTTGCATCTTTCCCATAATTACCGTGCATTCTAACTCCTCTTTCCTAATCACATGTCCAATGAAGTTACATTGCCGTTTCCTAATCTCATACATTATTTCCCTTTTTGTGTTTGCTCTGTTCATGACATCCTCAATAGATATTGGTTTCATCCATGATATTACAGTTCCATCAGAGCCAGAATTGTTCACTTCGGGCTCAGAATGAGGGATCCACACACCCATCACTCTCTGCGCAATACTTCCCTACACTTCCCTCCAATCACCTCAAAATGATGCCCTCTCGTGTTAGCCATTTCCACCCTGGGGGGAAAAGTCTCTGGCTGTCCACTCAATTTATGCCTTTTATCATGTACATTTCTATCAAGTCATCACTCATCCTCCTTCACTCCAAAGAGAAAGCTCAATCTATCCTTGTAAGACGTGCTCTCTTAGCCAGCCAGCGTCCTGGTAAATTCCAGTGAGTTCAGGCCCAGAGCCATCAAATGCTCCTCATATGAGAAGCCTTTCAATCCTGGAATCATTCTTGTAAACCTCCTTTGAACCTTCTCCAAGGTCAGCACGTCCTTTCTTAGATAAGGGGCCCGAAACTGCTCACAATACTCCAAGTGAGGCTTCACCAATGCCTTATAAAGCCTCAGCATTACAACCTTGCTTTTATATTCTCTTGAAATGAATGCCAGCATTGTACTTGCCTTCCTTGCCAATTTAACCCATCGCCAAGCTTCCATCACCAACAGAGCATGCCCACAACTTACCAACCCATACTTGTTTGGAGGGTGGGAGGAAATCAGAGCACCGGGAGGAAACCCACGCGGTCACAGAGGGAATATACAAACTTCTTACCACCAGTGACTAGTTGCTTCACCGCTGAACTCAAACCCAAGCCAAGAGTTCCTTGCGTGATAGACTGTGCTCTTGTTCAAACACAGCATAGAAACTCACTTTTCAAAAGAAGGCATTGTCATGTTTTAATTGACTTTTGTGCTGAATAGACCATGCTCAATTATCCAGATAATCCTTTCAGTAAAGTTACAAGTGTTTAGTTGAAGCAATTCCATGTGTATTCTAAGCAGTATTCTACACGTTTGGGAAAAGTGCAATTCATCCTCGGGGGGGGCGGGGGGCAGAGATACATCTCTACCAAAGGAGGTGTAAGACGCTCCTTCTCTCCGCTAGCCTGCAGGTCACCCTAGGGCAAGGTGTAGCACCTGCTTAACCCCCAATCAGGGTCACGTGAAGCCATGGGAGCAGGTGGTGGATGGTCGTACGAGCAGCTGATGCACATCACAAGTCCTGGTTATGCGACCACTGACTCCAGGCAGACAATCTCTGAAGTGTATTGATAATGGCTGGGGTCACCTGTCTTGTAAAGACACTGCCCAGAAGAAGGCAATGGCAAACCACTTCTGTGGAAAAAATTGCCAAGAACAGTCATGGTCATGGAAAGAGCATGATTGCCCATGTCATACTGCGCAGCACAATGTGATGATGTCGTATGACACGACACATAATGATGATGTCATACAACACAGCACATATTGATGATGATGATGATGATGATGATGATGTCATTCATCCATAGCAGCATGTTTTACCAGCACAAGAACAATTAGGTTGACTGAGTTGACGGTTAAATAGACAGAAAGATTTGATGAGATCAATTGCAAGTCTAGGCATTGTTACTTATTAGTGTTTCAATGGAAGCATTACTATCAAATTTAGTTAAGAGAAAATAGGACATACTTGAACTGAAGAGCATGATAACTACTAAGACATTTAATCCGTTTTAGGTTCTTTTTCCTTTTGTACTGCCAGATGATGTGGCTGGAGAAACTGATTATAATACTAAAAATATGATATTTTAAATAATTAATTCTGAAACCCTTTTAGTTTAATTGAAAATAATATATATACTATATATAGAAGTATACAAAATTATGAGGGGTATAGATAGGGTAAATGCAAGCAGGCTTTTTCCACCGAGGTTGGTTGGGACTACAACTAGAGGTCATGGAGTAAGGGTGAAAAGTGAGAAGTTTAAAAGGAACCTGAGGGGAAACCTCTTCACTCAGAGGGTCAGTAGTATGAGCTGCAAGCACAAGTGGTGCATGCAAGCCTGATTTCAATGTTTAAGAGAAGTTTGGATAGATACATGGATGGTAGGGATGTGGAAGGCTATGGTCACAGCGCGGGTCAGTGGGAGTAGGCAGCTGAAATGGTTTCAGTATGGACAAAGGGTGGAAGGGGCTGTTTCTTAGTTGTACTCCTCTATGACTCTGGTATGGTTTCACAGAATTATTTAATGGAAATGTAATGTCTCTGATCTGAGAGGGCGCCAGGATTCCACCATCCAGGCCATGCTCTCTTCTCACGACTAACATCAGGCAGGAGGTATAGAAGCCTTAGATCATACCCCACCAGGTTCAGTTATTCCCCAACAACGATAAGGCTCCTGAACTCATGTGGATGAACAATACAGTGCATTCTGGTTAATTGAGGCATAGGTCAGTTAGGGCTGCTGCTTATTTGGGACAACTCTTAAAGAACAAAACTAATTAAGAAAATACCTGGGACTTGTAGTTTAGTTAATATTTCAGTAATATTTGAATAATATTGTTTGATTAAGCATTCTTTGTTTATACAATTCATTAGATTATGAGAACACTCAGTCCTCTTTTATTGTCATTTAGAAATGTATACATGCATTAAGAAATGATACAATGTTCCTCCAGAGTGATATCACAGAAAACAAGACAAACCAAAGACTAACACTGATGAAACCACATAATTATAACATATAGTTACAGCAGTGCAAAACAATACCATAATTTGATAAAGAACAGACCATGGGCACGGTAAATAAAGTCTCAAGTCCCGATCCACTCCCGAGTCCTCGATAGCAGGCGGCAAAAGGGAGAAACTCCCTGCCATAAACCTCCAGGCACCGACAACTGCCGATGCCTTGGAAGCAGCCAACCACAGCCAACACCAAGTCTGTCCATCTGAAAACTTCAAGCCTCCGACCAGCCCCTCTGATACAGCCTCCCGAGCGTCATCCTCTGCCGAGCGCCTTCGACCTCGCTCCTCCCGCTGAAATACGCAAAGCCGAGGATTTGGGGCCTTCTGCTCCGGAGATTCCGGTTACCACACAGTAGCAGCGGCAGCCAAGCGGGCATTTCAGAAGTTTTCCAGATGTTCCTCCGTACTCTCATGTCTGTCTCCATCAAATCAGAATTGTGTACGGTCCCTACTCGACAGTTTACAGATATCATTCACCAGAGAGGCCGCGCGCGCTGCGTCTTGCCGCCATCTTCTCCTCCTCTTCTTATGGGTTATATGTAAGAGGTACGTAAATGGCATACGTCATTATGTCATCACATCATAGTTGAGTGACTCACTAAAGTAAAATGGAGTAGGCATTCATTGCCAGCTCCCGTGTTTTTCATTTGACTTGCTTTTTGGAGTTACAAGCCATAACGTTGGCGACGAGAAAGTTTTAAAAGGAATCTGAGATGACTACAAGTCTACTCACGTTGTAGTGCAGTAAGATATTTGAGTTTAAAAAAAGCATAGCATGTGTATATATATTTATATTTATATATATAATAATAATTTACATATATGGTGTAAATTATTAGTAATTATATAGTAATAATTTGCACTATTTGTCATTGTTTACACTTTGGCTGTTTGTCAGTCTTCGTTCATGTATGTTTTTTCATAAATTCTATGGTATTTCATTATTTTCTTAGAAATTCCTGCAAGAAAATGAATCTGAATGTAGTATATGGTAACATTTACGTACTATGATAAGAGATCTACTTAGACTTTGACCATGCCAGCTCACAGAGCAGCCCTTCCAATCAATACTGTGTTATGATCAAGATTAGTTTTATCAAGATTAAGATCATCTTTATTCGTCACATATATGTACCTCAAAGCATTGAAATATACAGTGAATTGCATCATTTGCATCAACAACCAACAGTCTGAGGATGTGGTGGGGACAAGCAGTAAATGTCACTGTGTTTCTGATCTCTCTCTCTCTCTCTCTCTCTCTGGCTATCCATCCCATAGGATGATTATGGTTCCTTTCAGTCAGTTAGAAAGGAACAGTGTGTGTGTGAGTGGACTTTAGGTGAGTAGGGGGTTGCACAGGTCCAGACCCACCCTCTCGACATCCCCTCCCGGATCCAGTGGCATGGCGGGGTGCGAGACGGCTGGGGAAAGTTCTGTTGCAGTGAATGGCCAGACCAAGCTTCGATGCAAGGGGTGCCCTTTCCGCGCTTCACGGCACCTGTTTGCTAGATGGTCGTTGACCCTACGAGAGGGTTCATCCGTCCTTTGACAGGTCTTGTTTCTCATCCTGCAGGGTGTCTAGCCACGCTCCTCAGCAGGCAAGCCTGGTGGGGGAGCCGATTTAGTCACCGACCACCCGACCATGCAACAGGTAGTACTGGGTTACATGGTACCAGTAACACTCAGACGAGTGACCTGACCTGTGGGCATGCTGTGTTTCTGGTACCAACACAGCATGCCCACAACTTACCGACACTTACTAACATGTACGTCTTTTGAATGTGGGAGGAAACTAGAGCCCTGGATGGAACCCAATGCAGTAATAGGGAGAACGTGCAATTACCTTTTAGACACCATTGGGAACTGAACCCTCCAGCTACTGATCACCGGTGCCGTAACTGCGTTAAGCTAACTGCTATGCTACCGTGCGTCCATCTGCCTGCGTTTGGCCTCAGAACTTCTCCCATCCATGTACTTATCAAGATGGCGTTTAAGTGTTGCTCGTGAGGCCGCGTCATCTGCGACTTCTGGCAGCTCGTTCCAAATGCGCACCACCGTCTGCACGAGGCTGCTTCCCTTCCTCAGAATCAGAATCAGGATTAATATCATCGGCATATGTCGTGCAATTTGTTGTCTTTGTGGCAGCTGTACAATGCAATACCTAATAATAGAAAAAAAGACCATAAAAGGCAGGAAGTATATATTAAATAGTTAAATTAAATAAGTAGTGCAAAAATAGAAATAAAAAAGTAGTGAGGTAGTGTTCATGGGTTCATTGTCCATTCAGAAATCGGATGGCAGAGGGGAAGAAGCTGTTCATGTGTGCCTTCAGGCTCCTGTACCTCCATCATGATGGTAGCAATGAGAAGAGGGCCTGTCCTGGGTTAATGAGGGCTCTTAATGCTGGACAACACCTATTTGAGGCATCGCTCCTTGAAGATGTCCTGGATACTGTGAAGGCTGGTGCCCATGACTGAGCTGACGAAGTTTACAACTTCCTGCAGCTTATTTTGATCCTGTGCAGTAGCCCTACACGAAACAGTGATGCAGACAGTTCGAATGCTCACCATGGTACATCTGTAGAAATTTGCTCGTGTATACGCATACTGCAATTGATTTATATATTTATTTATTTATTTTTCCTCCTCTTCTTCTTGGGCGGGAGGAGACGATGGGGGCGCGACGCAGTGCGCGTAGCCTCTCCGGTGATGCTCGGTGCTCGGTGTCGGAGCTCGAAGTTTTCCGGCGACTCAGAGTCGGACTGTGTTCAGGTATGGCGGGGAGAGGTTTCTTCCTTCTCTTGTCTGCGTGAGATGTGGGACTTTCAAGAGACTTTGAACTTTGTTTACCGTGCTGTTCTTCATCAAGTTATGGTATTGTTGCACTGTTGTAACTATGTATTATAATGACGTGGTTTTTGACAGATTTTCAGTCTTGCTTTGTCCTGTGTTTCTGTGATATCACGCTGGAGGAACATTGTATCATTTCTTAATGCATGCATTACTAAATGACAATAAAAGAGGACTACGTGTCCTCATAATCTAATCTAATCCTCTATATTAGGTATTGCACTGAGCTGCTGCTGCTGAGTTATCAAATTTCACGACACACGCCGGTGATAATAAACCTGATTCTGATCCTGACATATCAAATTCCTAATGAAATAGAACCACTGTTGTGCTTTCTTAATAGCTGCATCGATATGTTGGGCACAGGATAGATCCTCAGAGTTATTGACACCCAGAAACTTGAAATTGCTCACTCTCTCCACTTCTGATCCCTCGATGAGGACTGGTGAGTGTTCCGCCATCTTACAATCAGTCTTTCTGAAGTCTGCAATCTGTTTTGTTGCTGCGATACCACTCAACAAGCTGATATATCTCGCTCTTGTACGCCCTCTCGTCTCCGTCTGAGTTTCTGCCAGCCATAGTTGAATCACCAGCAAAATTATCGATGTCACTTGAGCTGTGCCTAGCCACACAGTCGTGGGTGTAAAGCGAGTAGAGCAGTGGGCTAAGCACGCAGCCCTGTGGTGCGGCAATGTTGATTGTCAACGAGGTGGAAATGCCATTTCCGATATCCACAGATTGTGGCCTTCCTGTTAGGAAGCTGAGGGTCCAGATGCAGAGGGAGGTACAGAGGCCCAGGTACTGGAGCTCTCCCACTGATTTTCCCTCTAACCCATTCTCCCCACATCCGCATCAACCCACTCAGATTCCGTCACTCACGTGGATGCAAAGCACAGCCACCAATCAATGTGCACAATTACGGAAGGACATCGCGGTACCTGAGCAGCACAGTAGCTCAGCTAAAAGATCAGGGTTTGAGCCCCACTGCCTTCTGTATGTCCTCCGCGTGTCTGTGTGCATTCCTTCCAGGTGCTGTGGTTTCCTCCCACAATCCAAAGGCATAGGGGTTAGGATTAGTGATTGGCGGGCACGTTATGTTGGCTCTATAAGTATGGTGGTACTTTTTTTTTAGATTATGAGGACACTCAGTCCTCGTTTATTGTCATTTAGAAATGCATGCATTGAAAAATGATGCGATGTTCCTCCAGTATGATATCACAGAAACACAAGACTGACCAAGACTAAAACTGACAAAAACCACATAATTATAACATATAGTTACAACAGTGCAAAGCAATACCGTAATTTGATAAGAGTAGACCATGGGCACGGTAAAAAAAAGTCTCAAAGTCCTGATAGCCCCAACATCTCACGCAGACGGTAGAAGGGAGTAACTCTCCCTGCCATGAACTTCCAGTGCCGCAAACTTGCCGATGCAGCATCCTGGAAGCACCCGACTACAGTCCGACTCTAAGTCCGTCCGAAAACTTCGAGCCTCCGACCAGCCCTCCGACACCGAGCACCGAGCACTATTTCTGCCGAGTGCTTCGACCCCACTCTGGCCACCAAGCAACAAGCAAAGCAGAGGATTCAGGGCCTTCCCCTCTGGAGATTTTGGATTACACAGTAGCAGCAGCAGTGAAACAGGCATTTCAGAAGTTTCACCAGATGTTCCTCCGTGCTCTCACATCTGCCTCCATCAAATCAGAATTGTGCACGGCATCCTACTTGACAGATAACAGATATCATCACCAGAGAGGCCGCACACGCTGGGTCATGCCGCCATCTTCTCCTCCTCCTTCCCTTCGTATCTCTTGCGGTCTGCTCAGTGCAATCCACGCTGGTTTGATTTGATGAAAACGATGCAATTCTGTTCAGGCAATGCCAGAACTCAAGTGTGGAGGAAAGGCAGACTCTTATGTTTATTCATAAGAATTCCAACAGAATATCAGTGGCTCGGCTGAACGACACTGCGAGAAGTAACATTCTCAAAACTAGAACCCCGCGATTAGCGCTAACTGGGCATCCGTTTAAAAAATGTAAATAATGCAGAATCTCTGAGCCTTTCAGAATAAACTTAATAAGCTTAAACTGAAGAGACCGCATTACAAAGAACGAATTGCTCGAGAAAAACACAAGGATCTCTAAACGATTAATGACACTCATCAAACAACAATTAACCAAATCAGGTGCTCTAAAACCTTGGAGCCCAGCGCTCTCTGGTGCCCTGCACAGGCCTAAAGGGCTCATTACACATTTCGCTGTATGTTTCTGTGTACATGTGACAAATAAAACTCAACCTTACTCTTTACTTGTGGTTTAAACCAAGAGGTCGTGGAGAGAGCATGCAAACTCCACATAGACAGAGGTCAAGATTGAATACAAGTTAGTCAAAGTTAAAGTTCAAATTTCAAAGTAAGTTTTATTATTAAATTACATATATGTCTCCACATACAACCCTGAGATTCATTTTCCTGTCACCATACTCAGCAAATCTATAGAATAGTAACAGGATCAGTGAAAGATCAACCAGGGTGCAGAAGACAACAAACTGTGTAAATGCAAATATAAATAAATAGCAATAAATAATGAGAACATGAGATAATGAGATAAAGAGTTCTTAAAATGAGATCATTGCTTGTGGGAACATCTCAATGGATGGGCAAGTGAGTGTAGTTAACCCCTTTTGTTCACCCTTTGGTTGAGGGGTAGTAACTGTCCTTGGGCTTGGTGGTGTGAGTCCTGAGGCTCTTGTACCTCCTACCTAATGGCAGCAGCGAGAAGAGAGCATGGCCTGGGGGGAGGGGCTGACGATCTCTGATGATGGCTTCTGCTTTCCTACGATATCATTTCATTTAGATGTTCTCAGTGGTTGGGAGGGCTTTACCTGTGATGCACTGGGGCAAGTCCTGAGGCTCTTGTACCTTCAGTGGTGTCATCAGCAAACCTGAATATGGTGCTGGAGCTGTGCTTAGCCACACAGTCATAGGTGTAAACAGGGAGGTTAAGCACACAGCCCTGCAGTGCATCTCTGCTGGTGGAGATCGTGGAGGAAATGTTGTTTGCCAATCCAAACACGTTTGCTGTATGTTTCAGTGTACATGTGACATATAAAGCTAATCTTTAATCTTTACCTGGGATGAAACCCAAGAGGTCACAGGGACAGTGTTGTGGCGTGGATGAAATCACTGGAGAGACAGAGTCACTGGTAGATACAAAGCAGCTTCTTTATTCGACACAGCAAGGTACAGCAGGCATCTTACAGATGGAGACGCTTTCGGTAGAAAGGCCTGCTAGCCCAATGTGGGCTCGATATTTATATGCTAAACACAAAGACAATCGCTACTTAAAAAGTTATAGACAATGCATAGACAATGCTCCCTATTGAAGCTACATACAAAATATCACACCACCTA
The DNA here is from genome assembly GCF_030028105.1 of Mobula birostris. Lineage (NCBI taxonomy): Eukaryota > Metazoa > Chordata > Chondrichthyes > Myliobatiformes > Myliobatidae > Mobula > Mobula birostris. Next base: position 4,586,560 of record NC_092398.1, read on the forward strand.
ACTCCATCCTTTCCTTCCGATGTCAACATGTCCGGGTTGGTATCCACAGCCTTTAGGAAAGCAAGTTAAATTCACGATACATTTACTTGGCATTTTACGTGCTAACATAGAAGACAATTAATATTTATAATGTATAGATAATACTGTCTTCGAAACTACTGGTCAAACTACGGCGCCAGAAGCATCTGGTATTCACACCTTTTTAGGAAGTGCGTTGTTGTGGACTCAATCCACAGTACTTTGTCAAATAGTCAAATAGAAGTCTGGTGGCCAAAGTCATTTAAGTGTAAACAAATCTACCCAAAAAAAACTCACTCTAACAGACAGCGTGCAAACTCCACATAATCAGAGGTCAGGATTGAACACAAGTCAGTCGAGCAGTGCGGTAGAGTACGTCTACCATGACTCCACTGGAAACCTGAGCAATTGATCTATTTATCCACTTAATCAAAAAGAAACAACGTAGGGTTGGATATTGACTAGCTAATGGAGAATTATGAGATCCAAGAAGGGGAATGACAATTGGAAAGCTGTTTCAATTACTGTTCCAATTTCATATAGACCAATCAAATGGTCTAATATCATTCCATTTGTTATTTACAATTCACTCTATTCTATCAATTATGATATAAAATTGATCCATGATAGCTGCTAAAAAGCCATTGAACATAATAAGCAGTGTAATGTAATTATCTCCTTACTCCAGTGAAAAGCTTGTTCTTTTTGGTTTAGAGTTCCAAATAGGGATTTATACCTGAGTATTACTTGGATAGATTTGCAATTATATAATCTTTGTTTCAAGACACAAGGTAATATTTCAAAGCAACTTTGTAATACAGAAACATGGAGGGTCTCGGCCAGAAAAGCCGACTGTTTACTCCCATCCATAGATGCTGCCTGACCTGCTGAGCTCCTCCAGTGCATTGTAGGGGAAGAATTCGGCCACTTGTCCCATTGACTCCGCTCCGCCATTTCATCATGGCTATCCAGCTGCAGTCTCCTGCCTTCTCCCTGTATCCCCTCATGCTCTGGCTAATCAAGAATCTATCAACCTCTGCTTTAAGGATGTCCAGTGACTTGGCCTCCACAGCCGACGGTGGCAACGAATTCCACAGATTCACCCCCTCTTCACCTACCTATACTGTGTTCAGTTTTGGTCACCCTGTTATAGGAAGGATGTGATTAAACTGGAAACTGAGCTAGGAGGATGTTCAAGGATGTGTTACCAGACTCGAAGGACTGAGTTATAGAGAGGGTTTGACAGACTGGGCCTTAGCAACACACACAAAATGCTGGAGCAACTCAGCAGGTCAAGCAGCATCTATGGAAGTGAATTAACAGTTGATGTTTCGGGTCGGGACCCTTCTTTAGGACTCATTACAAGCCTAGTTTCTCTGTGAAGCAGAGAAAACTGAGGAAACTCCCAGAGGTCTAAAATAATAAGAGGCATAGGTAGAGTGAGCGGTCTTTTCTCTGGGGTAGGGGACTTGAGAAATGGAGAACATGGTTTTCAGTTTAGAAGTGAAAGGTTTAATAGGAACATGAGGGACAACTTTTTTTTTAGATTATGAGGACACTCAGTCCTCATTTATTGTCATTTAGTAATGCATGCTTTAAGAAATGATACAATGTTCCTCCAGTATGATATCACAGAAACACAAGACAGACCAAGACTAAAACTGACAAAAAACACATAATTATAACATATAGTTACAACAGTGCAACAATACCGTAATTTGATAAAGAACAGACCATGGGCATGGTAAAAAAAAAAGTCTCAAAGTCCTGATAGCCCCATCATCTCACGCAGACGGTAGAAGGAAGAAAAACTCTCCCTGCCATGAGCTTCCAGCGCCGCAAACTTGCCGATGCAGCACCCTGGAAGCACCCGACCATAGCCGACTCTGAGTCCGTCTGAAAACTCCGAGCCTCCGATCAGCCCTTCGACACTGAGCACCGAGCACCATCTCTGCCGAGCGCTTCGACCCCGACCCCGGCAGCCAAGCAACAGGCAAATATGAGGATTCGGGGCCTTCCCCTCCGGAGATTCTGGATCATACAGTAGCAGCGGCAGCGAAACAGTCATTTCAGAAGTTTCTCCAGATGTTCCTCCGTGCTTCTCATGTCCTTTTCCATCAAATCAGGATTGTGCAGGGCATCCTACTTAACAAATAAGAGATATTCATTCTGGAGTGGCCTCTGCGCGCTGTGTCGTGCTGCCATCTTCTCTTTTTTTCACACAGTGGGTGGGAGATACCTGGAAACATCCAGGCTGTGCTCTCTTCTCACTACTGCCAACAGGCAGGAGGTACAGGAGCCTTAGGTCGTACAGCACCAGTTCAGAAAAAGGCGACTACCCTTCAACCACCCGACTGCCGAGCCAGTGTGGATAACTTTACTCACCTCAACTCTGAACTGATTCCACAATTTATGGACTCAATTTCAAGGACTCTATAACTCATGTTCTCCAATTTATTTCTTTATTTATTAGGATTTTTTTTGTATTTGCACAGATTGTCTTCTTTTGTTTATCGGTTGTTTGTCAGTCTATCTGTGTGTTCGTAGTTTTTCACTGATTCTCTTGTATTTCTTTGTTCTACTGTGAAAGTCTGCAAGTAAGTGAACCTCAGGGTAGTACACGGTCACACATACAGTAATGTGCAAAAGCACAAGACACATTTATATGACTAGGGTACCCAAGACTTTTGCACTGTACTGTATTTGTAAATCCGGTGGGAGCGAAGTGTATGGGGAATGGCGAGGGTGGAGCACTGTGGGACAGGTGGCGGGGGCGCATGCATGCAGACACACCCAGCCCTGAGACACCATGCAAAGTTGTTTCATTCCAAACAATTGGTTTAGTGACCATTACAGAAGTAAATTAATAATTCTGAAAGCAGGAAAAGTGGAGTCCTTCTGCGCAGTACTGTTGGGACATGAATCTGCAGAGAATAGAGGGATATGGACCATGTGCAGGTGGAGAGGGTTAAGAATTATTAATTTGGCACAATATTGTGGGCTGAATTATGGAGTTCGGAGGCATAAGACGGCCTGTCCTGGGCTTCGAGGACTGTATATCTGTGCAGGTAAGCAGGAATGTACGGGAACAAGCAAGAGAGAATCTGCAGATGCTGGAAATCCGAGCAACACACACACAAAATGTTGGAGGAACTCAGCAGGCCAGGCAGCATCTATGGAAAAGAGTACAGTCGACGTTTCGGGCTGACACCCTTCGGCAGGACTGGAGAAAAAAAGGTGAGGAGTAGATTTAAAAGGTGGGGCGAGGGGAGAAATGTGCAGTGTCTGGTTTTCTGTTGCTGTTTTGTCATTTGCCCTGTTCTCTTGTGTCGTTTTCTGAGGTGCTCTACCGCGCAGTGCGGGCATGTGATTTCGGCGCCGGTGGGGGCAGCGACACCTGCGGACGGCCCCCAGTGCAGCCTGTGTTGTATTGACTTTTAACACAGATGGCACATTTCACTGTGCGCTTCGAGATCTGTGCCGTAAATCAATCTGAATCTGAATCTACGTCCTAGGCTTGAGAATGGAAGTTCAGGCCAAAAGTGGAACTTTCCACTGGCCACCCCAAGTGGTGCTTGCGAGCTCGATTTCAATGTTTAAGGGGAGATTGGATAGATACCTGGATGGTAGGGATAGTGAGGGCTGTGGGCCCAGTGCAAGCTGATGGGAGTAGGCAGATTAAATGGTTCAGCACAGAGTAGATGGGCTGAAGAGCCTGCTTCGATACCGTACTTTTATATGACTCTATGACTATTCAGATTCCCATTCCCGTTCCAACATGTCAGTCCATGGCCTCTTGTACCTTGAGGCCATCCTCAAGGTGGAGAATCAGCACCTTATATTCCGTCTGGGTGGCCTCCAACCCGTTGGCATGAACATTGACTTCTCCTTCTGGTTAAAAAGAAATTCCCTCCCCCTCTCTTCTTCTTCTATTCTCCACTCTAGCACCTTACCTCTTCTCACCACTGCCTGGTGCCTCTCCTTTCTCCCATGGTCTCCTCTCCTCTCCTATCAGATTCTTTCCTCTCCAGCTCTTGACCTTTCCCACCCACCTGGCTTCACCTATCACCTTCTAGCAATCCTCCTTCCCCTCCTCCCACCTTTTTATTCCGGCATCTTCCCACTTTTCCTTCCAAGCCTGAAGAAGGGTCTCAGCCCGAAATGTCAACTGTTTATTCACTTCCACAGAAGCTGTTAGATCTGCTGAGTTCCTCCAGCGCTTTGTGTGTGTTGCTGAGGTCTGAAATAAGTTCTGAAGCAATAACTCTGCTTCTCTCTGCACAGACGCTGCTTGATCTGCTGAGAATTTCTGACATTCTCTCTCTTTATGTCAGCTTTTCAGTAGCTGCAGCAGTTGATTTCTGCAGTGAAATTGTGGAGATGGTGATGGTGGCAAATTTTAACACAGGACTGAATGAACTCTTGTTTGTAAAACAAACCTCAGGCTAAAATTTGTACTTTGGTTGTCACTTCACTGAGAATCATCACTGGCGCACCTCAGGGATGTGTGCTTAGCCCACTGCACCCATGACTGTGTGGCTAGGCACAGCTCAAACACCATTGAAAAATTTGGTGACGATACAAGGATTGTTGGCAGAATTTTGGATAGTGACAAGAGGGCGTACAGGAGTGAGATATATCAGCTACTTTAGCAGTGCCACAGCCACAACCTTGCACTCAATGTCAATAAGACCAAAGATCTGATTGTGGACTTCAGGAAGGGTAAGATGAGGGAACACAAGCCAATCCTCATAGAGGGATTAGAAGTGGAGAGAGTGAGCAATTTCAAGTTCTTGGGTGTCAATATCTCTGGGGATCTAACCTGGACCCAACATATTGATGCAGTTACAAAGGAAGCATGGCAGCAGATATATTTCATTAGGAGCTCAAGGAAATTTGGTATCTCACGAATTCATACAGATGTACCGTAGGGTGCATTCTAATTGGCTGCATCACCATCTGGTATGGAGGGGGGGCATTGGTTAGCACAGGACTGAAGTAAGCTGTGGAGAGTTGTAAACTCAGTCAGCTCCATCATGGGCACCGGCCTCCAAGTATCCAGAATATCTTTAAGGAACAATGCCTCAAAAAGGTGGCACCCATCATTAAGGACCCCCATCACCCAGGACATGCCCTCTTCTCATTGCTACCATCAGGGAGGAGGTACAGGAGCCTGAAGACCCCTCTTCTCACTACTACCATCAGAATGGAGGTACAGGAGCTTGAAGACCCCTCTTCTCATTACTACCATCAGAGAGGAGGTACAGCAGCCTGAAGGCACACACTCAACGATTGAGGAACAACTTCTTCCCTTCTGCTATCCGATTTCTGAAAGGAATTTGAACCCATGGACACTACCTCACTATTTTTTCATTTTCTATTTTTGCACTGCTCATATAATTTAACTATTCTTTATATATATATACTTACTGTAATTCACAGGTTTTTTTCTCTATTACTATAGCTTGGATTGTACTGCTAACACAAAGACAACAAATTTCACAACATACGCCGGAGATATTAAACCTGATTCTGATTCAGAAATAACAGTCGTTGCTCAGGGGAATTAAACCGCTGGCGGTTCAGGTGTTCCATCTGATATCACAAGACTTTAAATGTTTTTTCAAGAGGATTTGCCCTCCATTTCTGCTCTCAGTTAAAGGTAAGAACCCTACTATTATCTTTTGAATGGCACTTCTTGGGGAATAGAGCTTTAGCCTCTATTCGTTGTAGCTTTACCAAATAATTGCACAATCAATAGTAAATTAACGTGGTATAGAGTTTCACTTAAAGGAAGAATTAAGTCGACAAAGCACGAGAGTTTAAAAATATTAATGGTCCAAATCTGTGCTTCCTATCAACCTTTACATGATCGGGGAGCAAAGCTTCTTGCTTGATAATGAGGTGGCTCTATCACAACAAGTAGTTTAGGAATTCTTCCCTAAACAAGAAAGATTTTTCTTTCTTCACACCGGAAGGACAGAGCCGCTTTTAAAATGTCTTATCATTTGATTTCCCAACCTATTTTATCGTTTGCTTATTTGACATTGACTTTCTTATGGTCAATCAAGTGGTTTTCTGGGATGGCAAGGTGGCACAGTTTTTAGCACAACACCTTACAGTACAGGAGACCCAGGTTCAATTCCCACCGCTGCCTGCAAGGCCTTTGCACGTTCTCCCCGTGACCGCGTGGGTTTCCTCCGGGTGCTCCAGTTTCCTCCCACAGTCCAAAGGCAAACCCGTTGGTCGGTTAATTGGTCATTGTAAATTGTCTCATAGCTAGGTTAGGATTATACCGGGGAATTGCTGGGCAGCCTGGCTTGAAGGGCCAATCTCAATAAATAACTTGTTAATAAAAGCTGAGGCAGTTCTGAAAAAAAATCTAAAATTGCAGAATGTAGAGGTGGTAAGTGCTTTGCAAAATTTATTCATAGATGGATTCAGCATGGAAATTGGCCTCCAGTCCAATGTATCCATGGCAACCACGGAACTTACCTGAGCTACTGTAGTTCCATATGTCTGTATTTGGTCCATATAACCTTTCCTGTCCAAATACCTGTTCAAACTTCGCACCTCTACCAATGGCTGATTCTACATACCTCCTGTTCCGCTATGTGGGAAACCTGCCCCTTAGGTCCCCCCTGAATTTTTCCTTCTCACCTTAAATCTAAGCCTTTGCTTTTAGACTCCACAATCCTGGGAAAAAGACTCTAGCTATCTAACTTGTCTATGCCCTGATCCCCTATAATGTCACTCCTCAACCTCCTACGCTCCAGGGAATAATGCCCCAATCTCATCTCACATCTCAAGCCAAGCAATAACATCTTTGTGAATTGTTTCTGCACCTGTTGCAACTTTATAAAATCATTAGGTGACCTGAACTGGGTCCAGCACATCACTGCAATTACCAAGGAAGCATGGCAGCACCTCTACTTCCTTGGGCATTGCCAACCAGAACTGGGCCCACCACATAGGCGCAGTTACAAAGAAAGCACTGCAGTGCCTCGACTTCCTTAGAGTTAGTGAAGATTCGGCATGGCATCTAAATTGACAAACCCCTATAGGTGTGTAGATGAGAGTCTATTGACTGGCTGTATTACAGCCTGGTATGGAAACACCAGTGCCCTTAATTGGAAAATCCTACAAAAAAGCAGTGGCTTTGGCCCAGTACATCATGGGTAAAGTCCTCCCCATCATTGAGCACATCTACATGTTGTTGCAGAAAAGCAGCATCCATCGTCAGGGATACCCACTACCCAGGACCTGCTCTCTTCTCGCTGCTGCCATCAGGTAGAAGGTACAAGAGCCTCAGGACTTGCACCACCATGATCAAGAATAGTCACTACCCCTCAACCATCAGACTCTTGAACAAACACTTACCACATCCTTAAACTGTTTCCACAATCTGCATTCCTACTTTCAAGGATTCTTCATCTCATGTTCTCAATATTTATTGCTTATTTATTATTATTATTTCTTTCTTTTTGTATTTGCACAGTTTGTTGCCTTCTGCAATCTAGTTGAACACCCAAGTTGGTGCAGTCTTTCATTGATTCTGTTATGGTTATTATTCTGTAGATTTAAAGAAAATGGACCTCAGGGTCGTATATGGTGACATGCATATACTTTGAAAATATATTTACTTTGAACTTTGAAGCCATCATCTGGATTTAGAAATATTTTGTTTACTATCATTACGTCTTGCTGATCTCGCCTCGAGCATTTGAGCAAGATACTAGAGAATAACTTAATTCTCTAGCACAAAACTCAGAGTGTCGCGGCGCTACGCTCATTCCACACCAACCCATGGAAGTGAATGTTGGACATCATTGAAGCAAAAGGAGGGAAAACTCAAAGCTGCAGAAACATGGTTTTGGAGAAGAATGATGAAAATATCATGGAAGGGCAGAGTAACAAATGAGGAAGTGTTACGAAAAACCTGAATAAGAAGAGAGTTGATATCATCAATCAAGAAACAGCAGCTGGAATTTCTGGGACACTTACTGAGGAAAGAGATTCTCAACTACCTTGCAGTGACGGGAAAAATTAATGGGTTAAAAGTCATGGTCGACAGCGCATGTCATTCATGAGTTACATTAAGGGATGGACAGGCAAAAGTTTTAAAGAACTTATTAGAATTTCTTAGATTAAAAACAGATGGAAGATCATGATCGCCAACATAATAATGACGATAATGATCGTTAGATCCTGGAATTCTCTAACATAACAGCAGGTGAGGTCACTTCTGCTGAGTGACCAGGGACAGTACAAGAAAGCATCTCACCACCCAGGGTGATGACACAAGGGAAATAAACACCTGTTTACCAGCAATGACCACTTCCTAAAAACGAAGAAGAGGTTAATGGGAAAAGATCCTGCAGGTGCTGGAAATCTTGAGCAACAGGCACAAAATGATGTAAGAACTCAGAAAGTCAAACGGTATCTATAGAGGGGAATAAACAGTTAATATTTTGGGCCAAGACCTTTTGTTCCTCCAGCACTTTGTGTATGTTGTACAAGAGATTAAAGGGATGATTTTAACTTCTGGCAGTGATATTATGCAGGTGCAATGGGTTAGATATCTTTTAGTCCGTTGGTTTCACTGACCAGGAAATAACTCAGCTGAAATATTATTGTCCCATTTCTGTCACTGCTATTCCTTAGATCGTAGAATACTGAGACGAGATTTCATAGAGGGATACAGAATTATGAGGGGTATGAATAGGGTAAATGCAAGCAGGCTTTTTCCATTGAGGTTGGGTGAGACTACAGCCAGAGGTCATGGGTTAGGGGTGAAAGATGAAAAATTTAAGAGAAACATGAGAGGAACTTCTTCACTCAGAGGTTAGTGAGAGTGTGGAATGAGCTGCCAGGGCAAGTGGTGAATGCAAGCTCAATTTCAATGTTTAAGAGAAGTTTGGATAGGTACATGGATGGTAGGGGTATGGAGGGATATGGCCCTAGTGCAGGTCACTGGGAGTAAGCAGGTTAAATGGTTCCACATGGACTAGATGGGCTGAAGGGCCTGTATCTGTGTTGTACTCTTTTTTTATCAAAGAGAGGAAAACCAACATATTCTGCAATGACTTGACAAGAATCACGGGTCAGGGATGGAAAGTATTTGGAATTTGTTGTGATGTGACATGCAACAAAAATCTCAACAATCTTAAAGAATTAATAATTATATAAAATATAAAGAATTATATATAAAAAGCCAATAAAATAAGAGAATTAAAAGATGAATATGAAATAAAATGTGCATAAGTAAGTCCTAGCTGATCACCTTCCAGGTTGTGAAGGTGAATGTTAGCTGCAGACGTCTCTCCGAGTCTCTGTCTGGACACTGCTTCCTCCTCCTCTCACTCACCATCTGACGTCTTTCCCAGTTTTGTGGTAACTCGCTCCCCGGTTTCAGTTTCACTCTCTGAAGTTGAAAGGGCCACAAAACACCAACACGAGGCTGACTGTTTACATGATGTGATCAAGAAATGATAGCTTTAGGTGCTCTGCAGTCACAGAGAACTGCAAATTCCTCTGATGCGTCGGTGACCCTGGCAGATGGGGAAGTCCGACATCTGCAGTGCTGTCCAGCAGTGAGTGGGAGGCGATACTCCTTGGTTTCAGCTTTAGTTTATTGTTGTCAGACAAACTGAGATACAGTGAAAACTTTGTCCTTTTATGGTATACACTCGACTGTGCCAGCCTCCAGGGCTTAAACGTTCTGATTCTCCGGAGTATGGATATCTGGTGCAGTCCCTGTAAAGATTCAGGCCTACTGTGCTAATTGGCCGCCACGCTTTGGAACCAAGATTTGGGCATTTAAAGAGTGCCTGAACTCAGTTTTGGAGCTCAGTCATCAGCTGAACAGAGCTCAGTCATTCAGTCTGCAGTGCAGTTAGGATTTCTGTCTCATTTGAATTCTCATCTAGTCTCGTCAGCTTCTCGTCTGGCACCTGGTCAAAAAACCTGTTCTCGTCTCAGTCTGGAAACTGTGTCTCGATTCTAGTCTCAAACACTCCAGCATCCTCACCTAGGCCTCTGGTCACCTAGGTCTCTGCAGAGAGTGGTGCGGACAGCCCAGTGCATCTGTATCAGAATCAGAATCAGAATCCTTTATTATGGACACATACTCAGACATCCCACCCTGCAAAAACTCATTCCAGGGAGGGAGCACCATCAATTTGCGGGAGACTTCCGGGAGAGGTGGGATGTCTGCAATAGAGTAGCTCCTTAGCAGCTGGCCAGCTAGTTTAAATAACGTTAGCTATGCTAATGAACGAATGACACCTGTTAAACTCACCTCAACATGTCTTTTACAGTCTTAACCCACCATGGGCAATAGAAAAGTCACTGTTACAAACAGTGCAGCGAGCAACACTGTCATTATTTTGACCCCTCTTAGGCAGGGGTACACCTTAGTGTAGTCTGGGGTGACGTACATTTTATATATTTTTTGGAACACGCTGCCATGGCTCTCTCTCTCTCTCTCTCTCTCTCTCTCTCTCTCTCTCTGTCGCTCACGTGCTCTCAAGCGCTCTCGCTCGCTGTCTCTCTCGCTCGCGTGATCTTGCTTGCTTTCTCTCACGCGCGCGCTCTCTCTCGTGGTCGCTCTCGCGCTCTCTCGCTCGCTCTCAAAAAATTGATTTCCGTGATATTGTATATAATTTGCGGGCATCAGGGAGCCACTATCAATATGCAGGAGGCTCCCGGAACTTCCGAGAGAGGTGAGACGTCTGCATATAGAGAATTTGATGCCGGTTTCCCTGAGCTTTCGCTGTACAGAATCAAAAAGCAAACAAAACAATAGTGCAAATAATCGTGAACTATATACAATGAGGTATACCTGTGTATGTACAGGTGGACTCAGTTTATAATAGACTAAAATTCAAGTGTTCATAAGACTGATGGCATACGGAAAGAAACTGTTCTTGTACCTATTTGTCCTGGCATACAGTGATCCAAAGCACCTACCAGAAGGAAGGAGTTGGAACAGGTGATGTCCAGGGTGTGATGGGTCTACAATGATGCTGCTTGCTCGCTTCCTGAGTCTAGATGCGTATAAATCCTGGACCGAGGGCAGCTTCACACCAATAATCCTTTCCGCAGCCCTGACAGTTCTTTGGAGTCTATTCTTGTCTTGTTTGGTAGCTGATCCAAACCAGACAGTGATGGATGAACAGAGAACAGACTGGATTATTCCTGAATAGAATTGAATCAGCAGCTCCTGAGGCAGGTTGTACTTCCTGAGTTGACGTAGGAAATACAACCTCTGCTGAGCCTTTGTGATAAGAGTGTCCGCGTTGGGTGTCCACTTCAGGTCCTGGGAGATTGTGACACCCAGAAACCTGAAGGTCTCCACAGCAGACACAATACTGTTGAGTATAGTGAGTGGGGGGAGTAGAAATGAACTTCCCACTATTCAGGACATTTACAAAGACAGGTGTGTAAAAAGGGCCCGAAGGATCATTGGAGACCTGAGTCACCCCAACCACAAACTGTTCTAGCTGCTACCATCCGGGAAACAGTAGCGCAGCATTAAAAAGCCAGGACCAACAGGCTCCGGGACAGTTTCTTCCACCAAGCCATCACTCTGATTAATTCATGCTGATACAATCGTATTTCTATGTTATATTGACTGTGCTGTTGTACATACTATTTATTACAAATGACTATAAATTGCACATTGCATATTCAGACAGAGACGTAACATAAAGATTTTTACTCCTCAGGTATGTGAAGGATGTAAGTAACAAGGTCAATTCAATTCGCATGTCATGCACAGTGTTTATGAATACGGTAGCATACAGTTATCGTAATGCTATTACAGCTTGGGGCGTTGGAGTCCAGAGCCCAATTATGACACGGTCTGTGAGGAGTTTGTACTTTCTTCCCATGACCCTGTGGGTTTCCTCTGGGTGCTCTGGTTTCCTCCCACAGTCCAAAGACATACCGGTTGATAGGTTAATCGGTCATTGTAAATTGTCCCATGGTTAGGCTGGGGTGAAATAGGCAGGCCACTGGGTTGTGCGGCTCACTGGGCCAGAAGGACCTGTTTGGAGCTGTACCTCTAAATAAATAAATAACACAATCCACGGAACTAGAATCAGGTAAAATAAAAACAACACACATACTGGCCAGATTGGGCCTGCAGAGAGTGGGGAATGCACCAATGTTTGGCCTTTGTTGGAGTGGACTTGGAGGCAATTTGACGCAACAGAATGGAGGCAAGGCAGAGTCGAGGCAAATCCCAGGCCTGAGGACAAGGTTTGATTGATTTATCGCCGAGCCGAATTGGGAAGTTCGAGTATGGGCGGAATTGAGGCTGCAAGGCTTGGGCCCACAAGCATACTGAAGCCACAAAGCCTGGGTCCGAAAGCGAAGAATGAACTGAGGTTTGGACAATTTAAGCACTGGGCCAAATTGAAAAGGTCAGGGTGGCAGGGCCGGAGGCGAGGGATGGGTTGTTTCAGCTGGGTTTACTCGTTCTACACTGAACTGAAGCTGTGGCCTATGACTAACTGGCTTATGTGCACACACATTTGTGAACTTCAGTTCTGAATGTTAATTGCTTACTTTTAATGTTTGCACAATTTGTTTTTTTCTCTGCACATTGGGTGTTGAACGGTCTTCTTTCGTTTTAATGGTTTCTATTATATTTCTTTCTCCTGCGGCTGCCTGTAAGGAGACAAATCTCAAGGTTGCATAAAGCATACATACTTTGATAATAAATGTACTTTAAACTTTTTTTAAAGTATGAAAGCTACCAAAAGAGTGCAGTGCAAGTAGACAGTAAATTGCAGGATAATAACACGGTAGATTGTGAGGTGGAGAATTCCTCTTATTGTACAAGAGTCTGACAACAGTGGGATAGGAGCTGTCCTTGATCCTGAATGTGCCTTTAGGCTTTTGTATCTTCTGCCCGCTGGGAGAAGAGAGAATGTCTGGGGTGAGGGGGTTTACTGATTTTGAAAGACAAAAATACGCACTCTAACAGAGAGTTTAACTTTGCCGACATGAAATACCGTATGTGACACTCTGTCTATTAAAGTGACAGACTTGCAATCTATACGCTGAGGAAATTGAGAAAGCAGCTGAAAGATGTTGCCGGGGTAAGGAGATCCTCCTCAGTAATGTTTGCTCACCGAGCTTGATTGGTTTGGTCCTTTACCGAGTGCTTCCTCACTCACCGATCCCACCGATTTGGGAAAGGCCCAGTGTGGTCTGCTCAGTCCTGGAGACAGGTGTCACAGAATGCACCTCGTCTCACCTGGACCTCACCTGCCTCTGTTTGGCACTGGTGATGGCACACAGATTAGAGACATTCAACATTCTCGTTACGGGCTGAGAGGGAAGCCCTGTGGTAAGGAAAAGGCGGGCCAAGACTCTTCATTGGGACAGTCCTGATCAAGGGCCTTGGGCCAAAATGTCGACTGTTTATTCACCTCCTGACCTGCTGACTTCCTCCAGCACTCTTTGCGCACTGCTCAAGATCTCCTGTGCGTTTAAGATATAGAAGCCGTCATCGCCATATAGAAGCCTTGTTGCAGATCCAACGTCTTCTCCAACATGTTAATGTACTGCAGACCCTATACCTCTCCCTACCTCACTCACCCTCTCCTGTTGTGCACCCTTACCCATCTCTGTAACCCCCTACACACCTCGCCCACCTCCTGGAACTTGCTGTGTCCCCTACACACTCCTCTCTGCCTCTGTAACACTCTTGTCCCTCCAACCCTCTCTATTACTGTAGGCTCCTCCAGCCCCTGCAACAACCCCCCTGGCATCCCTCACTATTCCTGTAACCACCTCCAGCCCCTGCACCCTAACACCCCTCCCTGCCTCTGTAGCTCCCTCTTGCCCCTGGACCCCTCTCCCCCCACTGTCACTGTAAATCCCCCCACTCCTCCCTTTCTCTGTAACCTCCTACAGCCATTACATTCGTCCCCCACTCTCCCATCTCTCTGTAATCCTTCCTTCCTGCCTCTAACCACCACCACCACCCCCCGCCGGCCCCGTAACCTCCCTTCAGCCTTGACATTCCTCCATACCTATGCAGACTCTCTGGTCCCTACCACACTCCTCCCCTCCCCCACAACTTCCTCCAGCCCCCTCCCCCCGCTTTAAGATAACCACATTCAAAAGATTGGAGACTGTTCAATATCATTGCCAGTACACAAGTGTAAAGCAGAACAAAATCATTGTTACTCTTGATCCGATGCAACAGTTGTCCCCAACCACCGGGCCGCAAAGCATGTGCTACTGGGCCGCGAGGAAACGATATGAGTCAGCTGCACCTTTCCTCATTCCCTGTCACGCACTGTTGAACTTGAACATAGGGTTGCCAACTGTCCCGTATTTGCTGGGACATCCCATATATTGGGCTAAATTGGTTTGTCCCATACGGGACCGTCCTTGTCCCGTATTTCCCCCGCTAAGGTAGAGTGTTCCTATGAAACCTTTCGTGCCGAAATGGCGTAAAGCGAAGAAGCAATTAATTTATATGGGAAAAATTTTTAAGCGTTCCAGACCCAAAAAATAACCTAACAAATCATACCAAATAACACATAAAACCAAAAATAAATTACACTAACATAGAGTAAAAGCAGGAATGATGTGATAAATACACAACCTATATAAAGTAGAAATAATGTATGTACAGTATAGTCGGAAAGATTAAGCCAAAACCGATTTATGGAAAAAAAATCGGCACGTACGCGCATGCGCATACAGGAGCCCGCGCAAGGCTTCATGGTCATGGTGGTCTTTCCTGGGGTAAAGTGTCCCGGGATTTGACTGCTACTTTTGTCCCTTATTTGGGAGTGAGAAAGTTGGCAACCCTAACTGTAAAAGACATGTTGAGGTGAGTCTAACCCTACTTGAACACCCTCCGCCCCCCAGTCGGCCGGTCCGCAAGATTATTGTCAATATTAGTGCACAAAAGATTGGGGACCCCTGCGATACAGCACAAAAAGAACCCGATAAGATAAAGAGCACAATAATAAAAAAAACACAATACAAATAAATACATAAGATAGCTTAGATACATAGATTGATTGTATGTCCATGAAAGTCGGGCAGGCACAGGAGTGTCTGTGTGTAAGGTGACTGACAGGAAGCAATAAAGTAGTGGTGGTTGGGGGATTAGTGGGTGGAGGTGTTGATCAGCCTTACTGCTTGGGGAAAGTAACTGTTTTTGAGTCTGGTGGTCCCGGAGTAGCCTCCTCCCTGACAGGAGCGGAACAAACAGTCCACCAGCAGGGTGGGAGGGGTCCTTCATGATGTTACTGGCCCTTTTCTGTATACGAGTCCTTGAATGAGAATCTAGCTTAATATCACTGGCATGTGTCGTAAAATTGTTATAAAGCAGCAGGACATTGTAATACATATTAATAAAATTTGTGATTTACAGTAACAAGCACCTGTATTAGATTAAATTAGTAGTGCGAAAACAGAAAAAGTAGTGAAGTAGTGTTCATGGGTTCAAAGTCGATTCAGAAATAGGATGGCAGGGGGGAAGAAGCTGTTCCTGAATCGTTGAGTGTGAGCCTTCAGGCTTCTGTACCTCCATCCTGATGGTAGCAATGAGAAGAGAGCATGACCTGGGTGATGGGGGTCTTTAACGATGGATGCTGCCTTTTTGAGGCATCGCTTGTTAAAGGTGTCCTGGTTGCTGGCGAGGCCAGTGCACGTATTGGAGCTGACTGAGTTTACAGCTTTGTCCAACATGTCCCACTGTCGCCTGCTGGGTGTCCGCACATTTAATGACTCCACCCCACTCAAACGCTGCTTCTCTCTCTACTTATTAAAGTATAGTTTATTGGAGAATTCAAGAATTTGCAATTTTAGCCAACAAAAATGAAAAAGATTTGATGCATGTTATTTCTATTACATTAGTAGTTATGCATTCTGAATTATTGTGAGGCTGAAAATGTTTGCTTAACCACCAACTACTGATCACAGTTCCCTTGATATTGAGGCCTCTTAATTATTCTGCATTCCTATATAATGTTCGGTTGGAGGTAACTTAAGACCATAAGACCATAAGACAAAGGAGCAGAAGTCGGCCATTCAGCCCATCGAGTCTGCTCCACCATTTTATCATGAGCTGATCCATTCTCCCAATTAGTCCCACTCCCCCGCCTTCTCACAACCTTTGATGCCCTGGCTACTCAGATACCTATCAATCTCTGCCTTAAATACACCCAATGACTTGGCCTCCACTGTTGCCTGTGGCAACAAATTCCACAGATTCACCACCCTCTGACTAAAAAAATTTCTTCACATTTCTTTTCTGAATGGGCGCCCTTCAATCCTTAACTCATGCAAAACTTCTAGGTGTTTAAGAATTCATTAGTCTGCCGTGTTATTTGAAGCCCTCAATTTCTGCATATTGATCATCTGTATCAATTCCAGATCAAAAGATTAAATTCACTTAACTGCCCCTGAGCCTCTCAAAGTCCCCGTGGTGAGAGATGGAAACGGGTAAGGCTGGTCATCAGAGCTCTGGTGAGGTCGTACAGGCCAATCCCCTGTACAAGTGTTACAATGGCTTGCAGAAACATTGATGAACTCCAACCAGACCATCGACTTTGGACAATGGAGATGGGAGGTCATCATGGCCTGTGCTCCATTGGGAGAACAACACCTGACTCTTTCCACATACTTGGGTGATTTAGACTGGGGCTGATGAATCTTTATGAGAGCATGTGCCTGACTTGACAATAATCTTCTAAAACGTTCTCTCACATACCATATTCATTTTGAGCTGAGATTATCATTAGTCAATATTGATGAATAATTATTGACTATTTTGAAGGAAAAGGGTGGTTCCTGTTCCCTATTTACCTATATTTATTGTTTTTAACTAGAAGAAACTTTTAACTGAGGCAGATTCAAATAAATGAGGTATTTCAGAAAACAGGTTTCAAAACTTATTAATATCAATCTTCAAAAAAGACAATTGCAAAGTGACATCATTTCTCAATAGTATTGTTATTTTTCCTCATTTGTAACATAAAAAATATGAATGAGAAGTTATAAGCGAAACATCCTGGTTTCCTTGGCTACATAATTCAAGGGAAGACACTCTCAAGTCCCGCCAAACTCGTGAGGTCGAAGCACACTGGATCGCACCCCAAACCCCGGTTTGTGTGGGTGCTGTGTCATTTGCTACCCTGTTACAAATTAATGCCATGCAATAACAGACAGTACCCTGCACACAATTAAAGGAATTATATTTATGAATCTTAACTAAAGGGTTAGTAAGGAATAACAAAAAGAAAAGAGCCCATTCTAATTAAACAGTCAAATATGCACAAGTTGGAGCTCACCTTGAACTTCTCTATCACTCACGTGCTGGGCCCTCAGTCAGCGTGAACGCCCACGCCACCTTCTGAACATCACTCGCAATCCATCTCGAACGAACGGGTCTCCCCCCAGATCGTGTGCTACGACCAGTTCTCCCCAGCGTCTTCTCTCTCCATCTCCTCCCAAACAAAAGCCCCAAGCCCAACATTAGTGTCCCACACCAGAGAAACCTCCCCTTAAGTTGCCCATCCTAATTGGATGGCACACGTTTCTCATCATCTGATAACTTCAACAATAACCCAAACAATCTGAAAATGGAGCAGGCTGAAAACAAGCTGCTCTTACAGAACTGTCAAAGTGAAATACATACAGCATAACAGTAAAAAAAATGAACCATGGCATTACATAAGCTTTACTGCATTTTCATAAAAGATCAGGGAAAGGAAAAGGGAGATAAATCCATTTTCTTGTAGGCATATAAAGATGTGATCTGTATGAACAGTATGCAAGACTTTTTAACTGTATCTCAGTAATGGTACAATAGTAAATAAATTAATAGTTACCAATTGCCAATTAGGGTAAAGCAATAAATACCAGTAACTTTCTGTTGTTGTTTGAATCACAGTGCTGCTGTTTATTCAGTGGCCACTTTATTAGGTACACGTGTACACCTGCTTGTTAATGCGAGTATCCAATCAGCCAATCATGTGGCAGCAACTCAATGCATAAAAGCATGCAGGCATGGTCCAGAGGTCCAGTTGTTCAGGCCAAACACCAGAATGGGGAAGAAATGTGATCTACGTGATTTTGACTGTCGTGCTTTGGTTCTGACCTCCTGGGATTTTTGCCCACAGCACTCCCTCGAGTTTACAGAGAATGGTGCAAAGACACTTTGCTAATGAGAGAGGTCAGAGGTCAGAGGTCAGACTGGTTCAAGCTGACAGGAGGGCGAGGAGAAAGTCAAATAACCATACATTACAACAGTGGTGTGTGGAAGAGCATCTCCGAACACACAACATGTTGAACTTTGAAGTGGCTGGGCTACAGCAGCAGAAGACCACACTGGATTCCACTCCAGAGCCTAATAAATTCACCCGATGATGTTGTCTTGTTTTATAAATGAGCATTTTGCAGTGGTGTCTGCTTAAGCTAGAAGTTTTACGTTGCAGTGTTTGTGCACTGGAATTATGGGAAATCTTCAGACAGTGTGGTAAGAACAGTAGCGTAGTGGTTAGCACAAAGCTTTACCGTACCAGCGGCCCGGGTTCAATTCCCGCTGCTGCCTGCAAGGAATTTGTACGTTCTCCCCGTGACCGCGTGGCTTCCTCCCACGGTGCAAGGACGTGCGGTTGGTAGGTTATTTGGTCACAGTAAACTGTCCCGTGATTAGGCTAGGGTTAAATCGGGAGATTGCTGGGCGGCGCGTCTCAGTGCTGTATGTCAATAAATAAATAAAAATATGTGCCAGTCTAATCAATAGAACCCATGCAGGAGATATAGATGCTCAGGTACTGATGTGCAGGTAGCCATGGCAACCAGGATGACATCAGCCTTAATCTCCATTTTGTAACTTTAAGTGTAGTGTGGACATAACCTGAGCTTACACAACTACAGAAATGGTGCAACTTGCTTCTGCTAATAACTTAATGGAGCAATTACTAGAAAAGGCTGCACAATAAGACTTCTTGCCTCAATACATACCGTTGCAAGAACAGCCTGCAATGTGCATTTATAAACCAGAAAAAGAACGCAAAGTGTTTGTGGTTCAGACTACAGCAAGAGATAATGACAGCTTAATTTTACCAGATTGCACTGATATAATTAACAGGTCATGGACCTCTTTCTGTCTCAGTCTCTGCCACAGCTCCGGGCCTCTCTCTCCTCTGCCAGTCATGTACCTTTCTCACCGACGTGTCCATCCGTGGCCTCCTCTTGTGCCATGATGATGCCACCCTCAGAGTGGAGAAGCAAAACCTTATATTCCATCTGGGTAGCCTTCAACCTGATGGCAAGGATTTTGATATCTCCTTCTGGTAAAAAAGTCCCTCCCCCTGCCCTGCTCTGCTTCAATTCCCTTCCTCGGCCCCTTACCTCTTCTCACCTGCCTATTTCTTCCTCCTGGATCCCCTCCTTCTTCCCTTTCTCCTATGATCCACTCTCCTCTCCTCTCAGACTCCTTCCTCTCCAGCCCTTGACCTTTCACCTGTCACCTTCTAGCTATCATCCTCCCCCCCGCTCCCCCCATCCTTTTTATTCTGGGGCCTTCGCCCTTCCTTTTCAGTCCTGAAGAAGAGTCTCGACCCGAAACATCGACTCTTTATCCATTTCCAGAGATGCTGCCTGACCCACTGAGTTCCTCCAGCATTTTGTGTGTGTGGCTTCACGTAATTAACAGTCCACTCCAACTTTCTTTAATTGGGATGTGTACAATGAAGGAAAGGAATGCTCTAGGTCTCCAACCCTAGTGAGGAACAACCCAGTGTCTGGATGGTTTAACCACCGGGCCAGATGGATTGAACAGGTGGGGTGTTGAGACCGGAGGTGAGGGTTGGGCCAGTTCTGCTCACTCTCCCCGCCACTTTGCCTGAGGCTATGGGCCTGCTCAGGCTGATCTGGGTTTCATGTCTGCAAGCTCTGCGATGTTTTGCTCCACTGCGTAATGAACTGAGGCTGAGGCTGAGGCTGTGGGCCTGCTCTGAGCCTTGTGACTGCGAGCTCCACATCATTTTGCATTGCCGGGTGATGAACTGAGCCTGAGGCTGCAGGCCTACTCTAAGCTTTGTGTCTGCGAGCTCAATATCATTTTGCCCCACTGTGTAATGAACTGAGACTGAGGCTGCGGGCCTACTCTGGGCTTTGTGACTGCGAGCTCGATATCATTTTGCCCCACTGCATAATGAACTGAAAATGAGGCTGCGGGCCTACTCTGGGCTTTGTGTCTGCGAGCTCCGTGGCATTTTGCTCCATTGTGTGATGAGCTGAGGCTGCGGGCCTGAGGCTATGGGCCTACTTTGTGCCTTGGGACTCACTTTCTTTCAGAATACTGTTGCTGGCTTTTATTGTTTGCACGATTTGTGTTTTATTTTTCTCTCCCAGCACATCAGGTGCTCGACTTTTTTAAAAAATGGGTTCTTTCAGGTTTCTTGTATTGTGGCTGCCCGTAAGCAGACAAACTTCAAGGTTGTATAGTTTGTACATACTTTGATAATAAATGTACTTTGAAATTTGAACTCTAAACCAATGGTTAAATTTCAGGATTGTCTTTGCCAAATTTGTGGTGAAGTTTTAATGTTTACATAATCCATTATTTGTATTGTAATTGGCATCATCTGGAAAACCAACATCCTAATGGCCTTAAAGTATCTAATTATCATACATCTGGAAATGTGAGCAAGTTTTAATCAACGTTCTTTCATTCACATTTCTCGTAAGTTTCCAATTAGAATCCCTTTTCACATTTTTTTAAAAATGGAAAGCAGCTTTTGATTTCTTTTGGCGGTAATATTGTAATAAGGCACATTCTGGACACCTTCACCTACCTACCAGTGCTCAGGACAGCAACAAAGGTCCTCCATTTCTGGCAGTGTTCAGATCTTCCTTCATCGTGTCAGCAGCTTCCTCTCGGTTGTCACTACTGTCAGTTGTGCAGGTCCCGGGTGGAGACTCAGGAATACCGTCGTACTCAGATGTAGAAGGATTCTTCACTGCTGTTCCTGTAACAATTTTTTTTTTCAGTCATGGTTGTTAGCTCTGAGCTGACCCCCCGAACCTGGAGGACCAGTGGACCACTCTTAGTCTGGCCTCTACCCTTTGACCTGCTTAACATGGGTGACCCTACCAGGAGCCAAAGTATAAAGCCTTGACTCTAGTCAGCATAGCTCTCCAGGTCATTGAGGCACACAAGCCTCCAAACCCAATGACAAGATTGTGGTCCTCCTCTCACACTTCAGTCAGCGTTTTATGAACTTGGCTTTCATTGCAGTTCTGGGTAGGGCGTGGCCCTGTGTGGGTGGGTGGGGGGGAGGGGGTCTTCAATCAAACAGTGAGAGCTGGCCAGTTAGGGAGGCCGAAATATAGACAGTGGGCAAGACACACTTCACTGTGTGTTTCTATGTAGAGGTGATAACAAAGTGAATCTGGCTCTAAGATCTGAGATTCCTCGTTCATTTTTGCATAATCCAAAATAACAGGGTTGTGTCACTGCATAAACTGATCGAGATTAATTGCAGAGAATGAGAAAATTTGTTTTAGCCAAGCTTTCATCTGGATGATTATACGTGGAACCCCCTGAGATTCTGTGCAAATATCTTTGCCCAGTGAGTAATGAAGCCGTTCCACATCCATATGGACGCCTGTGTCAGCTTTGGCTCGCTGGTACTGCTTACATCATGGAATCCAAGTGCTTAACCCTCCGGTCTTGAGGGAATAGCTTTGGAAGGTCCGTGTGCATGCAGGCGTGCATACCCGCACGCTCGTTTGTGTGAGGGTGCATGTGTGTTAAACAGTTACAGCTGACTAATCCATAGTATACAAGACATCATCAAGGAGCGATGCCTCAGAAAGGTGGCATCCATCATTAAGGACCCCCACCACCCAGGACATGCCCTCTTCTCAATGTTACTGTCAGGGAGGAGGTACAGAAGCCTGAAGGCGCTCTCAGTGATTCAGGAAGAGCTTCCTCCCTCTGCCATCCAATTTCTGAATGAACACTGAGCCCATGAACACGACCTCACTACTTTTTTTTAATTGTTTCTGTTCTTGCACTATTTTTGTGGGCACGTGGCCAAGTGGTTAAGGCATTGGACTAGCGATCTGAAGGTCGTAGCCAAGTGGTTAAGGCATTGGACTAGCGATCTGAAGGTCGTGAGTTCGAGCTCCAGCTGAGGGAACGTGTTGTGTCCTTGACCAAGGCACTTAATCACACATTGCTCTGCGACGACACCGGTGCCAAGCTGTATGGGTCCTAATGCCCTTCCCTTGGACAACATCGGTGTCGTGGAGAGGGGAGACTTGCAGCATTGGCATCTGCCGGTCTTCCATACAACTTTGCCCAGGCCTGTGCCCTGGAGAGTGAAGACTTTCCAGGTGCAGATCCATGGTCTCGCAAGACTAACGGATGCACTATTTTTAATTGAATATACATACTGACTGTAATTCATCCTATTTCTATTATTGCGGATTGTATTGTTCTGCTGCCGCAAAGATAACAAACTTCACGACATAAGCTGGTGATATTAAACCTGATTCTGATTCTGACCAGATAACTTCTTCAGTTTGTCCAATTAAAGAAAGCAGCCGCTCTTTCCTATCGGTTGGCTTTCACACAACGGCCCCGGTTTCCAGTTCTGGGCACCTCGGGAGTATAAGAACAGCACCTGCGGGAGGCTTGGGCTCTTTTCCTTCATCCCCGTGGCCCACTTCAGGCTGAAGTGGCGACCAGAACTGAAGGACCGTTGAGGAAGAGCACTGCAGGCTCCCCGAGGTTGTTTAGCTAAATATTCATTCGTTGCACTCTTAGTTCTTCAGTCTTATGTGGGGAGATTTAATGGAGTACCCGTTAAGTTAAAGAGTGACTGAATATCCGGTTTTGTGGCTTTGTGTAGTTTAGGGTGATTTAGATGAGCACTTTCCTCTTTTTTTATATGTATTTTTTAACTTATTGAGACCCAGTGCAGAGTAGGCACTTCAGGCCACGCTGCCCTGCAATCCCCCAATGGGCAGCATGGTGGCGTAGTGGTTCACACGACGCTTTACAGTCCAGGTGACCCAGGTTCAATTCCCGCCACTGCCTGTAAGGAGTTTGTACATTTGCCCCCTGACCATGTGGGTATCCTCCCACAGTCCAAAGATGTGCCAGTTGGTAAGTTATTTGGTCATCGTAAATTGTCCCATATTTATGCTAGGGTTTAAATTTTTTTTTGAATTGAGATGCAGCACGGAATAGGCCGTTCAGCCCTTCAAACCGTACTGTCCAGCAAATTCCCCCCCAATTTAACCCTAGCCTAATCACAGGACAACTTACAATGGCCAATTAACTAACTTTGGATTTGTTTAGCTAGACATCTGGTTTAGTGTTTCAGTGTGGACTCTTGTGCAGGACGAAAGGTCAACTCATAGAGTCATTGAAGACTACAGCACAGAAACAGGCCCCTCAATCCATCTAATGCAGGCCAAATTATTAATCTGCCTAGTTCCATCGACCTGCATACCCTCCATATCATTCCCATCCATGTACCTATCCAAACTTCTCTTAAACGTTGAAATCAAAATCACATCCCCCACTTGCACTGGCTGCTCATTTCACACTCTCACCTCCCTCTGAGTGACACTCACAACACGCTGGAGGAACTCAGCAGGTCGGGCAGCATCTGTGGAAACGATGAGTCGACGTTTCGGGCCGGAACCCTTCGTCAGGACTGTAGAGGGAAGGGGGAGAGTGATAAAGCTCCCCCTCCCCCTCATATCCCCCTTAAACTTTTCACCTTTCACCCTTAACCCTTGACCTCTGGTTGTAGTCCCATCCAACCTCAGTGGAAAAAGCCTGCTTGCATTTATCAGATCTATACCCCTCATAATGTTGTATACTTTTATCAAATATCCCCTCACTCTCAAATGAGACAGGGCAATAATCTCGAACTATTCAACCTTTCCTTGTAATTCAGGTCCTCAAGACTGGGCAACATCTTTGTAAATTTTCTCTGTACTCTTTCAACCTTATTTACATCTTTCCTGTAAGTAGGTGACCAAAACTGCACACAATACTCTAAATTAGGCATTACTGATGTCTTGTATAACTCCAACATAACATTCAATTCCTGTAGTTAATACTTTGACTTATGAAGGTCAATGTGCCAAAAGCCTTTTTTATGACTCCATCTACCTGTGATGCCACTTTCAAGAATCATGGTTCTGTAGTCCCAGAGCCCTCAGTTCTTCTGCACTCTTCGGTGCCCTGCCGTTCACTATATAAGTCAAAGAAAGGTCTTACGCGAAAGGGTGAATCTACTTGGCAACTCAAATGGGAGCTGCCCGCATGCATAACCTGCACGGACCTGTGGTTACGTCGGACACTTGCTGAGAAACAGACTGTTCTTCATCTGTCACAGTGCTCTGTTGCTGCCATAACACTGTGAAAACATCTCTCTGAGCCTTCACCAGGCCAGGATGGGAACCCTGTTGATTTCAGTCCTGATTCTTGATCATGTTCGGAGTTCAGACCCAATGATGGACCAAAACAGGGATGCTGCCTGACCTGATGAGGTCCTCCTGCATTTTGTGTGCGTTGCTCAAGACTTCCAGCATCTGAAGACTTTCTCGTGTTTATAAACACAATATAAAATGTTCAAAAAGATTCAAGGTACATTTATTATCAAATTATGTATACAGTATACAACCCTGAGATTTGTCTTCCCGCAGGAAGCCAGGAAGCAAAGAAAAGCTTGGAACTCGTTTAAAGAAAGACATCAAATTACCTCCCCAACGCACAAAGGAAACAAGTCATGCAAATGTCAGAAAGAAAAAAAAAAGTGAAAAACACAGAATATGAAACAAAAAATCGAAAGAGCCCAGGCGTATTCAGTTCAGTTCAATCTGGCGCCGTGTCGTTCATTATCTGCAGGCCCCGCTGATCAAAATCGGCCAAAATAGCAACAAAAAAGGAGTGACCAGAAACCGGAAACACATTATAACGTGAAATACAGAGTCCAATTCTCAAACCGCGTCCATTAAACCTTCCTCTGGCAGCAGTGAGCAAGAGGCTGGCAGATGCTGCTGAACCTCCGCTTGCAGATTTCAATCTTCCTCAACACTTTAATTGACAAGTTCGGCGAGAAATTGAGTCAATCACGGGCTCGCTCCCCATCTACAGGCCTCTTGGTCTTGAGGCCGGACGCTTCACTCAAAACTTCACCAAAGTAAGATGTTCATGTCAAGTAAGTGGTCCGATTTTCAAAGGAAAAAGTGACTGTCTTGTGGACTTCAGTTTAGAAACACTATTGGTTTATGGTTACAACAGGAATTCTGCAGATGCTGGAAATTCAAGCAACACACATAAAAGTTGCTGGTGAACGCAGCAGGCCAGGCAGCATCTATAGGAAGAGGTGCAGTCGACGTTTCAGGCCGAGACCCTTCGTCAGGAGGGTTTACGGTTACTATTTACACGCTATTTTTTCTTTGTACATTGGGTATGGTCTTTCAACAGTCTTTTTATGGGTTATTTTATTCCTTGTTTATATATTTGGGTTCTTCTCTGAGTGTCTTTGTTTCGTGGCGACATGTTAGGAGATGAATCTCAAGTCTGTATAATGCACATGCACTTTTATAATAGATGCACTTTGAACTTTGAACCCCCTCGGCGATAGCAAAGTGCCAGATCATTCAATTGGCAGTCAGAATGGTTCGTAGATAGTCGTGGCTTTTATTAGTTCGGTGGTTTCTCATAGGTTGTGTTGGAATAGAGGCGGCCAGAGGTGTTGTAAGTGAGGTGAGGGCTGTAGTAGATAATCCTGGATTTGATGATTTCTGAGATTCTGCAAAGGCTGCAACTGCACTACTTTCTGAGGATTTAACAAACTTCTATAGATCTGTAGTGGAGAGTGTATTCACTGGCTGCATCATGGCCTGGTATGGAAACGCCCATGCCTTTAAACAGAAAATCCGACAAAAGGTAACGGATCTGCCCCAGTGCATCACAGGTAAAGCCCTCCCAACCATTGAGCACATCTAAGTGAAATGATATCGTAGGAAAACAGAATCCATCATCAGATGAAGGGTCTCGGCCTGAAACGTCGACTGTACCTCTTCCTAGAGATGCTGCCTGGCCTGCTGCGCTCACCAGCAACTTTGATGCGTGTTGCTTGAATTTCCAGCATCTGCAGAATTCCTCTTGTTTCCATCATCAGAGATCGCCAGCCCCTCCCCCCAGGTCATGCTCTCTTCTCGCTGCTGCCGTCAGGTAGAAGGTTCAGGAGCCTCAGGACTTACAGCACCAGGTTCAAGAACAGTTGCTACCTCTCAACTATCAGGCTGTTGAACAAAAGGGGATAACTACATTCACTTGCCCATCCATTGAGATGTTCCCACAACCAATGATCTCACTTCATGGACTCCTTATCTCATGTTCTCATTATTTATTGCTATTTATTTATATTTGCATTTGCACAGTTTGTTGTCTTCTGCACTGTGGTTGATCTTTCATTGATCCTGTTATAGTTACTATTCTATAGATTTGCTGAGTATGCCCACAGGAAAATGAATCTCAGGGTTGTATATAGTGATAAATATGTACTTTGATAATAAAATGTACTTTGAACTTTGATAAGCAGGAAATAGCTGATCATCTGCACCTTTTGCACCCCTGAAGTTGCTCCTCCATGTAGGAGCTGAAAGCCTCACTGATAATCACGTTGCAAATTCTGGACCATCATGATCCCTATGAAGGTTGTGTGTATTTTGAGAGACATGGATGAACCATATCTTATGATATGATGATTATGAAGACACACAGTCCTCTTTTATTGTCATTTAGTAATGCATGCATTAAGAAATGATACATTATTTCCTCCGGTGTGATATCACAAAATACAGGACAAACCAAGACTGAAAAAACTGACAAAACCACATAATTATAACATATAGTTACAAACAGTGCAACAATGCCATAACTTGATGAAGAAGTCCGTGAGCACAGTAAAGTTCAAGGTTTCTCAAATGTCCCACATCTCACGCAGACGGGAGAAGGAAGAAAAACTCTCCCTGCCATGCCGACCACAATCCGACTCTGAGTCATCTGAAAACTTCGAGCTCTGATCAGCTCTCCGACACCGAGTACTCTGTCCGAACGATTCGACCTCCTTCTCGGTCGCCAAAGGCAGGCAAGGCCGGGGATCTTCTTTCACATCTTTATCACATCTCTGTGGCCACTTTACTAGGATCCTCCTGTACTTCCCAAAGTGTCCATCGAGTGTACGTTTATGGTATTCTGCTGCTGCAGCCCATCCACTTCAAGGTTTGACATGTTGTACAGTCACAGATGCTTGTCTACACACCGCTGTTATAAAGCATGTTCTTTTGCAGCCTTCCTGTCAGCTTGAACCAGTCTGGCCATTCTCCTCTGACCTCGCTCATTAACAAAGCATCTTCGCCCACAGAGCTGCTGCTCACCAGATGTTTTTTTTTGTTTTTCACACCATTCTCTGTAAACTCTAGAAACAGTTGTGCGTGAAAATCCCAAGAGATCAGCGGTTTCTAGAATCCTCACACCACCCCATCTGGCACCAACAATCATTCCACGGTCAAAGTCACTTAGATCACATTTCTTCCCCATTCTGAAATTTGGTCTGAACAGCAACTGAACCTTTTAACCACGTCTGCATGGTTTAATGCATTGAGTTTCTGCCGCATGATTGGCTGATTAGATATTTGCATAAACAAACAGGTGTACCCAATAAAGTGGCCACTGAGTGTATGTTCTGCAACACAGCTCTGGAAGTCTGGCACTCTCTGTAATAGTGTTATGCCAGTAGTCAATTGAAATTCAAGAATTGGTAGAATGAATTCGTGTTAGCAAACAGCATTTTCTAAAGCATAGAATTTGATCCTGCATATGAAATTTCAGTAAAAGATGTAATGATTAGTATAGTTCATTGAGCCTTCCGTCTGTGGAAATCCTGGGTTCCCATGAATATTTGTAAAGTCTTCGTGGAGGATACTAACAATTACAACTGGAACATTATAGTTTGGCAAACATTCCCTGAAATGATTAGCAGGAACTCAAAGAAGCATGTTACAAGATTTACTGGTATCTCTGATCTCCCAGGACTTTAGAAAGGGATCACAAGCATTGAAGGATGACTCGTCTGTAATTAGAACAATGGCAGAGCACAAAAGCCACCTAAGTCTTGGTGGGATTGTTATTGTGGAGAAACTTGGCTCCAGTTATCGCGAAACCTAATTACAATCAGCACACACAAAATGCTGGAGGAAATCAGCAGGTCAGGCAGCATGTATGGAAATGAATAAACGGTTGATATTTCAGACCGAGACCCTTCGCCAGGACTGGAAAGGAAGGGGCAAGGCACCAGAATAAAAAGTTGGGGGGAGGAGAGGAAGGAGACTAGCTGGAAGGTGACCGGGGAAGCCAGGTGGGTGGGAAAGGTCAAGGGCTGGAGAAGAAGGGATCTGATAGGAGAGGAGAGTGGACCATAGGAAGAAGGGAAGGAGGAGAGGACCCGGGGTTGGGGGGGGGGGGGGGAATGATAAGCAGGTAAGTAGAGGTAAGAAGCCAGAGTAGGGGAGGGGAAGGGAAATTTATTTTTAGCAGAAGGAGACATCAATATTCATAACATCAAGTTGGAGGTTACCCAGATGGAATATAAGGCTTTACTTCTCCACCCAGAGGGTGGCATCATCATGGCACAAGAGGGTGTCACGGACAGAGAACTCTCTTGGGGCAAGTGAGATCACGGGGCCCTGTGCAAGAGGGGCAAAGACAAAATTAAGCAGCAGCTCTTGCAGGCAAACGTCGAGGTCAATGAGTGGCGGCAGCCGGCTTGTGTTAGAGACCACTGGAGATCACTGATCCATGGAGCAGCCAAGAACGTCGAGGAATCCAGAAGAGCGACCGCTGAAGAGGAATGGAGACACAGGAAGGATCCTACTGGCCAGGTACCTGCATCTCAGCTGTTGCCGTGTCCCTGCTGCTCCAGAGTCTGCAGGTCCAGAATTGGCCTCTACAGTCACCAACGATCATACTGATGATCCTGAGGACTCCTCTTCCCTCTTGATCTTCGCAAGCGAAGAATTAGCCACCTCTCATTGTAATCTGGATTTCCAAGTGAGGGTGTTCCCAGGTATCTGCTGTTCTCGTCCTCTGGATGGTAGTGGTCGTGGGTCTGGACGGTGCTGCCTTAGGAACTTTGGTGTGTTGTTGCAGTGCATCTTGTAGATAGTACACACTGCTGCAACTGTTCGTTGATGGTGGAGGGATTGGATGCTTGTGGAAGGGGTACCAATCAAGCGGCTGCCTTGTACTGGATGGTGTCAAGCTTCTTGAGTGTTGATGGAGCTGCACTCACCCAGGCGAGTGGCAAGTATTCCATTACACTCCTGACCTGAACATTGTAGATGGTGGACAGGCTTTGGCGAGTCAGGAGGTGAGTTACAGGCTGCAGGATTCCTATTCTTTGACCTGCTCTGGTAGCCACAGTGTTTATATAGCTAGACCAGTTCAGTTTCCTGTCCTGTCAGCATATGTGAGAAGAGATGGCCAATCCCCTTAGTTTATGAGGAAGGAGAGAGAGATGGCTGTGTCAGAACCCAAGTGTGGAGGAAAGACGGACTCTGATGTAGAGACGGCAATCAGAGTTTATTCAGAAGAATTCCAACAGAACTTTGGCGGCTTGGCCGAGTAACACCACGACAAATAACATTTTCAAAACTAGGACCCCGCAATTTGTGCTAATCAGGCATCCACTTAAATATTACAGGTAACATGGATCCAACCTATTGTCCTGGCTTCTTCCTGGAACATTTGATGTCCTTACTAATCAAAAACATATCAAGCTCCATTTTAAATATACCCAATGACTTGGCCTCCACAGCCATCTGTGACAATGAATTCCTCAGATTCACCACCCTCTGGTTAAAAATTCCTCTTCATCTCTGTTTTAAAGTGAGATCCTTCTATTCAGAGACTGTGCTCTCTGGTCCTAGACTCCCCCACTATAGAAAACATCTTCTCCACATCCTCTCCATCTAGACCTTTCGATATTTGATATGTTTCAATAAAATCCCCCTTCACTGTTCTAAATTCCAGTGAATACAGGCCCAGAGCCATCAAACGCTCCTGAAATATTAGCCCTTTCATTCCTGGGATTATTCTTGTGAATCTCTTCTAGACCCTCTCCAATGCCAGTGCGTCATTTCTTACATAAAAGGTAAAAAACTGGTCACAATACTACAAGTACGATCTGACCAATGCCTTTTAAAAATCCTCAGCAACACCTACTTGCTTTTATATTCTAGCCTTCTCGAAATTTCAATATTATCTCTTCCTTTCTTCTGGATTCTAATGAACCAAGGCTAATTTGACTTTATGTCCCCACGTGTGAAATTCCTGTCCACCAAGGAACTGCTCTGGTGAACCTTCACTGCAGGTCAAGCACGTTCTTTCCAAGGTTAAGGAGGAGGGGCTCCCGATGCAGTCTCCTCTACATTGGTGAGACCCGTCATAAACTGGGGGACCGTTTCACCACACACCTCTGCTCCACCTACCAAAAGCAGAACCTCCTGCTGACCAAACATGTTAATTCTGATTCCCATTCCCATTCCCATTCCCTTTCCCTTTCCAACATATCATATATATATAAACCATATAACAATTACAGCACAGAAACAGGCCATCTCGGCCTTTCTAGACCATGTCGAACTCTTAGTCCCACCAACCTGCACTCAGCCCATAACCCTCCATTCCTTTCCTGTCCATATACCTATCCAATTTTACTTTAAACATCGAACCTGCCTCAACCACTTCTGCTGGAAGCTCGTTCCACACCGCTACCACTCTCTGAGTAAAGAAGTTCCCCCTCATGTTACCCCTGAACTTTTGCCCTTTAACTCTCAACTCATGTCCTCTTGATTGAAACTCCCCCACTCTCAATGGAAAAAGCCTATCCACGTCAATTCTATCTATGTCCCTCATAATTTTAAATACCTCTATCAAGTCCCCCCTCAACCTTCTACGCTCCAAAGAATAAAGACCCAATTTGTCCAACCTTTCTCTGTAACTTAGGAGATGAAACCCTGATAACATTCCAGTAAATCTTCTCTGTACTCTCTCAATTTTGTTGACATCTTTCCTATAATTCGGTGATCAGAACTGTACACAATACTCCAAATTTGGCTTTACCAATGCCTTGTACAATTTCAACATTACATCCCAACTCCTATACTCAATGCTCTGATTTATAATCAGTCCAAGGTCTCATCTTACCCCACGATGAGGTCACCCTCAGAGTGGAGGACCAATACCTTGTATTCCGTCTGGGTAGCCTCCAACCTGATGGCATGAATATCAGTTTCTCCTTCTGGTTTAAAAAAAAATCCCTCCCCCTCCCCTCTTGTCCTGTTCCCCTCTCTGTAGAGTATTGCTTTCGGTAACCTGGAGCTGTCCGTGTGAGACGCGTGGACTGACCGGCTGAGCTGCTCGAGCCGCAAAGTGGCTTCAGTGCTTGGAACTGAGCCTTCTCCAGGACCTCGTTGTTGGATTCACGCTCCTGCCAGCTGATACCCATGATGGAGCGGAGACAGTGCTGATGGAAGTGCTTGGGGTACGAGACCCAGGCTTCAGGGCCGTGTAGCGGTGTTGTGACAAGGGCAGCTCCGTAGAGCTTGGATTTTTGTGGACAGACACAGCTGGTGGTTCTTCCACATATGACCCTGGAGGCATCCAAAGGCACTGCCGGCTCTGGCTAGTCAATCGCCAACACTCCTTACTACCGTAGAGTGATTGGAGATGACGCTGCCCTGGTAGGTGAACTGCTCAACCGTGGTGAGAGGGTGGCCGTCAGTGGTGACCCGAGGAGGGTTGTAAACACCACAAAGAGGGCTTCTGATAGAGGATCGTTGTTTTCTTCAGACTGACCGTTAACCCAAAAGCCCTTGCAGCCTTGGCGAACTGAGTGACAGCAGCCTCCTCCTGCTCCCCACACACCTTCTGACCCTGCCTTCTGCACCCTTCCTTTCAAGCCCCGATGAAAGGTCCTCGTCTGAAGTGTCGACTGTTTCTTCATTTCCGCGGACGCTGCCTGAGCTGCTGAGCTCCTCCAGCATTTTGTGTGTTTCGCAACGTTCCAGCATCTACAGTGTTTATGATCATACAGGATGGAGAATCACGGACGTCGCGGTAACATAGCAGTTAAGGTTCAAAGTTCAAAGTAAACTTATTATATAACTACACATATGTCACCATATACAACCCTGAGGTGCATTTTCTTGTGGGCATACTCAGTAAATCCAATACCCATAATAGAATAAATGAACGACCACACCAACAGGGTGGACAACCAGTGTGCAAAAGACAGCAAACTGTGCAAATAAAAAATTAAAGGGAAAAAAGAAATAATAATAATAATTAAATAAGCAATAAATATTGGGAACATCGAGATAGTGAAATATTGAAAGCAATAAATCATATGATGCTGGGGCATCAAACGATCCGGAAATCTGACGACAGAAGCCAAGCAGCTATTTCTGAATCATTGAGCACGGGCCTCCAGACTCCAGTACACCCTCCCCAGTGGTAGTAATGAAAAAGCACCATGGTAACTGTTACAGCTCAGAGCGCGCTGGAGTTTGGAGTTCAGTTCCAGCATTGTCTGTAGGAGGTTTCTACATCCCTCCCATAGAGTGCGTGAGTTTCCTCCGGGTGCTTTGGTTTCCTCCCAGAGTCCAAAGACGTACCGGTTGGTAGGTTTCTTGGACATTGTAAATTGTCCCGCGATGAGGCTTGGGTTAAATAGAGGGGTTGCTGGGTGGCGCAGCTCGTTGGGATGGAGGAGCCTATATCGCAATAAATAAATAATAATCAAATGCAGCTTTGAGTTGTGTAACGCTTTGGTTCCGTCGGTTGCTTATGTCCAGGGAAGACACAATCCGGCCCCACCAAACGTGGGAGATAGAAGCGCAAGCCCCCCAAGTCCCCCCATTTGTGTGGCTGCTGTGTGACTTGTTCCCCTGCTACAAATAACAGACCATGAAATAACGGACAGCACACTGCATGCAATTAAAAGATTTAGCTTTATAATTCAGAATTTGACTTAAGGGTTAGTAAAGAAAAAGCAAGAAAAAAGAAAAGGACCCATTTTTAATGAAACTGTCTCATGTGCACAAGCTGGAGCTCACGGTTTCTCCTTCTCCGATCCTCCATCGATTCTCCGGGCTTCATGGAAACCCGGCCCCACTCCGGGATTCATGGAAACCCGGCCCCACTCCGGGATTCATCCAAACCCAACCCCACTCCGGGATTCATCCAAACCCGGCTCCACTCCAGGATTCATGGAAACCCGGCCCCACTCCGGGCTTCATGGAAACCTGGAAAATTTATAATTTACTATTACAACAGGATAATTATCTTCTATTTAAGATTAAGCAAAATTGGGAAAGAAAGATTAACATGACCTTGGTAACAGAGGATTGGTTGCGAATTTTGAATTTGGTTGACTCTTCTTTGATTTGCGCCATTCTTTGATTCAATTTAAAATTGTACATCGTTATTTGACAAAGGAGAGACTGTCTAAAATATTTCCTAATGTTAATAGTTAGTGTGATAGATTTAAAACTGAGGTAGCTAGATTGACACATATGTTTTAGTCGTGTTCTGTACTGAAACAGTTTTGGAAATCTATTTTTTCTACAATTTCTAAAGCTTTAAAAATTAATTTACAACCTAATAAATTGAGTTTTGTTTGGTATAATTCCTTAATATATTCATGGCATTTCTATATCAGACCAATATGTAATTGCATTTGTTACATTATTGACTAGAAGGGCTATTTTATTGAAATAGAAAGATGCTTCTGCTCCCACTTTGATACAATGGTTCTCTCAGGTGATGTTATGTCTTAGTTTGGAAAAAATCAGAAATTGAACTTTTGATCCTCGATTTGGCTTTGAGAAACGTTGGGGCTCTTTTGCCTGCTACTATCATTTGATTTGAGTTAATTAAGATGGTTCCCTTCTGATTCTTGGGTAAATGGATTTGGCTGGCAGATTGATGTCTTTTTTTATAGAAGCTTGTATGGCGTACAGCTCCGGGTTTGTGCTCCAAATGAGTTTTTTTTCTCATTTTTTTTTTGTTTGTTAGCTGGGTTTTTTTTTGTTTTAGTTAGTAGGGGTTCTTTTTTCCTTTCTTTTTCAAAAAAAAATAGCTTTAACATTTTGTTTTTTTAAAATTATTATTATCATTATTGATATACTGTCTAGCTTGGTTAATAGCTTGACTCTTATTATACATATTGATATATAGACTTGATTATTTTAATGTTTTTTTTCTGTTGACAATTTTCAATAATAATTAATAAAAAGATTTAAAAATGAAATGAAACCTGGCCCCAGAAATCGTGCTTGACTAATCTTCTGGATTTTTTCGAGGATGTAACTATGAAAATGGACAAGGGAGAGCCAGTGGATGTAGTGTACCTGGACTTTCAGAAAGCCTTTGATAAAGCCCCACATAGGAGATTAGTGGGCAAAATTAGAGCACATGGTATTGGGGGCAGAGTGCTGACATGGATTGAAAATTGGCTGGCTGACAGAAAGCAGAGTAGTGACTAACGGGTCCCTTTCGGAATGGCAGGCGGTGACCAGTGGGGTACCGCAGGGTTCAGTGCTGGGACCGCAGCTGTTTACAATATATATTAATGATTTAGATGAGGGAATTAAAAGTCACATTAGCAAATTTGCTGATGACACAAAGCTGGGTGGCAGTGTGAAATATGAGGAGGATGTTATGAGAATGCAGGGTGATTTGGACAGGCTGGGTGAGTGGGCAGATGCATGGCAGATGCAGTTTAATGTGGATAAATGTGCGGTTATCCACTTTGGTGGTAAGAATGGGAAGGCAGATTATTATCTAAATGGAGTCAAGTTAGGAAATGGGGAAGCACAACGAAATCTAGGTGTTCTTGTACATCAGTCACTGAAAGCAAGCGTGCAAGTACAGCAGGCAGTGAATAAAGCTAATGGCATGCTGGCCTTCATAACAAGGGGAATTGAGTATAAGAGCAAAGAGGTCCTTCTGCAGCTGTACAGGGCCCTGGTGAGGCAACACCTGGAGTACTGTGTGCAGTTTTGGTCTCCAAATTTGAGGAAGGACATTCTTGCTATTGAGGGAGTGCAGCGTAGGTTCACAAGGTTAATTCCTGGGATGGCAGGACTGTCATATGTCGAAAGATTGGAGTGACTGGGCTTGTATACTCTGGAATTTAGAAGGCTGAGAGGGGATCTTATTGAAACATATAAGATTATTAAGGGATTGGACACGCTGGAGGTAGGAAGCATGTTCCCGCTGATGGGTGAGTCCAGAACCAGAGGCCACAGTTTAAGAATAAGGGGTAGGCCATTTAGAACAGAGTTGAGGAAAAACTTTTTCACCCAGAGAGTGGTGTGCTCTCTGGAATGCTCTGCCCCAGAAGGCTGTGGAGGCCAAGTCTCTGGATGCTTTGAAAAAAGAGATGGATAGAGCTCTTAAAGATAGCGGAATCAAAGGTTATGGGGATAAGGCAGGAACTGGATACTGATTGTGGATGATCAGCCATGATCACAGTGAATGGCGGTGCTGGCTCGAAGGGCCAAATGGCCTACTCCTGCACCTATTGTCAATTATCTATTGTCACTCCGGGCTTCATGGAAACCCGGCCCCACTCCGGGCTTCATGGAAACCCGGCCCCGCTCCGGGCTTCATGGAAACCCGGCCCCGCTCCGGGCTTCATGGAAACCCGGCCCCGCTCTGGGATTCATGGAAACCCGACCCCGCTCTGGGCTTCATGGAAACCTGGCCCCGCTCCGGGCTTCATCCAAACCCGGCCCCGCTCCGGGATTCATGGAAACCCGGCCCCCCCCCCCCCGGATTCATGGAAACCCGGCCCCGCTCCGGGCTTCATGGAAACCCGGCCCCGCTCCGGGATTCATGGAAACCCGGCCCCGCTCCGGGCTTCATGGAAACCCGGCCCCGCTCCGGGCTTCATGGAAACCCGGCCCCGCTCCGGGCTTCATCCAAACCCGGCCCCGCTCCGGGATTCATGGAAACCCGACCCCGCTCCGGGCTTCATGGCAACCTGGCCCCACTCCGGGCTTCATCCAAACCCGGCCCCACTCCGGGATTCATGGAAACCCGGCCCCACTCCAGGCTTCCTCGAAACCCGGCCCCACTCTAGGCTTCATCGAAACCCGACCCCACTCCGGGATTCATGGAAACCTGGCCCCACTCCGGGATTCATGGAAACCCGACCCCACTCCAGGATTCATGGAAACCCGGCCCCACTTTGGGATTCATGGAAACCCGGCCCCACTCCGAGCTTCATCCAAACCCGGCCCCACTCCAGGATTCATGGAAACCCGGCCCCACTCCAGGATTCATGGAAACCCGGCCCCACTCTGGGTCGACTCCTCCGATCTCTCCTCTCTTCTCCCCTCTCAAAAGCCCCAAGCCCAACCTTAGTGTCCCTCACCAGAGAGACCTCCCTTGAATCCGTTCATCCCAATTGGATGGCGCACATTTCTCCTATCTCTTATCTTCAACAGTAACCCAAACAAGCATGAAAGCAGAGAACAGAAAAGCATAACAGAGACAACATATGAACCGTGCGAACCAGGGCATTACAGTTGGAAGACAAGAACAAATGGTATTGGTATCCATTCCCAGAACGTCCCCTGGAAGCCTTGAAGCCTGTCAACATCCTTGATACTGT
This sequence comes from Mobula birostris, assembly GCF_030028105.1. Lineage (NCBI taxonomy): Eukaryota > Metazoa > Chordata > Chondrichthyes > Myliobatiformes > Myliobatidae > Mobula > Mobula birostris. Next base: position 4,623,351 of record NC_092398.1, read on the forward strand.
CCCACCTCTGTTGCACTTCCCATTAGGAAATACAGTCCAATCCAACATGTGGAACACCATGGAATAAAACTTCAGACTATTCGGAAAGTGTTAAATGTGTCCAGCCAAAGCTGCTCTGATTAACTATGTGGAACATATGTTGGCTCGATAAGGCTTGTCGTGCCTTTGTAGCCACATGTTAAAGCTATTCAGACGCCCACTCTGGAAGAGAAAGTGGCCTTCACCAGCCAGAAAGCGAATGCGCTGTCTGTTCCCAGTCCAGGGTGCTTCTCTCCGAGGACGTGGTCAGCCCAATGTAGCAGTGAGCTGCCGGGCAAAAACTCAGTAAAAGGCAATAATCATACTTCTCCCCAAATGACCTCAAACTAGCTGCAGAAGGGTAGCCAAAAATAAATATAGATTCTGCAGTGCGTTTATCATGAATGGCTGAATATCCATCTCAGATAGTGAACACCATTGGGACTCAGTTTACTCAAAACCCACCAGCTTCAAAGCAAATAAGCTAAAGTGAAAAGATTAGCTGTATTTGTCATGTCCCAGTGGGAGAGGCAGATACATTAGGAGCATTTTTGGAACTCATAAATCTACAAGGACGTCGTCAGGTCTGGAGGGCCCGGGTTATTAGGAAAGATTGAATAGGTTAGGACTTTGTTCCTTGGAATGTAGACAATCGAGAGGAAATTTGATAGAGGTATGCAAAATTGAGGGGTATTGATACGGTGAATGCAGGCAGGCTTTTTCCACTGAGGTTGGGTGGGATGACAACCAGAGGTCATGGGTTAAGGGTGAAAGGTGAAATGTTTAAGGGGAACATCAGGGGAATCGTCTTCACTCAGAGGGTGGCGAGAGTGTGGAGCGAGCTGCCAGCACAAGTGGTGTATGTGAGCTCAATGTCAACGTTTAAGAGAAGTCCGGATAGACACATGGATGGGAGAGGTATGTGGTCCTGGTGCAGATCAATTAGACCAGGCTATTTTAATGGTTCAACACAGTCTAGATGGGCCAAAGGGTCTGTTGCTGCTCTGTGTTTTGTTTTTAATGAGCCTATGTCTCTAAGAATCCACAATTGCCCTCACAAAATTTGATGCTATCGCAGGATGATTGGGAGCCTCAGCTGTTACAGAAGATCATCTCATGACTCCCACTCCTTTACAATCTGTTGGCAAAGCTTCATTAATTTCCAGCCAAGCTGTTAAACGGTCCAGCACCCATCAGGTAGGTGCTCAGTTCACAATGACAGTAATCCAATGCCATTCGATAGCGTAACGTGGCACGACCACGCCACTAAACCGTGGTCGAGGTGGGTCACGGATCGCACTTCTTTCCCCTGTCTGCTGAAATTGGAAGAAATTGGTGGGAGAAGCAGTATGTGATAGGGCCTATGTGCGCCAGCATTAAAATAGGCAACTGAAGATTACTGCCACTCTCACAGATTAGTATAAAACTTTGATAAAGTAGCCATTGTTTCATTTCTCAAGCTATAATATATATGGATCAGCCTTGATGAAATGACAGGGCAGACATGATGGGCCGAATGGCTTAATTGAGCCTCTATGCTTTATGCATAACTTCTCTAACTGTACTGTGCAAAGGTCTGAGGCCCATATCTATAGCTAGGCTGCCTAAGACTTTTGTACAGTACTGTATTTGCCTATGTGGAGGGGAGAGAGAGTTTGTAAATCTGGTGGGAGCAAGAGATGTTGGGAATGGTGAGGGTGGAGTTCGGAGGGAGGGGGGTGTGGGACAGGTGGCAGAGAAGGAGTGCCAGGGGTGGGGTGGGGGTGGCACAGGTGTAAACGCACCCAGTCCTGAGACACCAGGCAAGTTCACTTGATTCCAAACAATTGGTTTATTGATCATTCCAGAATGTCTCTCTGGTGCTTCCCACTCCCTCCCCTCTCCCTTCCCCTTTTCCCAACCATGATTCCCCTCTCCCTGCCCCCTTCCCACTCTCAGTCTACAATAGAGACCCAGATCAGAATCAGGTTTATCATCATTCACATACGTCATGAAATTTGTGGCAGCTGTACAGTGCAATACATAAAATTGCTACATTACTGTGCAGAAGTCTAGTAGATATATGTGACTAACACTTCTGCACTGTACTGACTACAAAAAGCTGACCATGAGACTGAAGCATCTTTTTCATCTTTCTTTTGCTTCTCCCTCCCTTCTCTTACTAGACCTCTATCACCATCTGATTTCAGCTTTCTTTGTTCTATTGATGCTTGGTTCCTGAAACGATAAGTTTTGTGCTTCTCTCCTGACTTCGGAAAGAACCTTGGCCTAGAATCCAACGATGCTGTGACCAAAGTGTGAAACTTGGAGGCCAGGACACCGGGAGACAGGGTGCGAACCCACTATCCACTCCTCCTCTCACCAATCACGCTGAGGAAGTTTGAAATCCTCGAGGCTGGAGTGGAGGGCGGGCATCTACCAGCCTCTCGTTCACTGCTGCCAGAGAGGCTGTCTGCACGTGGCGGTCTTTCGTTCTCTCTCGCTGGCTGCTCCCGAGGGAAGTTCCTTCAGTTCGAGTGATCTCTCTCTCTCGATGCTGTCGGCAGCTGGTGCCAGAGTCAACGGAGATTGTAAATCTGGACTCCCATTCAGGTTTATGATGTTTCCAGTTCTCGTTGTGGCTGCTCTTTTTTGTTACTACTTTTGGGTGATTTTTCAATCGGGGTGGCCTGCGGGTAACAAACACTGAAGCCGAACAGAACTAAATATGCCTTTTGACTTTGAGTTTTACATTCTGTGTTTTGCGCTTTTGTTTTGTCGCCGTTTGCGTGACTTTTTTGCGTGTGGGGGAAGGGTTTTTGATGCTTGATATTCATAGTCATAGTCATACTTTATTGATCCCGAGAGAAATTGGTTTTCGTTACAGTCGCACCATAGATAATTAAATAGTAATAAATAAACGATGTCCTTCTATGAACAGGTTCCATGGTTTTCTTTGTTTCGTGTCTGTCTGTGGGGAGGGCAAATCTCGGGGTTGTTTACTGCATACGTACTTTGATAATGAATGTACTTCGAGTTTTTGAATCTACAGTTTTTGAGTCTCTGCTACAGTTTGAGCTGGCTGTTTGTGACTTACAGTTGCCTCAAAGTACTGGCTTGTCTTTATAAATAAACCTCTGCGGAAACAGAGTGGCCTGGCCTTGATTCCGCGAGCTTTTATTTTTACAGGCAAGCCAGCATGTTGAAGGGAATCTGATGTGTGATAACGTGCCCTGCGAGTAAACCTGACTGCACGTGCCAACAAGGGCTTGAAGTGCCACAGTTGCTGGAGTTTGCCTGCCAACATGTTGCTAATCACAGACACGCTCCCAACTCCCTGAAAATTAATTCCAAACCAGCATTAAAGCAGAAAAAGGAACAAGAATGAAACAAGAGCAGGCTGCTCGAACCCCACTCCGCCATTTAATAAGATCATTATCTATCATTATTCCTAATTCCACCTTCCTGTAATAACCCAGGTATCTTGATCCCTTTATCAGCTAAAAATATAGTGAGCAAACGCACACAAATATTGGAGAAACTCAGCGAGCCAGGCAGCATTTGTGGACCCAACATATTGAGACAATTAGGAAGAAGGCACGCCAGCGGCTACCTTTCATTAGGTGTTTGAGGAGATTTGGTAGAGTTATAGAATCATAGAAAAGTACAGCACAGAAACAGGCCTTCGGCCCATCTAGTCCATGCTGAATCTCTCCACTAACTGTTCTGGCCGTCTGGCTCTCATCCCCCTACAAATCTCGTTTAAACTCCACCCTGAGCTCCAGCAAACCTTCCCACTAGGATATTAGTCCCCCTCCAGTTCAGGTGCAAACCGTCCCTTCTGTACAGGTCCCAGCTCCCCTGGAAGAGAGCTCAATGATCCAAGAATCTTATGCCCTTCCTCCTACACCAACTCCTTAGCCATGTTTTAAACTATATAATCTCCCGGACGAAGGATCTCGGCCTGAAGCGTCGGCTGTACCTCTTCCAATAGATGCTGCCTGGCCTGCTGCGTTCCACCAACATTTTGTGTGTGTTGCTTAATCTTCCTAGTTCTGGTCTCACCAGCACGTGGCACAGGTAGCAATCCTGAGATCACAACCCTGGACGTCCTGCCCTTTAATGTAGCACTGGAACCCACTTTGCAGAACCTTGTCACCCTTCCTACCCTTGTCATTGGTACCTACACGGACCACAACGTCTGGCTGTTCACACTTCCACTTAAGAATCCTGAGGATTCGGTCCAAGATGCCCTGGACCCTGGCATCCAGGAGGCAACACACCACCTGGGAATCTCATTTTCATCCACAGAACCTCCTTTCTGTTCCCCTAACTAACAAATCTCCCATCACCACAGCTCGCCTCTTCTCCCCTGCTTCCCTTCTGAGTCAGCACCAGAGACCTGACCGCTGTGACTGTCCTCTGCTAGGTCGTTCCCCCACCCCCACCCCAACAGCATCCAAGTGATATATCTGTCGTTGAGGGGGGTGGCCACAGGGGTATCTGCACTGCCTGTTCAACCCCTTTCCCCTTCCTGACTATCACCAGTTTCCTGTGCCCTACACCCTTCGTATAACTACCTCTGTGTAGGTCCTAGCTATCACCTCCCCCTCAAGCCTCCCGAATGATCCAGAGTTCATCCAGTTCCAGCTCCAACTCTGTAACACAGAGTGTTAGTCACAGCGGTGGGATGCACCTCATAGGTGTAATTGGCATCAGGGCCACCTGGAGGCCTCCCTGCCTTCCCACATCCCGCAAGAGGAGCATTCCGCTATCGTGCCTGGCGTTCCTACTGTTCTAACTGAGCAAATAAAAAGAAGGAAGAGCCTCGAAGAGCCAAAGCCCAAATGTCTCCACTCTAACTCTGACCACTCCAATGATGGCCACTCCGAGCATGGGTGCTCCACTTGCCCCTGTCTTACTTTAGTTTGTTCTTGTCAATCTATCCCGAACACTGATTGGCTTCTCAGGCTTCCAATCTCCGATTTACCGCTGTTCAAAGTTCCGTGAGTCACTGCCTTTTCTATTCAATCAGCAAACCTGAGTGAGCTAGACCTCAAGCTTCTGATCTCTGATTTGCCACAACAAGTGATATGCCATCAAAGACTCAGGATAACTTTGACAGATGTACCGCGGAGAGAACTCTGACTAGCTGCACCACCGTCTGATATGGTCAACCAATAGACAGGATTGGAAAAAGCTGCAGACGGTGTAAACTGAACTAACGCCGTCACGGGCAAGAGCTTTCCCAGCACCGAGGAAATCTTCAAATAATGATGCCTCGAAAGGTGCCATTCATCATTAAGGACCCTCACCCTCTGGGACATGCCCTCTTCTCATTGCTGCCATCTTGGAGGAGGTACAGGAGCCTGAAGACGCACGCTCAACATTTTAGGAACAGATTCCTCCCCTCCGCCATCAGATTCCTGAAAGGACATTGAGCCCAAGAATACTACCTCACTATTTTTTAGGTCTTTTTGATCTATTTATTTATTTTTGATATTCCTAATTGTAATTTACAGATTATTCATGTATTGCTCTCTGCTACTGCTGCAAATCCACCAGTTTCTCAATATATGTCAGTGATATACTTTATACTTTATTGTCACCAAACAATTGATACTAGAACGTACAATCATCATAGCAATATTTGATTCTGCACTTCCCGCTCCCTAGATTACAAATCAATAGTAAATATTAAAAATTTAAATTATATATCATAAATAGAAAATAGAAAAATGGAAAGTAAGGTAGTGCAAAAAAACCAAGATGCAGGTCCGGATGTTTGGAGGATACGGCCCAGATCCGGGTCAGGATCCGTTCAGCAGTACTATGAAATAAAGCCCATTCTAATTTTGATTTCTCTGCTGCAAATTCGAATTCTAGTCCTGAAGAGGTGGAGCAATGTGCAAAATGGACCAGCCATATACACCCAGCGGCCACCTTAGTATTAGATACCAAATGAAGTGGTCACTCAGTGATTGTTCGTGGTTTTCTGCTGCTGTAGCCCATCCTCTTCAAAGTTCGACATGTTGTGTATTCAGAGATGCTCTTCCACACACCACTGTTGTATGTGTAGTTATTTGAGTTACGGTCACCTTCTTGTCAGCTTGAAACAGTATGGCCATTCGCTTCTGAACCCCCCCCCCCCCCCCCACCATTAACAAGGCATTTTCGCTCACAGAACTGCTGCTCACTGGATGTCTTTTTTGTTTCTCACACTACTCCCTGTAAAGTCTAGAGACTGTAGTACATGAAAATCCCAGGAGATCAGCAGTTTCTGAGATATTCATACCACCCCATCTGGCACCAGCAATCATTCCACGGTCAAAGTCGCATAGATCACATTTCTTCCTCGTCCTGATATTTGGTCTGAACAACCGAACCTCTTGACCAAGCCTGCGTGCTTTTATGCATTGAGTTGCTGCCACACGATTGGCTAATCAGATATTTGCATTAATGAGCAGGTGGTCACTAAATGTAGATACTGTGGCCAGAGGCTGTTTACTCCCCTGCTGAGTGAATGACTCTGTAACACCTTTCCAGCACCCATCAGAAACGCGAGGGATTTTGCGGATGCTGGAAATCTTGAGGAACACACAAAAGACTGACCTGCTGAGTCCTTCCAGATTCGGCGTGCATTCCCCATCATCCAGCATTCCAACTTGGTCGGCGTAGATGAATTGGGCCAAAGGAACTGTATTCTACATTGTGTAACTCGGTGGCTCCATGACTGTATCCACCTGGCTCGGGTCAGGAATGTGATGGAATGCTCCCAACCTGATTGGATGAGTGCAACTCCAGCGATTCCAAAGAAGCACGGCACCCTCCAGGACAAAACAGCCAATCTGATCAGCACCTTAGCCAGCTCCCAAAATATTCATTCCCCTAATCACCAGCTGATTGCAATCTGAACTGCAAAACCAGAAGATAAAGGAGCAGAGTTAGGCCATTAGGTCTGCTCCACTATTTCATTATTTTCCCTTTCAGCTCCAATCTACTGCCATCTCCCCAAGTTCCTTTATGCCCTGACTAATCTCTGCTTTAAATATACCCAATGACTTAGCCTCCACAACTGCCTGTGGCAACGAATTCACCACTCTCAAAGGACACCCTTCTATTCTGAGGCTGTGTTCTCTGGTCTTAGACTCCCCCACCACAGGAAACATCCTCTCCACATCCGCTCTATTGAGGCCTTTCATCATTTGATAGGTTTCAGTGTGGACTCCCCTCATTCTTCTGAATTCCAGTGAGTAGAGGCCCAGAGCCATCAAACGCTCTTCATATGATAAGCCTTTCAATCCCTGAATCATTTTTGTGAACCTCCTTTGAACCCTCTCCAATGTCAGCACATCCTCCCTTAGATAAGGGGGCAAAAACTGCTCACAACGCTCCAAGTGAGGCCTCACTAGTGCCTTATAAAGCCTCAACATTACATCCTTGCTTTTATATTCAAGCCCTCCTGACTAGAATAGAACCTATCGACAGAAGGCCCTGTAGTTGCTTCTCTGGAACCCTCCTGCAAATCACATCCCAAACCCTCAGCCTCTCCCACTGAGGAGGACAAAGGCAGCAGCCCTGTGGGAATATCACCACGCACAGGTTCCCCTTCGAGCTGCATATTGTGCCAGCCTGGAACCTATTGCCATTTATGGCTGTAGATAATGTAAATGCAAGCAGGCTTTTTCCTTTCTTTTCAAATCTTTTTATTTTTATTATCCAAAATTAACACGAGTGCAATAAAGTAGGCAACACTTACAATGTCTCAAGAAAAAACACATTGTTTTAAAGATTGAAAAAATTTTGGTGACAAAAAGAAAGAGAAAAAAAAACCCTACTTAGCAAGGAAAAGTGAGAAAAAAAAACCCATTAGGTGCTCAACCCCGGAGCCATGCGTCATACTAAAAGCTTCTGAAGATAAACATCAAACCGCCAGCAAGAAAAAAAATATACCAAAAATTTACAATTAGATCGTGGAGGAAATCTATCAATTAACTCAAATGATAGTAACGAGCAAATGAACCCTATCTTTTCTCAAAATCAAACATAGGTTCAAAAGTTGGACTTCTAATTTTCTCCAAACTAAGACGTAGCATCACTTGAGAGAACTATTGTGACAAAATGGGAGCCGATGTATCCTTCCACTTCAACAAAATGGCAAGCAGGCTTTTTCCAATGAGATTTACTGAGACTACAACTAAAGGTCATGGGTTAAGGGTGAAAGGTGAAATATTGAAGGGAATCTGAGGGAGAATTTCATCACTCTGGGGGTGCAGTGGAACTGGCGGACACGAGTTTGATTTCAACATTTACGAGAAGCTTGGATAAGGGCGTGGAGGACTATGGTCCAGGTGCGGGTAATGGGACTAGGCAGAATAACAGTCAAGCATGGACTGGATGGGCCAAAGGGCCTGTACTCTACAGATCATTAAATCTTCACGGTTACTGGATCTAAATACTGGAACACCCTCCCCAGCAGAACTGCGGGACCACCTAATCCAGATGTTCACAGAACTAATCATGAGTTCCTTCTCAGGCGTGTTTGGAAATGAGCAAAATCGCCTCGAAGGAACTCAAAACATACCTGGAAGCGATAATCCCATTCTATGGTTGAAGAAAGGAAACCTACTTATCGAAACCTTTCAGAACATAATTATAGTTTGAACAAAAACTCTCTTGGTGTAAACGTGAAGCAAGGGGCGGCACATTTGCGTAGTGATTAGCACGACGCTTTACGGTACAGACGGCCCAGGTTCAATTCCTGCCACAGCCTGTAGGGAGTTTCTACGTTCTTCCTGTGACTGTGTGGGTTTCCTCTAGGTGCTCTGGTTTCCTCCCACACTCCAAAGACCTACCAGTTGGTAGATTAATTGGTCATTGTGAATTGTCCCATGATTAGCCTCAGATTATATCAGAGGTTTGCTGGGTGGCACGGCTCAAAGGCCAGGAACGGCCTATTCTAAGCTGTATCTCAATCAATCAATTAATCCATAAAGGGACTTAGGAGTCCTTGTGCAGGATTCCCTAAAGGTTACTTGGCAAGTTGAGTCTGTGGTGAGGAAGGCAAATGTGAAGTTGGTATTCATTTCAGGACGACTAGAAATGATGTAATGTTGAGGCTTCATAAAGCACTGATGAGGCCTCACTTGGAGTATGGTGAAGAATTTTGAGCCCCCTACCTTAGAAAGGATGTGTTGACATTGGAGAGGGTTCAAAAGGGTTTCTCAAAAATGATTCCAGGATTGAATGGCTTGTCATATGAAGAGTCTTTGATGGCTCTGGGCCTGTATTCACAAGATTCAGAAGAATGAGGGGTGACCTAATTGAAACTTGTCAAATAGTGAAAGGCCTGGTTAAAGCAGATATGAAGAGAATGTTTCCTGTGGTGGGAGAGTCTAAGACCAGAGTCATAGCCTCAGAATAGAGGGAGGTCCATTTAGAAAGGAGATGAGGAGGAATTTCTTCAGCCAGAGAGTGATGAATCTGTGGAAACCGTTGCCACATTTGGCTATGGCGGCCAAGTCATTGGGTATATTTAAGGCAGAAGTTGATAGATTTTTGATTAATCATGGCCTGAAGGAATACTGGAGAAGGCAAGAGGTTGGGGCTGAGAGGGAAAATGGATCAGCCATGATGAAATGGCAGAGCAGACTTGATGAGCCAAATGGCCTAATTCTGCTCCTATATCTTATGGTCTTATAAATAAATAAAAATTGATTTGTTTTTCTGGAGCTGAGGGGAGACCTGTCAGACCATTGCAGAATAATGAGCATAGAAAGAATTACACATCTGTTATTGTTATCCCAGCTCGAAAGGTCTAATATTAGGGAGTAGGCATTTAAGGTGAGATGGAGCTAAGTTGAAAGGAGGTGTGCTGGGTATGTCTTTTGTCCACAGTGCGTGGAGTTCTCTGGAATGCACTTCCTGGGGTGGAGGTGGTGGCAAGTAGCGCAGAGGTTTTTAAGAGGCTCTTAGACAGACACATGAATGTGCAGAAAACGGGATGGTATGAGCATTGTATTGGTAGAAGGGATTGGTTTAATTCTTTATTTGGTTGCTAGTTTAATTAGTTTGTTGCAGCATCATGTGCTGGAGGGCTTGTTCCTGTGCTGTACTATTCTGCATTTTCAAAATCTAAGTTCAAAATAAATTTATTATCAAAGTACATTCATATATAACCTTGAGATTCATTTCCTTGCGGGCATACTCAACAAGTCCATAGTAGAATAATTACCAGTTAGAATCAATAAAGACCGCACCAACTTTGGCGTTCAATCAGCATGCAGAAGATGACAAACTGTGCAAATAGAAAAAGAAAGAAAGAATAATCATGAGCAAGTTAGCAATAAATATCGAGAACGTAAGATCAAGAGTCCATGAAAGCGAGTCCATTGGTTGAGGAAATATTTCATTGATGGGGTAAGTGAAGTTATCCCCTTTGGTTCAGGAGCCTGATGGTTGAGGGGTAGTAACTGTATCTGAACTTGGTGGTGTGAGTCCTGAGGCTCGTAACCTTCTCCCGATGGCAGCAGCAAGAAGAGAGCATCAGGTTTATATCACTGAGATATGTCATGAAATTTGTTGTCTTGCGTCAGCAATACAGTGCAATATGTAAAATATATTATAAATTACTAATTAGAAATATTATAAATCTGTGTGTAACATTAAATAATTAGTGCAAAAATAGTGAAGTAGTTTTCATGGGTTTATTGTCTGTTCAGAAATCTGATGGCAGAGGGGAAGAAGTGTTGGGTATGTGTCTTCAGGCTTCTGATGAGAAGAGGACATGCCCTGGGTGATGAGGGTCCTTAATGATGGATACCACCTTTTTGAGGCATTGCCTTTTGAAGATGTCCTCGATGATGGGGAGTCCCACGCCCATGACGCAGCGAGCTGAATTTACAATCCCCCGACCCTTTATCCATCCTGTGCAGTTACTCCCCACCCCCCCGCGCCCATACCAGACGGTGATGCAACCAGTTAGAATGCTCTCCGCGGTTCATCTGCAGACACCTGCTGGAGTATTTGGTGACGTATTGAATCTCCTCAAACTATATCAGTGTTCTATAAGAAACTGTGAGTTGATGCTTTTAATCATCTTTTAGTTTCCAAGGTCGTTGGGAAGTCTACCTCGGAAGATTAGTCAGCGAGAATCTCCCTGAGTAGAGGTGTCAAGTACCAGACGACATGCGCTTAAGATGAGAGAGGGAGATTTTACAGGAAATGTGTGGGGCAATTTTCTTTTACTCAGAGAGTGGGAGGAACCTGGAACGGTTTGCTATAGGTAGTGGTGGCAGCAGATACAATATTGGCATTTAAGAGGCTGTCACACCACCAGGTTCAAGAACAGTCACTACCCTCAGCCATCAGGCTTGTGAACCAAATGGGGATAACAGCCTCTTCTCACTGTTACCATCAGGAAGGAGGTACAGAAGCCTGAAGGCACACAGTCAATGATTCAGGAACAGCTTCTTCCTGTCTACCATCTGATTTCTGAATGGGCATTGAACCCATGAATACTTCCCTACATTTTTTAATATTATTTCTGTTTTTGCACTATTTTTAATTTAATATACTTACTGTAATTAATTTACTTATTTTTTCGATTGTACTGCTACCGCCAAGTTAATAAATTTGCCGGCGATATTAAACCTGATTCTGATTCTGAATAGTCATTTGGGCCAGGGATCGAAGCTAGGAATCGAAGCTCAAAGGTTGATCAGATGTCCAGAAGTCGAAGATTCAAAGTATATTTCTTATCAAAGTACGTGTGCAGTATACAACCCTGAGATTCATCTTCCCACAGACAGCCATGAAACAAAGAAACACCATGGAAACCGTTCAAAGAAAAAACATCAACTCCCCCCACCACATGCAAAGAAAGAATCAAATCACGCAAACAGCAAAACCACAGTATCAAAAGAACCCAGACGTCTTCAGTTCAGCTCAATTCAGTTCAATCTAGTTCTGTCATCTGAAATTGCTTCGATAAAAATCATACAAAATTGCAACAAAAGAGGAGTGACCAGAAACCAGAAACACATCATAGCATGAACTACAGAGTCCAACTCCACAAACCGCGTCAATTAAACCTTGCAAGGGGGAGAAAGAGAGACCGACACACACAGACACCTTTCTCCGGCAGCAGTGAGCGAGGAGCAGGTAGACCGTGCTGAACGCCTGCTCACCTTCCGCTCTCACCTCGATGATTTTAAACCATTATCACCTGCCTTGTCTCATTCCCTAATAAGAGATCAAGTATTACATACCCTCTATTGGGACTGATTAAGAAAAAATTCTGAACACAATAGGCAAACTCTATCCCATCTAGTCTTTCTTACAGTATGGGAGTCCCAGACAATAAGTGCAAAGTTAAAATCACCTACTATAATAACCCTAAGCTCTTGCAATAGTCTGCGATCTCGCTACAAATTTGTTCCTCTAAATCCCTCGACTGTAATATAGCCTCATTGACGTGGTCACACCTTTTTAATTTCTCAGGTCCACTCATAATGCCTCATTAGACAAGTTCTCCAGTCCATCCTGACTGAGATATTTTCCCTGACTAGACCCTCTTGCCTTACCTACTGCCCCATCATCCTCTGCATCCAACGCATTATCCTCCGCAATATCAGCCATCTCCAAAAGGATCCCACCACTAATTTTATCTTTATCTTTCCCCCCATCTACTTTCTGCAGGGATCGCACCCTTTACAATTCTCTTGTCCATTCATCCCTCCCCATTAATCCTCCTCCCGACACTTATCCCTGCCAGAAGCCAAAGTGCTACACCTGCCCATACACCTCCTCCCTCACCTCCATTCAGGGCCCCAAACACTTCCTCCAGGTGAGGCAACACCTCACCTGTGAATCTGCTGGGGTCGTCTATTGTGTCTTTGTTGAGACCTGTCGTAAGGTGGGGCACCGCTTTGTCAAGCATCCCTCCGCACCATCTACCACATGTGGGACTTCCTGGTGGCCAAACATTTTAATTCCCATTCCCATTCCCATTCTGACATGTTGGTCCATGCGTTTCTCGTGTTAAGATGAGGCCACTCTCCAGGTGAAGGAGCAACACCTTATATTCTGTTTTGGTAACCTCTAACCTGATCGCATAAGGCCATAAGACGTTGGAGCAGAATTAGGCTATTCAGCCCTTTGAGTCTGCTCTACCATTCCATCATGCTGACCTTGGATCACACTCAACCCCATACACCTGCCCTCTCGCTATAGCCTTTGATGCCCTGACCAATCAGGAAATGATCAACTTTCGCTTTAAATATACTCACAGATTTGGCCACCACAGCTGTCTGCGGCAGAGCGTTCCACTGATTCACTACTGTCTGGCTGAAAGAATTCCCCTTTATCTCTATTCTAAAAGGTCGCCCCTTAATTTTGAGTCTGTGCCCTCGAGTTCTGGACAACCCCACCATAGGAAACATTCCACCCTATCTAGTTCAATGAATGTCAATTTCTTCTTCTGATGAACAAATCTTCCCCCACCCACTCTCTGTTCCCCATTCTGAACTTTCACTTCCGCCTAATACCCTGTCCCCTCCTCGTTCCCTTTCTCCAATTGTGCCCTCTCCTCTCCTGTCAGATTGTTTCTGCTCCAGTCCTTGACCTTTCCAAGTGCTTGGCTTCACCTATCAGCTTCCAGCTAGCCTCTTTCTCCTCCTCCCACCTTTTTGTTCCAACATCTTTCCCCCTTCCCTCTCAGTCCTGAAGAAGGATCTCAGTCCAAAACATCGACTGTTCACTCTTTTCCATAAATGCTGCTGGACTTTTTGGGTTCCTCCGGCGTTTTGTGTGTGATACCTGTGGTCACTTTTCTAAGTACACCTGTACACCTGTTCATTAATGCAAATATCTAATCAGCCAATTATGCTGAGTTCCTCCAGTGTTTTTTCTGTCTTCCAACCCCTTCTCTTTTAACCTCTCCTACTCTATCAGGTCTAAGACAATGGAACCCGCAGTACTAGGCCATCGGTTCTCACCCGCCTGCAACCAAGTCTCACTAATGGTTACAACGTCATGGGTGTTGATCCATGCCCTGAACTCATTTGCCTTTTCTACGATATTTCCTGCATTGAAATATATGCAGCTCAGGACACTAGTCGTGCTATGCTCAACCTTTTGATTCTTGACTTTGTCTGAGGTCTTTACAACACCTGCACCCACGATTTGATCTGGCACCCTGGTTTTACTTTGAACTTTGAGCAGATTATTCTCTCTCATGTTCCTTTTGAATTCCCTGTTGAAGAAGTTGATTGATTCTGGGCCCATCCATCCTATGGAGAGTGAATTCCTGTTCATACTTCATAACTAAGTCAAAAAAAGATGTTAATCACATCAACAAACACAAGATACTTAAGGAACTTAGCGAGTCAGGCAGCATCTATCGCAGTGAATAAACAGTTGACGTTTCAGGCTGAGACCCTTCATCGAGACTGGAAAGGAAGGGGAGACGTCAGTGTAAGAGGGTGGGGGGAGGGGAAGAAGAAGTATAAGATGGTAGGTGAAAGGTGAAGCCGGGAGAAGGGGAAGGAGTGAAGTAAAGAGCTGGGAAGCTGATTGGAGAAAGAGATACAGGGCTGGAGAAGGGGGAAATCTTATAGGAGGGGACAGAAGATGGTGGAAGAAAGGGAAAGGGGGAGCACCAGAGGGAGGTGATGGGCGGATAAAGTGAGAGAGGAAAATGAATGGGGAAATGGGGAATGGTGAAGGGGAGGGGGAATTACCAGAAGTTCGAGTAATCAATGTTCATGCCACCAGGTTGGAGGTTACCCAGACAGAATACAAGGTGCTGCCCCTCCAACCAACTTCTCAGCTCTTTACTTCACCCCCTCCCCTTCTCCCGGGTTCACCTATCACCTGCCACCTTGTGTTTTTTCTTCACCTTCTCCCACCTTCTTCCTCTGACTTCTCTTCCTTTCCAGTCCTGAAGAAGTGCTTTGGCCCAAAATATCAACCGTTTACTCTTTGCTGCCTGGCTTGCTAAGTTCCTCTGGCACCTTGTGTGTGTTGCTTTGCATTTCCAGCAACTGCAGGTTCTCTCATGTTTGTGATATTAATCACATCCTCTAGGTATCTTCAGCACAAATGATTGGGCTGGTATGATAGCGTACAGCCTGATACACTATATATATATGACAGTGTAATGCTTTACAGTGCCAGCAACCTGTGTTCAGATGTTTGTGAGGAGTTTATGTGTCCGCCTGGGTTTCCTCCGGGTGCTCCAGTTTCCTCCCACAGTCCGAAGATGTACAGGTTGGTAGGTTAATTGGTCAGATGGCTACAATGGGGTGGCATGGGCTTTTTAGGCCAGAAGGTTCTGTTACCATGATGTATCAGGCATCAAAGGCGGGAGGAGAAGATGGCAGCACGATGCAGCGTGCGCAGCTCTCCGGTGAAATGATATCATATCTGTTAAATAGGGGCCGTGGACAATTCTGATTTGATGAAGACAGACGTGAGAAGGCACAGAGGAACATCTGGAGAAATTTCTGAAATGTCCGGTTCGCTGCTGCTGTTACTATGTGATCAAGAATCTTCCGGAGGGAAGGCCCCAAAATCCTCGGCTTTGCCTGCTGCTGGCGACCGAGGCTGAGGTCGAAACGTTGGGCAGATATGGCGCTCAGTACTCGGTGTCAGAGGGCTGATCGGAGGCTCGAAGTTTTCGGACGACTCAGAGTCAGACTGTGGTCGGGCATGGCAGGGAGAGTTTTCTTCCTTCTCCCATCTGCGTGAGATGTGGGACTTTCGAGAGACTTTGAACTTTTCTACTGTGCCATGGCCTGTTCCTCCTCAAGTTATGGCCTGTCCTTCCTCAAGTTATGGTTGTAACTATATGTTATAATGATGTGGTTTTTGTTAGCTTTTCAGCTTTTGTCTGTCCTGTGTTTCTGTGATATCACACCAGAGGAATATTGTATCATTTCTTAATGCATGCATTACTAAATGACAATAAAAGAGGACTGCGTGTCCTCATAATCTAATCTAATCTCCAAACATAAACATACATTTATCATATCTTCTCGATGTCTCACTACAAATGAGCGTTTGGCACAGTGGTACGCTGTTACTGTGCCAGTGATTGGGGTTCATTTCTCGCCCCAGTCCCTAAGGAGTTTGCATGTTCTCTCCGGCTTTATCCCCCATTCCAAAAACCTAAGGGTTAGTAGATGAATTGGTCAACAGGGTGTAATTGGGCAGCACAAACTCATTGGGTTGGCAGGGCCTGTCCCCGTACTGTATCCCTAAATAAAAAATATACAACATTTAAAAAGTTTAAATGTGTACCCCCACCCCCACCCCACTGGTCCAAAAATTTTAATTGTGTCGTGCATTACTCTCTGCTACTGGGAAGTGTCGCTTCATCTACTTTTCTCATAGTCTCGTACACCACCGTTAAATCTCTTCTTGTGTGTTCTATGCTGTGAGGATTACCCCGGCTTCCCCAGCTGGAAATCGGAGCTCATCCTGGTCAATCACCGCTGACCTTTCCTCTGGACAGGCACCCTCGTCTGTTCGGACAGATTAACAGTGTAGAATCCAGGATCGCCTATTCTCCGGCCGGAGTATAGAGAGGCAGAGGTTGCCCCAGTGACCATACGGCTTCACGAGTGTGGTGACCAAAATCGGACCCAGTCCATCTCCAGTGACTTGTGCTCCGGTGTGCGGAAATCCTGAAACAAGTGTCCCATCGAAGGGGTGCCAAAAACAAAATGGACCAAAAACAAAATGGAGTGACTCCATTGGTAAAAAAAAAACAAATGAAATCAAATCCTGAGGAAAAGGTGATATAGGATCAGAAGATGTAGAACCCTTGCAGTTAGAGATAAGAAACTGCAAGGTTAAAAAGACCCTGGGGGGAGTTATGAGGTTGCAATTTATGTGCCCTTGCATTGGCTATGACTGGTTTCTTGGCTGTGGACTCCCTCTCCTGAACTTCAGTCCCGAATGTTATTTGCTTACTTTTATTGTTTGCAGGAATTGTTTTTTTTTCCCCCTGCACATCGGGTGTTTGAGGGTCTTCTTTTAATGGGTTCTTTGTTTCGTGGATGCCGGTAAGGAGACAAATCTCAAGGGTGTATATAGCATACGTACTTCGATAATAAATGTACTTTGTACTTTTGACTTTGAGGGGAAGAGGAGTAGGTTTTAAAGGGGATATGAGGGGTCCTTTACACAGAGTGAGGCTGCAATCTGGAATGCACTGGCAAGGGGGAGGGTGGAATCATAGAATCAATAAACTGAACTTGAACTTGACCTCGATTTAGCAATGTGGAGGAACCGAGGGACTTTGAAGTCCTTGTCCATAAGGATTCTGTACAAGTTGATTGGGTGGTTAAGAAAGTGTATGGGGTGTTGGCCTTCATTAACTGGGGGATTGAGGTCAGGAGCCATGAGGTAATACTGCATCTCTCTAAAACTCTGATCAGACTCTGGGTGGCTCCAGTGGTAAAAAGTAACAAGTCAAATCTTCAGCAAAAAGGACTGGAAGATGTATAATCCTTGTGAGTACAGATAACTAACAGCAACGGTAAAAGGACCCTGATGGGAGTTATATACAGCCCCCGAACAGCTGCCAAGATGCGGGATATAAATTTCACCAGGAAACAGAAAAGGCAGGCAATAAAGGCAATGTTATGTAAGTTATAGGGATTTCAATATCAGGTACATTGGGAAAATCCATTTGGTGCTGGATCCCAGAAAAGCAAATTTGATGAATGTCTATGAGATGACATTTTTGAGCAGCTTGTGTGGTTGAGCCCACTAAGGGAAGGCAATTCCGGATTGGGTGCTGTGTAATGAACCAGATTTGATTAGGGAGCTTAAGGTAAAGGAACCCTTAGGAAACAGTGATCATAATATGAGAGAATTCACCCTGCAGTTTGAGAGGGAGAAGATAAAGTCGGATGTATCAGTATTACTGTGGAGTAAAGGGAATCACAGAGGCATGAAGGAGAGCTGGTCAAAGTTGATTGGAAGGGGACACTAGCAGGTATAAAGGCAGAACAGAATTGGCTGGAGTGTCTGGGGGCAGTTCAGAAGATGCAGGGTGAAGGAGAAAATGAAGGGCTATGTAGGAAGGACCTTCAAGAAGACCAGAACCTTATCATAGGGTTTGGAGGCTTGTGTGCCCCAATGACCCAGACAGCTATGTTGGCTGGAGTCAGGGCTTTCTGCTTTGGCTCTGGGTAGGTTCACCCAAGGCAAACAGGTCAAAGGATAGAGGCCAGACTAAGAGTGGTCCACCTGTTTTCCAGGTTCGTGGGTTCAGCTCAGGACTAACAACCCTGACTGGTAAAACAAAATTGTTACGGAAACAGCAATGAAGCATCTTTCTACATCTGAGTGCGACGGTATTGAGAAATGTATGATAATGCATTTTGGTAAAAGGAACAATAGCACTGACTATTATCTAAATGGGGAGACTTCAAAAATCAGAAGTGCAGAGGGACCTAAGAGACTTTGTGCAAAACTCCCAGAAGGTTAATTTACAGGTTGAGTCTGTGGTAAAGAAGGCAAATGCAATGTTGGCATTTATTTCAAGGGGAATAGAATATAAAAGCAAGGAGATAATGTTGAGGCTTTATAAGAAATCAATCATGCTGCACTTGGAGTATTGTCAACGGTTTTGGGCCCCATATCTCAGAAAGGATGTGTTGTCATTGGAGAGTCCAGAGGAGGTTCACGAGGATGATTCTGGGAATGAAGGGGTTAACGTATGAGGAGCGTTTGGCAGCTTTGGGCCTGTACTCACTGGAATTTAGAAGAATGCGTGAGGATCTCATTGAAACCTACCGAATGTTGAAAGGACAAGATAGGGTGGCAGTGGAGAGGATGTTTCCTATGGTGGGGGTATCCAGAACTAGAGGGCACAGCCTCAAAATTAAGGGGCGACCCTTTAGAACAGAGGTAAGGAGGAATTCTTTTAGCCAGAGAGTAGTGAATTGTGGAATGCTCTGCCATAGACTGCGGTGAAGGCCAAGTCCGTGTATATATATATATATATATATAAGGTGGAAGTTGATTGTTTCTTGATCGGTCGGGGCATCAAAGGATATGGCGAGAAGACAGATGACTGGGGTTGAGTGGGATCTGGGATCAGCCATGATGGAATGGCAGAGCAGACTCGATGGGCTGAACGGCCTAATTCTTCTCCTATGTCTTATGGTCTTTTGGTCTTATTCCTGGGTCTCCCCCTGCGACTTGTCTAATGGACATAATGAAAACTGAGAGGAATCTACTGACATGATGAAGGAAGCCCAGAGATGGATGACCTTCATTGCTGCCCTAAACGCCAATGGAGCAATGGGCAGTAAGAAAGTAAGCAATGTGAGAAGAATGGGTTAGATTGATCTTAGAGTAGGTTAAAAGATTGGCACAACATTGTGGGCCAAAGCACCTGTGCTGTGCTCTACTGTTCCACGTTCTACTGTGTGTTATATGAGTACAAGGAAATGGACCTAGTGCAGATAAATGGGATTAGAGTAGATGAGCAAAATGGTTGGCATGAGCAGGATGGGCCGAAGGGCCTGTTTCTGTGCTGTATGACTATGAGTACAAGGAGTGCATGTGAGCTCAATTTCAACACTTTGGATAGATACATGGGCGGCTGTAGTCCCGGTGCAGGTCAATGGGAGTAGGCAGTTTAAATGGTTCAGCATGGACTAGATGGGCTGAAGGGCCTGTTTCTGAGCTGTACCTTTCTATGACTATGACTTTGTTAATCAACAATTTGAATTATCTTACCTTTTTATGAATTTATTAGAGGAAAAAAGATTGAACTTACAATCAAACCCATCCCGAGACTGTGCGAGGACTGAATTAAAACAGTTAAGTTCTGTTTCTCAATTTCTTTTTGCACTGCTTATTAATGCATATATATACTTACTGTAACCTGCAGTTTTTATTATTATGTACTGAAATGTACTGCTGCGGCAAAAGATCAAATTTCACGGCATCTGCCAGTGATATTAAACCTGGTTCTGATTCTGATCGAACAGGACTTTCTTATTCAGGCAACTGAGTCACTGTCCCAACTCCAGCAGAGGTCTCGTTGGCCGGTGTTGTTCAGAACCCTGCAACGTCAACAGAGATTTATCAGGAGCTGTTGATTGGGGATGAAGACGAGGCCTTTGTAAGTCTATCAAAAAAAAGTTAACACTTTAAGGCAGGGGCTCCCGGTCCGGGGTCAGTTAATGGAAAGGTTCCATGGCATGAAAATGGTTGGGAACCCTTGCCTTTAGTGAGAGTGGACACAGAGAGGGTACTTCCATTAGTAAGGTCAGGAGGGCACAGCCTCAAAATAAAGAGACGTCCTTTTTGAAACTGAGAAAAGGAGGAAGTTCTTCAGCCAGTGGGTGGTGAATCTGTGAAATTCGTTGCCACAGAGGGCTGCGGAGGCCAAGTCATTGTGTGTATTTAAGGCAGACTCAGTTCTTGATTTAAAAGTGAAGATAAATATTAGCTTTATTTGTCACATGTCCATCAAAACTTCAAAACATACAGTGAAGTGCGTTGCAGTCTGAGGATAGTGCTGGGTTCAGCCTTCGTTGCCATGCTTGCGGCGTCAATGTATAGTGTCTGGAGCTTAATAACCCTCATAAGAGGGTAAGATGGTAAGAAGGTTATGGAGAAAATGTGCGAGAATGGGTTTGGGAAAAACAAAATCAGCCGGGATTGAATGGTGGAGCAGACGTGATGGGCCAGATCCTGCTCCTTTATCTTCTGGTCTTCATGATTGCTGCGGAATGTATTGATTTGGACCCCATCAACAAATCGATGTTTTTTAGGATGGTGGTGAGCATTGGTAGCTCGGGCTGAGGCGTTTAATGTTGCAGCGTTCGCTGAACTTGGCAATTAGCTTGCAGACATTTCATCGCCAGTCGAGGTGACATCCTCGGTGCGCAGTTGTTGGTGTTTCTCTCTGGGAGTGCTCACGGTTATATAGCCCCCTTCGTTCGTTTGCCCCAGCCCTGACTGGCTACCCCTTCAGTTGACCTTTGAATTCTATTGGCTCGCATTTCTTTTGCGGTTAGGGGTTCGTAGGTAGCGTCTATTTCAATATGTTTGCTTACGGAGTTATCAGAACCCCTAAGAGCAAAACAAATGTGAGCCAATAGAATTCAAAGGTCAACTGAAGGGGTAGCCAATCAGGACTCAGGCAAGCGAACGGCAGGGGTGGGGGGGGATATATAAACGTGAGCACTCCCAGAGAGACACGCCAGAAACTACGCACTGAGGATGTTACCTCGACTGGTGATGAAACGTCTACAAGCTAATTGCCAAGCCTGGCGAACACGACAACATCGAATCGAATCTTTCGTCTTTCTTACTCCAAATTCCCACCTTCGTAAAACTTTCCACCAATGATCTATGGAAGGAAATAGAGCTGACATTTTGGGCCGAATCATTCAAACGTCTGAAAGGATAAAGGGTCTTGGCCCAAAACGATGACTCTTTGTTCCTAGCCATAGACGCTGCCTGATATGCTGAGTTCCTCCGGCATTTTGCGTGTGCTACTTTGCATTTTATGCACATCATCCTTCACTCTGCCAGATCAACAGCTAGGAAACGAGACAAGATAGGGGGGCACAGTAGCGTAGTGGCTAGCACAACGCTTTACAGTACCAGCAACCGGGGTTCAATTCCCTCCACTGCCTGTAAGGACTTTGTACTTTCTTCCTGTTTCCACATGGTTTTCCTCTGGATGCTCTGGTTTCTTCCCACAGTCCAAAGACGTCCCAGTTGCCAGATTAATTGGTCATTGTAAATTGTCCTGTGAAATACAATGAGACAGTGCACTCTTAAGGGCAAGATCCTTAACAGTGTTGCTGAGCAGAGAGACCTTGGGATCCAAGTTCATGGCTCCTTGAAAGTGGCTACACAGGTTGGTTAAGAAGACTTATGAAATGCTTGCTTGTATTAGTCAAGGAACTGAGTTCAAAAGCCAAGAGGTTATGTTGCAACTTTATACAACTCTGGTTAGGCCACATCTGGAGTATTGCATACATTTCTGGTCACTCCACTACAGGAAGCATGTTGAGGCTTTGGAAAGGGTGCAGAAGAGGTTTACCAGGATGCTGCCTGGTTTAGAGAGTATGTGCTATCATGAGAGGCTGGATGAACTTGGGTTGTTTTCTCTGGAGTGGTGGAGGCTGAGGGGAGATCTGATTGAGGTTTATAAGAATATGAGAGGCATATCTTTTTCTGAGTGCTGAAATGTCTAATACCAGAGGGCATGCATTGAAGGTGACGGGGGGTAGGTTCAGGAGGCTCATGAGAGTTAAGTATTTTACTCAGAAAGTGGTGGATGCCTGGAATGTGCTGCCTGGTATGTTGGCAGGGGCAAATACATTAGAGGCTTTCAAGAGACATTTGGATAGGCACATGAAGATGGAGGAGTATGGACATTGTGTAAATTGGAGGGATTAATTT
This sequence comes from Mobula birostris, assembly GCF_030028105.1. Lineage (NCBI taxonomy): Eukaryota > Metazoa > Chordata > Chondrichthyes > Myliobatiformes > Myliobatidae > Mobula > Mobula birostris. The sequence goes on from NC_092398.1 coordinate 4,645,797, forward strand.
TTGGGAGATTCTGGGTTTTTGATTTGCTTTTTAGCTGCTTTGGCACAACATTGTGGGCCGAATGGCCTGTTTCTGTGCTGTACTCTTCTATGTTCTATGATTACGCCAGGATTAAAATCGGGGGTTGCTAGGCAGCACAACTCAAAGGTCCGGACGCGCCTATTGTGGTAAACCATATATATGTTGTAACTGGGTTAACTGTCTGGACACGCCCCTCTGCTGACTGCCCCTGTGGCTCCTCCCACAGGTTCCTGTATAAAGGTGTTTCGCCTTGCCCCTCCCCCTCAGTCCGGGGGCAGACACTCACCATGGGGGTCGTATTGTACAGCGAATAAAAGCCTTTCAGTATTTTATCTAACCTCAGTCTTTTGGAGTTATTGAAGGAGTTTCAATTTTATTTCAATTCTATTCCACGCTGTAACTCAATCAAAAAAAAGTTAGTTTGGTTAGTGCATCTTGGACCCAATAATGGACACAATGGCTGTGATTACCTACCGTTCTCCAGTGAGAATGGGGAACAGCACGAAAACGAATCTCTTTCATTGTCTTTCGATAATATTCCGGGGGAAAAAAATCAACTGATTAACCTGGAATTTCTTTTGGTTCTCTCAAAAATTTCAAAGGAAACAATGCAGAAACTGGTGGTCAGGGACTCCTTTGTCATACAATATTATTTTGTATTTGAAAAATAAAAAGAAATTATAATCTTAATCACATCAACGTCCAAAGAATACATGGTGAAGTTACAGTACAGGACCTGTATGTACACTTAAGAATGGGCTTCTTCAATTTTTAATTCTCCATACACTTTACATTAAAAAGTTAATATTACATACACAACTTATATAACTATCACTTATGGCACTTTCCAGAGAAAGTTTCAGGTATTTGGGCAGTTGACGACAGGCAAAGCACGTTTGCACGTTGTCCCCTGACTCCATTCTCTATCACAAAACATGCCAGCCAGCGTCAAAATCCCAAGAGAAATTCTCACAAAATAATGCCCCAATCACTACATAAATTAAAGTTCCAGGCTGTAGTTTCACCTCTGAACACCTACATTACCAAGCTCGTCATTTCCCTCAATAAAATAAATACATTTGTTTTAACCAAAACAGCGTACAATAATGATAAATGCAAAAGCAGTAAGAATATGAAGCATTTTAAAACTCCCTGTCTATGAAAGAAAACAACTTTACAAAGTTATATCAAGAGTAGTCAAGCAGCAGTGGTAGGCTACTGAATGAAAAGGATTGTTTCAGTCAAAGTCTTCCGAAGAGATTCGCATTCTCAAATTCCAACCGTTTATCGGTCCACAGTCAAAGAAAATTCCTTCTCACCCAACATCCTTTCACTTATCACATTTCACCTCTGCTTGATCTAGACCCCAGTAATACATGTGTGTATTAAAATGCCTTCAGTTGTTATAAACAAAGTTATTAAAAAATAATCACAAGAGATTCTGCAGATGTTGGAAATCCAGACCAACACACACAAGCTACTGGAGGAGGTACAGGAGCCTGAAGACCCAAACTCTATGATTCATGAATGACTTCCTCCCCTCTGCCCTTAGATTTTTGAACAGTATGAACACACCCTCTTTATTTTTATTTTGCATCATTTGACTATTTTTGTAAGTTGAATATTTTTATGTCTTTGCACTGCGCTGCTGCCCAGAACAATGAATTTTATGTCACACGTCAGTGATAGTAAATTGGATTCTGATTGTGATTTGGACCTAGGTTTGACTGATTTGAGAGCCGAGCCAAATTGGAAGGTACTGGCCTGATTGAGGCCATGGAGGCTGGCCCCGAGGGTGAGTTTTGGACAATTTAAGTGACAGACTAGGTTGAATTGGTTGGGGTCGGAGGTGAGAGATGGGCTGGTTGGGTTCGCTGCCCCGCGGGCTTTGCTCATCTCTGTGCTGGACTGAGTCCATCTGAATTGGCTTCTATGGCTTCTGGAATCAGCTGGCCCTGATGCCCGATGTTATGAACTTCAGCTCTGAATGCTGTTTGTACAATTGTTTCTCTGCACATTGGATGTTTGGTGGCCTTCTTTTGTTTATTGAGTTTCTTTGTTTCATGGCTGCCTGTAAGCAGACAAATCTCATGGTAATGAATGTACTTTGAACTTTGAAATGAATTCTCATGAAAGATCATAGACCTAAACCTTCCCCCTCACCTGGCCTCACCGATCTCCTGCCAAATTGTCCTCCTTCCCCTCTTCCCACTTTCTTATTCTGGCTTCTTCCCCCCCCCCCCCCACTTCTTTTCCAGTCCCAGTAAAGGGTCTTGGCCCAACGTTTTATTCCTTTCCATAGATACTGTCTGACCTGCTTTGTTCCTCCAGCGTTTTGTGTGTGTGTTGTCGTCCATTAAAAATAAAATTAAGCTTTGGTGACTTTAATGCAACTGTGGTTGAAAAATGCAAAACTGAGTAAGAAACTATTCTGAACACAGACCAAACTAACTTCTGGTTTCTTGGTAGGACTTGCAGCATTGGGTGGTTGGATAAATTAATATTTATCATTAGAAAATAATGCACTGATTTCTAATTTGACAAATCTCATTTCCCCTTGTGTTGAAAGTCAATATATACACTCTGTAGCCACTTTATTTTATATTTGTTTTATTGAGATACAGCGTAGAATAGGCTCTTCTATTCCTTTGAGCCACGCTGTCCCCTTAATGGTAGGCTAATCACATGACAATTGTCTTTGGACTCTGGGAGAAAACCAGAGCATCTGGTGGAAACCCATGCGGTCATGGGGAGAATTACAGGCAGTGGCAGGAATTGAACCCAGGTTGCCTGCACTCTGAAACATTGTGCTAACAACTTGCTACGCTGCTGTGTGCATGTACTTCTGCTGGCTAATGAAAATATCTAGGGGACTGGGGGACCTGAGTTATCAGGAAAGATTGAATAGGTTAGAAATTTATTCCTTAGGATGTAGAAGATTGATATAGGCATTCAGCATTATGAGGGGTATAGATAGGGGCAATGCAAGCAGGTATTTTCCACTGAGGTGAGACTACAACCAGAGGTCATGGGTTAAAGGTGGAAGGTGAAATGTTTAAAGGGAACATGAGGGGAAATTTTTTCACTCAGATGGTGGTGAGAGTGTGGAATGAGCTGCCAGAATAAGTGGTGAATGTGATTTTGATTTCAACATTTAAGATAAGTTTAGATAGGTACATCACTGGGAGGGGTGTGGAGGTCTATAATCCAAGTGTGGGTCGATGGGTCTTGGCAGATTAAATGGTTTGGCGTGGACTAGATGGGCCAAATGGCCTGTTTCTATGACTCTATGACTATCGAATCAGCCAATCATGTGGCATCAACTCAATGTATAAAAGCATGCAGACAGGGTCAAGAGGTTCAGCTGCTGTTCAAACTAAATACCAAAATGGGGATGAAATGTAATCTAAATGACTTTGACCGTGGAATGGCTGTTGATGCCAGACGGGGTGGTTTGAGGATCTCAGAAACAGTTCACCTGCTGGGATTTTCATACACGACAGTCTCTAGAGTTTACAGAGAATGGTGCAAAAAGCCAAAAAACATCCAGAAAGAGACAGTTCTGTGGGGGAAAATGGCTTGTTGATGAAAGAAGTAAGAGAAAAATAGGCAGACTGGTTCAGGCTAACAGGAAGGTGACAGAAACTCAAATAACCACGCGTTAGAACTGTGGTGTGCAGAAAACCATCTCTGAACACACAACACGTCAAACCTTGAAGTAAATAGGCTATATTAGTGCAAGACTATGTACATAGTACATCTCAGTGGCCACTTTTTTAGGTACCTAATTATAAAGTGGCCACTGAGTACATATGGCTGGTCCAATTTGCACACTGCTTCACAAGAATGTTTCCTGGCTTGGGGAGCATGCCTTATGAGAACAGGTTGAGTGAACTTGGCCTTTTCTCCTTGGAGTGACGGAGGATGAGGGGTGACCTGATAGAGGTGTATAAGATGATGAGAGGCATTGATCGTGTGGATAGTCAGAGGCTTTTTCCCAGGGCTGAAATGGCTAACATGAGAGGGTACAGTTTTAAGGTGCTCGGAAGTAGGTACAGAGGGGATGTCAAGGGTAAGTCTTTTCACATAGAAAGTGGTGAGTGCGTGGAATGGGCTGCTGGCAACGGTGGTGGAGGCAGATACGATAGGGACTTTTAAGGGACTCTTGGATGGGTACATGGAGCCTAGAAAAATAGAGGGCCATGGGTAACCCTAAGTAAGTTCTAAAGTAAGTACACGTTCAGCACAGCATTGTGGGCTGAAGGGCCTGTATTGTGCAGTAGGTTTTTGATGTTTTTGTGTTTCATCTCAAAACGGTGGGCAAACGTACCTTGTTAACGAGAGAGGTCAGAGGAGAATGGCTAGACGGGTTCAAGCTGACAGAAAGGCGACAGAAACTCGAATAACCACGCGTTACAACAGTGGTGAGCAGAAGAGCATCTCTGAATGCACAGCACGTTGAACCTTGAATTGGGGGGGCCACGGCAACACAAGAGCACATTGAGTTCCACTCCCGCACCTAATAAAGTGGCTCCTGAGTGTATTGTGACAGTTTTTGAGCACTAACTACACAAAAGGACAGAAGGAATTGGTAAGATTCTAATATACGATAGAGAGAGCTTCAGTCGTGGTGGGGGCAGTAGAAATCTAGTAACACCGGACAACAAAGATTTTGCTTCCTGAATACTTTTGGGTGTATCTGACAGATTTTGGGCTGCTGATCATGAAAATCACCATGAAATTTCCCTACCACACACCATTTTGTTTGGAATCGCCTATATTTGTTACTTCAGTTCATAATTCATGTCAGTGACGAGCATGGTGAAAGGTTTCACCAGGATATTGCAGTCATGGAGAAATGGTATCAGGGTAACTGGAATCCATCAATGCCGGCTAATTATTGTTGGACATTTAAGCAAGAAGCCTCAGACACTGAGTAGAAATAAAAATCACCAACAAAACATTTTTAGCTTTGAACTGTTGCAAAGCATTAGCACCATAATGCAATTAAATGCATTATCTTCAACAAAAGTTAATTTCTTGTTTCTCCAAATTCCTACATGATACAAGTAATCCGAAATTAAATTTGTGTTCAGCTTCAAGCGGTTTATCATAACCAAAAAAAAAATTCTGAAGAAGCAACACTTCTGAAAAAAATTTGTTGTCCAGTGTAATCTTTTAAGAGTGAACAGACTTAATTTCTGACACAGGGTACAGAGCAAGAAGCCTAGCTCCCTCTACATCACACCAATTCAGCTCTTATTTAGAAAGTTGAGGATTATGTTCTGAAAGACTTCTCCAGATATAGAGCTATGAAGTCATAACATATTTTTTTACTCTCTGGAGACATTAGATTAAGGCATAAACACGAGAAAGTCTGCAGACGCTAGAAATCCAGAGTAACACACACAAAATGCTGGAGGAACTCAGCAGGTTGGGCAGCGTCTATGGAAATGAATAAACAGTCAACACTTCAGGCCGAGACCCTTCTTCAGGACTGGAAAGGAAGGGGGAAGACACTAGAATAAAAAAATGGCGGGGGTGGGGGGGGGAGGGAAAGGAGGCTAGCTAGAAGGTGATAGGTAGGTAGGAAAGGTAAAGGGCTGGAGAGGAAGGAATTTGATAGGAGAGGAGTGCGGACCATCAGAGAAAGGGAAGGAGGGGGTGACCAGGGGGAGGTGATAGGCAGGTGAGAAGAGATAACAGGTCAGAGTAGGGAATTCCTTCTCTTCTTCTGAAGGAAAAGGGAGGAAAAATATTTTTTACCAGAAGGTGAAATCAATGTTCATGCCATCAGGTTGGAGTCTACACAGACTGAATATAAGATGTTGCTCCTTCATCCTGAGAGTGGCCTCATCTTGGCTCAAGAGTTTTCAACTATCACCTGCCCTTCACCCCACCTTTTCTTTCTGGCATCTTACCCCTTCCTCCTCAGTCCTGTAGAAGGGTCTTGGCCCAAAACGTCGGCTGTGTATTCATTTCCATAGATGTTGCCTGACCTGCTGAGTTCCTCCAGCATTTTGTGTATCTTGCTTTGGGTTAAGGCCTTAATTTCAGGGACTATTTCCATGAGCTGCATTTACTTTAGATTGTCGATGCGCTCTGGTAGAACACCCAAATTGGTGTGAACTTTTCATTAATTCCATTATGGTTATTCTATTATTGATTTATTGAGTATGCCCATATTAAATTGAATGTCAGGGTTGTATATGGTGATATGTATGTACTTTGATAATCATTTTTTAAAATTGAGATACAGCGTGGGGTGGGCCTTCCACTCTTCGAGCCACCCCGCCCAGCAATCTCCCAACTTAATCCTAGCCTAATCACAGGACAATTTACAATGACCAATTCACCTACCAAACGGTACGCCTTTGGACTGTGGGAGGAAACCAGAGCACCCGGAGAAAACCCACGCGGGCACGGGGAGATCGTACAAACTTCTTACAGGCAGCGGTGGGAATTGAACCTGCGTCACCTGTACTGTAAAGCGGGGTGCTAACCACAATGCTACCGCACTTTGAACTTTGAACTTTAGAACCACACTAACTAAATCACTTGTGCTGAGAGCTTCAGGGAGCCTTGTATTTTAATGCCCTGTTTCTAAGAGTGAGTATTACTTCCCTTCCGTTGCTGAAGGAGACATCATTGCCCCTTTTTCTAACATATTACTAAGCGTATCCCCCCACTAGAGGATATCATTTTTTTGTTTTCGAACCTGTCACACAAGAAACCACCTGTTAATCTGGTCTGTCTTGGAGGTTTTAGTGGAAACAATTTTCATCACACAACACTAAATACTGCAACAGTGCTTCACCCTGGCACCCAGCTCTGATTCGTGGTCTGTGGTGCCGTAGGGAGGGTGGCCATGTTGATGCCAATGCTTTGGGTTGGCATGGCACAATCAAAGTTGAAGTCAAGCTCTTCATTGTCCATGAATTCGTTGAGAATGATGGATTCCACATCGCACTCCAAGCTGCCGTGGAACATGTCTAGGTCAAGGTCGGTGGGGAACTTATCCTGACTCGTGGCAGCTGGGTGAGCTCCTCCCTGGCACGGCGCCAGCCTGGTGTCCGCGGCTTCCATTTGCATCCCGTGACTGGCAAGGGAGTGGAGCTGGCTTTGGAGGTGGTGCGAAACAGAGCTGATGTTACCCGCGTCAGAGTGCATGCGCATAAGGCTGGCGGGATTGGATAAGGCACCGTTACTGACAGCAGGGGTCTGCTGCGCAGGCGACGAGTGGTGAAACGGGTCGCCGTTCATTAACCTGGGCGACTGCGCATTGAACGGCGACAACGCCGGGTCACTGCACATCACCATTTGTCTCTGGCTCTGCGACGTCACCGCTGTACTGGCCTGAGGCATCAGGGGATCCGACTGGGTCATCAGGACCTCCTTGTGCCGCAGCGACTCGGGCGTCAAAAGGTCTTGCAGCATGCGGTTGCCATAGTGGTTGATGGTTGAGAACGTGACTTGCTTGTTCTCCTGGATAGTCTGCATGGGCGAGTGTCTCAGCATGGAGACGGGCGGCTGGCTGTACATAGTGGCATTGTAGGTGCCAGCCTGGCTCCCGAGGGCCGAGCACTTGGATCCATAGGAAAAGCTGGAGCTCCTCTGCCGGAGGCACGTGGAAGGAATGTGCTGCGTTGGGCTCAGGGTGTAGCCGTCCTGCAACTCCTCCAGGAGGTTCTCTGTCAGCGCCTCGTTCAGGTTGATGGTGCCGGCCATGTCGGCCAGCCGCGGGAGTTCCACGGAGCACCGCGAGCTGACGGACGGCGACAAGGTGCTGGAAGGACTGGGGTAGAGCAACGGGGAGGACGGGTTCTCGTCGTCGTCTTCCAGCTCGT